>NC_035446.2:114221454-114821454 GCF_002127325.2 Helianthus annuus
CGGTAAAAAGGCCCAAATCAAATGAACAAAAAGGACATTTAATTCTAAAATTTAAAAAAGAAAAAAACACCCATTATTCCGTTAATCAATGTTATACCAAATATTACACTTGTTGTGAAATACAAATTTTTATTATCAAAAACATGTTTTAAATCAACACTCAACGTCTCTTAAGTAAATGCTTTATTGCTATATAATATATATTAGGTTATAACCCGTGTATTAAACGGGTTACGTAAATAAAAAAATCAAATAATTAATAACGAAGATTTAACAATTATAAAAAGATATTTTTAAGACGCTTTTCTGATATCCAAACAATATGTGATGTATGATCAAAACTTGTGATGTTTGTCAAGTTTATAAATATGAAAACATTTGAACCATCGATTAGAAGACAGATTGTATCATCGACTTTCTCACGAGTTTTAACAGTCATGTGAACATACATTTAATAACCCAAGTTTTATTTAAATAATAGCGGTCTTAATTTATTAGTTCTAAAAAAATATTGAAATGTTCATATTAGGCATATAACAATTATCCAATTAGATAAACTTATATCAAAAAAATAATGTTTCAATTTAAATTAATTAGATAAGTATAATTAATTATCGGTAATTATTAAATTATATAACTTTAAAATTTAAATATCTGGACGTGAGTTGCATCATAAAAGGATGGTTGTTTTTGAATAAATTTATCAGTATGATAAATGTAATTATTATTCTTCTTGCATTTTAAAGATATATTACATTTAAGAGTAAAATGCACGGATAGTCCATGTGGTTTTGTAAAATACACGAAGAATGCGTGTGTCGATGAGGGAGTAACATGTGGTGAGGGTGAGGGTGAGGGTGGGGTGGGGCTACTTGAGTTAACTTTATTTTTTAATATTTTAATATTTTTTTAATACAGTAAGGGCATTAAGGTCATTTCACACCCACTTAACTGAGAAACCTAACCCCCATCCACTCCAGGGACTATCGGAGTAACAAACTGTCAAACCACAGGGAGCTCCGGTGTAATATCCAAAAGTTAGGGACTATATGTGTTATTTTACAAAACCACAGGGATTATTCGTGCATTTTACTCTAAATTTAATAATTTAAATTAAATAATAATTACATACAATTAAGGAATTAGGATATAATTTCTAACCTAGTAATTAATATAAATAAATAATAAGATATTTTATGAAATTTTATCCGTAATTTCTTAAATGTTTAAAACATATTAAATTAATAATTTAAATTAAATAATAATTGTATAAAATTAATAATGGTCTAGAATAATGACAAGTGTCCCTTTATTGGTTTATTTTATTATATAGTTTAGATTTAATAATAATGTGAAATACAAATTTTTATTATCAAAAACATATTTTAAATCAACACTCATCGTCTCCTAAGTAAATGCTATATTGTTATATAATTTAATTAAATAATAATTATCTATAATTAATGATGGTCTAGAATAATGACAAGTGTCTCTTCATTGGTTTCTTTTATTATATGTATAGATATACGATCTGTAAAGATAAAAACTACAAATGTTGGTGTTTGTTACAATTAGAATTAGAACCTAGTGTAACGATCAAATAGAAAGTTATATTTTACTAGGAAGGCTAAGAAGTCAATAGAGCTTGACACGCATTATAATCATTTTTTAGAGATGAAGGGTATTTTGGTCCACTTTTATTTTAAAATCCCTAAACAAACTCCCTTCCACCACCACGTCTACTCACTGAGAAACTCCCAAATTCACAATCGAAACCCTACCATTTCCCCAGTATCTTCGCCGTCTGCAACCCCACACGTTCCCCCTACCACCTGTTGCCAGAGTTTCGATCGATCCAATTTTCAGGTAATCTTCTCAATTCTCTTCTCTAAACATAATTCACCTTCACAAGATATATGAAATTGTAATGATATGTGTTAATTTGTATGATTGAAGGTGAATTATAACTTATAAGGAGGTTATAATGGGTTTATCATCTGTTGCTACTACCACACCTCAATTGCGTTTTATTATTGAGGCGATTACCTGTGGCGAGAAGCTCCGACATCGGTAAGAACTGTGTTTTATCATTGAGGCGGTTATCGGTGGCTAGAAGCTCTGACCCCGGTGAAAATTGCGTTTTATCATTTGAGGCGGTTACCGGTGGCGAGAAGCTCCGACCCTGGTGAGAATTGCGTTTTTAAAAACCCAATTCACTTCGATTGAGAAACCATTGTAGAAAGATCGAGTGTTTTGGGCATGTTTGGCTTAACTTATTTCTGACTTTTTTAAAAGGACTTTTGGCCAAAATAAGTCAGGAAATCCTGACTTTTGGCAAATCCCCCTCACAAACAAAGAAAAGCCAAACACTTATAAAAGGACTTTCGCCCTTCAAAAGGACTTTTGCCCTTCAAAAGGACTTTTACCCTCAAAATAAGCTAAGCCAAACACGCTCTTTGTCATTGCGTTTTAGTTTGAGATGCCTAATCAAACAAGAATCTATTGGATGTGCATAATAAAACACCTCAGGTGATGGGTAGTCTACACATTAGAAAAAGTGATGGATAGTCTAAAATGATGCACCAACAAAACTCATGTATTCGAATTTCTTCAAATGCCTGTAGAAATTAAAACGCAATAATGCTTGACTAGAAATAAAATATTTTCTTTTGTGTTTTTAGTTCATTGTGTTTTAGAAACAACACATTTTATTGTGTTTTTAGTCCATTGCGTTTTAGAAATAAGACATTTCTTTGTGTTTTTGGTGCATTGTCTTTTAGAAAAAAAATCATTTTTTACGTTTTTTTGTCCATTGCGTTTTACACAACTGGGTTTTCGAAAAAAAATTTCGAAAATATAGCAATAGTATACTCGTTTTAAAGATAAAAAAAACGCTCGTTTTTTGTGCAATTTTTGTATAAAAATAATGTCGTTTGAAAAAGTTATTAACTTTTAAAAAATGGGGGAGGGGGGATTAGAGGAGAGAGAAACTATTGTACTGGATTGATTAGATTGCACTTACACAAACCCACGTGCCTCCTCATTTCTATTCAATTTCACTTATTTAATCTTAACCCTTGATTACATCAATTGATGGTCAAAATTACTTTCTAGTCATCCTAGCTAAAAAAACTTCCTATTAGGGGAGAGGGGGGGGGGGGTCAATAGTGACCATTTTTCCATCACTCACAATATCCAATCATGTTCCGCCATGTCAGCAATCATTTTTCCATCACTCACAACCTTTTTTAGTGGGGGTGGTCATCACTCACCACCACACCCAACAATTTCCCCCCAACCAACAATTACACTCACAAAAAAAACCATCACGCGTTGAAAATATCACGAAATCGGATTGCGTTATACTATAACGCGTTGAACTTTTGTTGTGGGGGTGGGTTCAACGCGTGATACAATTGTATCACGGTAAATAACGGGAGTGCCCTGTGTGCCCTTATATCCTAACCTAACATAAACTCGGTTATTGAAAACAACATAACCGAGTCATTAGTATTTTTCAGTTGATTTTGACTATCTTGGTTTAATTTATCGGTTGTGTTTGTTTTTCTACTAATCACCTTGTTTTATATTTATATGAGATGGAGGCTAATAGAATAAATATGACTATTCTAATAGAATATTATTCAGGACGGACGGTCCAACAATTTAGAAAAAAACTATGATTTTACTTTTTAGACCCATGTTAAAAGAGTGGTATCTCGTTAAAAAAAAAAATGAAAGAAAAGAGAAGAAAAGTGGTATCACCTAGAAATATCTGAAATTCTAAATTTCGATGTAGATTCCTGCTTTCAAATTTATTCACTCTTTTTAGGAAAACTTCTAAGAAAGTGGTCAACAACCACTTTGTGTGAAAGTGGGTTTTAGAAAAACAACTATGAAATAAAAGCAAAACACCCTTTAAATATACTAGTACGGAACCCGCGCGTTGCTGCGGGAGCGACAATTTGCAGCACGGAACTCATTTTTGTTAGTATTCTATAGAGCATTTTTCACAGTTCTCAACCCCAATAACCCCAATATCATTTTTGTGATAGTATTGTTTATGTAATCAAAATCAACACATTAATGAGTTGTTTAAAACTTTATAGAAGAGAAAACTGTTAATGGATCAACCAAACCCGGCATGTCTGTCATAGAAACAACCCATTTCAACCTGAACCGATGTGACCCGTTAAGATAAAGTAGTGCTTAAGGTTTGGTATTCCGGCTTCATTAAGAAGAAAATTATAAGATCACATGTATATAAATATGCGTGTGCGCATTTCTGAAGCTGGTATCAACAGCAATCACCATTTTCTTATGAACAGGCAGATTCGGGTTATGTTATCCAAACTTGATTAAATGGGTAAAATTATAAATAGATTAGGAAAACAAAAAAAGGGGATCATCCCCCATCCCTTTGGTCCATCCCCTTCACACCCGCTTATGTGGCAGATGACGTGGCGACCCATCCTCCCCACACCATACCTTCCAGTCTTAGGAACCGAAAAATAAGTTATACAAATATATCAAGAAAGTGCTTCTCATACAACACGTTTGTCACACACATCAATAGAAAGTACTTCTTAGTTCATTTCTATATTTTTGTTGAAAGATAAAAAAAAGCTTGGCTTTATCTCTCTTTGAAATATGCTAACAACTGATGATCAAAAAGCTTAGATTTTTCATAATAGTAATGGTTTATTTGCAAAAAAATTATGGTGTGATCAGTCTGTCAATAGCTTACAACCACCTGACGATGAGATAAAATCGAGTGTGAGGTGGCGACGCGTTAATAACGCAAAATTACAACCACCTGACGATGAGATGAAGGTCAGCTCAAGTTTAACTTATGAATGCTCGAGCTCGAGGTTGGCTCGTCGATAATTTTTCAAGTGATATATTTTTCGACCCAAATAGAGCTCCAGCTGCAGCAATTGATACAGGTTGAATAGGTAATTTGTTGCTAAAATTGGTTATAAAATGTAACTTGGTAATACAGTATGCCCTATCAAAACTACCAGTGATCAAATCATATAAATTTTGTATTATGATTATATTTCTTAATTGCTTTTTTTTACGATCCTAGGAACAAAAAGGGTAGCACCAACAAGTTCACAGAGTACACACACGAGTAGCGTCTTCTCCTCATTCATCTTCCAAAACCAGTTTATCATTTAATCTGCCACAAAAGCTAAGCTTACTGGGAAAGGTAACTTCAAGTTTCTTAACCTTTTTTTTATAAATTTTATAATTTTTCTATAAATTTGATACATTATAGGAAGCTGTTCAACAACAAGAAAGAGCACAGAAAATTGCCCTTCAAGCGCTTAGAAATGCCTCAGCCTCCGAAACTCTTCTTTGGTCTCTCAAGTATGACTATTTGATCCTACTCATTATCATAGAGGTGGCAATTTTCGACCCGTTTGCTTATGATGGGGTCAATTTGGGTTATAGTTTATCTCAAACGGGTCCAATCATTAAATGTGACTTAAACTGGTTAAACGGTTCGAAAATTGCCAAATATGTATTTTTAATTAACAAACCTTCTAAATCATTATATTTTGAGTAGACTACCATTTTCATCCCTGAGGTTTGGTCACTTTTGGGACTTTCGTCCAAAGGTTTGTTTTTTCGCATCTGGATCCATAAGGTATGAAATCTTGTCATTGTCACTCGACTCGTTAACTTAATTCATTTTTAACGTTAATTCAAGGGTATTTTTGTCATTTTAGGCATTTATAATTAAAATACATCTTTTTTCGGAAATACCCGACTTAACGTAAAAAAAAAGTGATGAAGTTAGCGAGTCGGATTAAAATGACAAGATTTTAAACCTTTTGGATCTAGATGCGAAGAAACAAATTTTTAGACAAAAGTCAAAAAAATGGCCAAACCTTAGGGACGAAAATGACATTTACTCTTATATTTCAAATGTATATAATTTATCTCAACGGGCCCAATCATCAAGTGGCTGCCCTCATCTAAACCAACCCGCCCTTCTCTACCATGTTGATACTTGTATCATTCTTGGTTATATTTTATCTCTAACAAGACATTCGAATAAAGTTTCAAAACTTAGCTAAAAGCCTAAAATGCAGACGTGTCAAACAGGCTATATGGGTCAAAATACGGCCAGAGTGCTATCAAATGCTTAAATCCATTTCAGTTTAAGTAAGATTATTGTTTAACAAAAATAACTTTTATCATCTTGTTTGGCGCATTATTTATTTACAAAACTAAAAAAAAGTGGACAAAAAAGTGTTGACAGGTCAGCAACCAACCCGACCTGGGTATCTTGCTTTCTATAACATCAAGTTTTTACATGTGTTGCAGGACTTTGTCAACGTTGACCAAGTCTGCTAACCCTGATGACCCAACAGATTGTTTCGATCAGTTTCTCGAGTTCCATAACCAAATTGTTCAGGCCATAACCAACATGGTGTCAATCAAAGCAGCAACCGAAACAACTAACAAAGTCTAAAAGTATCAAAACACTTACTCTTAGAGTGTAGTAAGTAATCAAACTGCTTTCATCTCCTTCAATGGCGGTCGCCTTCATGAAAAGGCCAACTTCAGCTTCTGGAATAATCCCTGCTTCCTTTTCTCTTCTCGCAAGCTCGGTTAACATTTCTGTATTTCATCGTTTATATTATAGTCATTAATCGTATATTAACAAACCGATGTTATATGGAGGCTAATTAAGTTACCTAAACGAGATCCAACACCTTGGCATTTTGCCGAGATTTCAAGGGTCTTGTTGGTTCAGGTCCCTAAACACTCACACAAGACACACAATTATATGTATAGGTATATGAATGTAACAGTTGCAGAAGGTAAAACTGAAGAAGGTTTCTTTGTATTCTGTTACGAAAGACAATGATGGGGTGTACATTACTAAATAAACTATCACTATTTATAATAAAACAATCATGCAAATAACTTAGTCCACGTCTCAATAAAATCTCTATGAAATCAGCAACAAATTAGAAACATTCACATCCATGATCTCCAACGTAAACATGCAGGTCAAACTTTTGACCAACTCATTTCACATGCAAATTATTGATGAAACGTGACCCATTAAACTTGGACCCGTAATCCGTTAAACCGCGACCCGATAACGCATCGACCCATGACCCGTAAACAAACCCGAATAATCCAACAGGTCTCCTTAACAGTCATTTCTCCAGCATGAATATAGTTCTGACTGATGTAAGCCGCTGTCCTTCGAGGCTCAAACTCATTGAGTTTATGACCGTTGTAACTTATCTCCCCTTCAACTTTTAAGCTCGGATCCAATCTTCCCGCCAAAGCCAACAGAAGTGTTGTCTTACCAGAAGATGGTGGCCCCAACAAAAGTGTCATCCTGTATAAATATCATCTAGTTAATAACTTTGTACTACAATATCATCTAGTTAATAAGATATATACATACCTTGCTGGTTTGATAATTCCAGATATATTTTTAAGAATGTGAAGCTTAGCTTTCTTCCAGCACACCACATATGCGTTCTAAACCTAACAAAAGCATAATACAAATTTATGTTCCAAATTTCCATAAATTGAAAACCAAAACAACATTGCAGATAATTCTATTGTGCAATTGAGTCAGCAACAATTAAAACTCCAAAAACCTAAAACAAGTACAACTCCAGAAGCTAAAACACAGGTCTATAAATCAATACCTTTAGATCTGAGATTTGAATGCCCTAATTTGGAGAATTGATCGATTGATTTGGGATTTATATGCAGTAGGGTTGGGTTGTGATCAGACGGCATTTGTGTGTGTAAACCGACTATAATGATTGCGGAGAAGTCGAACCGGTGAAGCATTGAACACCATAACCTTTTGATTCCATCCTTCAATGTCCAGGCGTCATGTAGGCGACAAACATTGAACTGGGGGCAAATTTGGGAGAAAATGATGAAAAATTGGGGAAAAGGCAATGACTGATCGACTGCCATCTTAAAATTGAGGAAAGAAATTACATTTTAATCCTAATGAAATGAAATGTATTATACTAGGTTATCACCCGCGAACTTCGCGGGTAGAAAAATTTATTTTATATTAATCGAGTTATGTCATTAAATAAAATAAAAATACATGTTTTCAAACGTAATTTTTTTATAATTGTTTTGAATTGAAAGTTGTAGTCAATGGGTTGCGAGTAAGGTCAGAAACTTCGGGCAAGAACCAGAGGCAGAAACTTGCCTCTCTGAACGACCCATGAAACAAAAAAAAAACTTTTATTTTTTATAATAAAATATACACATGAAGTTGTTCGAACCTGCAAAACAAACTCATTTAATTAAATTTAGAAGTTAATTAAAAGTTTAAATTAGAAAATATAAACAACAAAAACTTTATTCATTAAAATATTCACATGAAGTTGTTAACCTGAGCTTCACCAACATCTCTGAATCATCGACATCGCAGAGTACATCCAAAATCATTTAACATCCTAAACCTGTAACAACCACCCAGATAAGAGACTTAATCTTCCAAGTACCTCGAATGGTTTGTCGGATCGTTCAAAATCCAGTATGTTTAACGCAACTTCACAGCTCTATGAAACAATCGGCTCTGGATCTTTGGAGAATTCCTCAAATAGAGATATGCATTGGTCATCTACAAAAATGTTTATTAAGGTCAAAAACATCAAGTTTTTCATAGAAGTGTCGAGTCAACCCAACACAGCCGTTTTGACCCTAAAAACCATGTTTGACTACCTACCCAATATAGTCCATTTTCCACAAAATATTATTAAAAAGTATAGTAGATTTTAGAAGTATGGTTACCTTATATTTTTTGTTTTAAAAATGTGGCAACTCTCTCTCTATCCTCTTTTCTCTGTGTTAAATTATTCTTTTTTTCCTTTTCCTTTCAGTTTTTCGTTCAGAATATAATTCAGATTATAATAACCTCTCATTTTGTATACTTAAATGTGAATCTAATTGTTCAAACTTATTTGTCTACAATCAACAAAATCTCATATAACCAGCAATTTTATGCACAATCAAAGGTGTCACAATCAAACACAAATATAATTCAATCTACACATTTCTCAAAACACAATCTCTAACATCACTAACTTGTAGCAATAATTCAAAACCCTAACTAATGTGTTGTGCACTCACTAATATCTGCTACACATGTCTCACTTATTCATCTTCACAACTTCAAACACATCTTATCTAACACCTTATGCCAATCAATAAAATCTCATATATACATAAACCTTGAATATTACTTAAACACATCTTATTTAATGAATCAAAATAAAAACACATAAACCGTGAATATTACTCAATTTATGACTACTATCCCACAAAACAAAACTTTGTCAACAAATTATACTAACTTATGCAATGGTAAACCATAAAAATAACAAATTAATTTAGATGATTAGCCTTGCAGAAAACCCAAATCGGGAAAGTTGACCAGAATCGTTAACGAAAAAAATCAGACTCAGATTGGGTTACTCAAGCGGATATTAATCACGAAAAAAAATCAGACTCAGATTGCCATTACTTCAAAATTTAAATTTAAAATAATGATTGACTTCAAAATTTAAAATTTAAAATCTGAAAATCAAATCACTAATATCCAATCCCGTAAATCAAGCAAACTTATTAGGAAAGTCTAACCTTTCAAATTTAAATTCAATTTACAGTTTCGAAATTTAAAATCAAACACATTAATGACAAACTTTCAAATCTAATAAGTTCTGTTCAAACTTATTTGTCTACAATCAACAAAATCTCATATAACCAGCAATTTCATGCACAATCAAAGGTGTCACAATCAAACACAGACATAATTCAATCTACACATTTCTCATAACACAATTTCTAACATCACTAACCTGTAGCAATAATTCAAAACCCTAACTAATGTGTTGTGCACTCACTAATATCTGCTACACATGTCTCACTTATTCATCTTCACAACTTCAAACACATCTTATCTAATACCTTATGCCAATCAACAAAATATCATACATCAATCAGCAATACAATGCACAATCAAAGACCTCACAATCAATTTCAAACATCAATCAATATACAAAATTTCTCAAGGCACAAATTTTAATATCACTAACCTAATGCGCTACTACTCAATAATGTGTCGGTGCCATGAAAAAACATCATAACCTTAACTAATGTGTTAACTTACCAAGGCTCAAGGCTGTATATTTTCCCAATGTTGTTTGTCCGACGCATCATCACAAATCTAACAACCGAGTCAATCAAATTATTAGTTAAACCCAATAAACAAAGTATACTAATATCCAATCCCGTAAATCAAGCAAACTTATTAGGAAAGACTAACTTTTCAAATTTAAATTCAATTTACAGATTCGAAATTTAAAATCAAACACATTAATGGCAAACTTTCAAATTTAAATTTAACATAATAATTGACTTCAAAATTGAAAATTTAAAATCAAACACAATAATGGTTTATTTCAAAATTTAAATTTAGAATAATGATTAACTTCAAAATTAAAAATTTAAAACCTGAAAATCAAATCACTAATATCTAATCCCGTAAATCAAGCAAACTTATTAGGAAAGTCTAACCTTACCAAGCAAAACCAACCGACATGGTACCAATTTACAGCAATAGCAAGCATATCTCTGTCCAACATAGTTGCAGCCAAAAACTCCTGACCATCCAAAATAAACACCTAATGAATCAAAATAAAAGCACATCCCTAAAATTACAAATAATATAGTCAAAGCATCTCATAAAAAACATCAGGATTTCAAAAGCATTCAAAATTTAAAATCAAACACAATAATGGTTACTTCAGAATTTAAATTTAAAATAATGATTGACTTCAAAATTTAAAATTTAAAATCTGAAAATCAAATCACTAATATCCAATCCCGTAAATCAAGCAAACTTATTAGGAAAGTCTAACCTTTCAAATTTAAATTCAATTTACAGATTCGAAATTTAAAATCAAACTCATTAATGGAAAACTTTCAAATGTAAATTTAAAATAATGATTGATTTCAAAATTTAAAATTTAAAAATCAAATAAATAAGGAAATATACCAAAAATATAGGATCATATTCCTCAATCAACTTTAACAACGAATGAGAGTTGTTTTTAGGATCCATAACTGCAAAGGAAGTAACCATTGTTTTAAAAAAATATATAATGGTAATATATTTATAGAAACAAAGTCTATTTATAGAAAACGAATCATAATTCCGAATACAAAAATAATCATTAACAACAGTAATCTGTTTATAGAAACAAAAGCAACTTTAAAATTGAAATCAAAGGCATCTTTAAAGAATTAACGACTAACTAAATACAAAAATTATAACTCAATGACTCACGATAAATCATCATCAATAATTTCAAGACATTGACATATGAAAGTTGTTCTCCCCACAATAAGGTTGCAAAATCATATGGTATTTCCTATTAATCGAAACAAAAAAAAAACATATAAGTTGCAATAACTTATTGTGTGCACAAAACTGAAAACTTAAGAAACATACCAAAAATATAGGATCATAGTCCCCAATCAACTTTAACAACGAAGGAGCGTTGTTTTCATGATCCATAACTACAATGGAAGTAACCACTGTTTTAAAAAAAATATAACGGTAATCTATTTATAAAAACAAAGTCTATTTACATAAACCGAATCATAATTTCGAATACAAAAATCATCTTTAACAATACTAATATATTTATAGAAACAAAAACAACTTTAAAAAGAAATTAAAGACATCTTTAAAGAATTAACAATTAACTAAGTACAAAAATCATAACTAAATACAAATAATTATAACTCACAAAACAAACCATAAGAACTTCAAAATATAATCACATAAAATTTCAAATTAACACCTAAAGACAAAAATAAAAAAGAAAGACTATACATATCAAAAAACAAACAACACCAACAAAACTGAACTAACCTGTCTTTGGTCGACGAACAATTCGAAAAATATAGGATCATAGTCCTCAATCGACTTTAATAACGAAGGAGCGTTGTTTTCATTATCCATAACTGCAAAGGAAGTAACCATTGTTTAAAAAAAATATAACTGTAATCTATTTATAGAAACAATGTCTATTTACAGAAACCAAATCATAATTTCGAATACAAAAATTATCTTTAACAACACTAATCTATTTATAGAAACAAAAACATATTTAAAAAGAAATTAAAGACATCTTTAAAGAATTAAAAACTAATTAAATACAAAATTTATAACTAAAATACAAAAAATTATAACTCACAAAACAGTGCAAGATATACCTTTTCTTCAACTTCTCATAGGAACCCATTCAATAGTTCCTTGTAGGGGAAGAAGTCTGAACGAAGCTCTTCACCTAGAATTACAAAACACAAAAAGTTTGTGAGATATGCAACTCGAGTGCAAAAACAATAGTCAAAGACTCGAAGCATCCCAAAAATTACAAATAATATAGTCAAAACATCTCATAAAAAAAATCAAGATTTCAAAGTATACAAAATTTAAAATCAAACACAATAATGGTTTACTTCAAAATTTAAATTTAAAATAATGATTGACTTCAAATTTTAAAATTTAAAATCTGAAAATCAAATCACTAATATCCAATCCCGTAAATCAAACAAACTCATTAGGAAAGTCTAACATTTCAAATTTAAATTCAATTTACAGATTCGAAATTTAAAATGAAACACATTAATGGAAAACTTTTAAATTTAAAATTTAAATAGAAACCTTAATTCCGGAAAAATTATCATACTAAAAATAAATCACTAAAATTTAAACTTGAGGTTTCAAAAAAAAAAACATTAACGAAATTTAAAATTGCTCAAAATTTTAAATTTTAAATTTGAATTCCGGAAATATAAATAGAAACCCTAATTCCAGAAAATAATCATACCAAAAATAAATCACTAACGAAATTTAAAATTGCTCAAAATTTAAAATTTAAATTCCGGAAATATAAATAGAAACCTTAAAATTTTAAATTTGAGGTTTCTAAAAACGTAACACCATTTATTTATAGAAACAAAAACCTTAATTCCGCAAAATTATCATACTAAAAATAAATCACTAACGAAATTTAAAATTGGTCAAAATTTTAAATTTAAAATTTAAAATAGAAACCTCAAAATTTAAAATTTAAAATTTGAATTCTGAAAATTATATCACTAACATCCAATGCCATAAATTATCATACTAAATATAAATCACCATTTATTTGCTATAAGTTTAAAACAAAATAAAAAAAAAGATAAATATCAGTTTACTTAAAATATGATTAGTAATTAGAATACACATAAACGTACCAAAAATATCGGGTCATCTTCATCAATAAGCTTTAAAAAAGAAGGACTGTTGTGCAAGGGATGCATATCTGAAAAATATATATGAAGGTTTTTAAAAAAATAAAACGGTAAAGTATTTATAGAAAAACAATCAATATTCCTAAATCAACAATCAATAAGCTTTAAAAGATAATTTAATCAATTGAGAAACTTCCAAATCCAAAAATAAAAAGAAACGGTTTAAAAAAATAAAAAATATTTATTTTTTTAGAAACAAAATCAATATTCCGAAGACAAAAACATTATACCGGATGAAAAAATATCAGACCACTGTAAATCTTCATCAACACAATCAAAAAACCTCGGACAAAATCAAAACATATCATCATCAACAACAAACTAAAAGCTTACATATTGCATTGAAACAAATTGATTGATAACGAGAAGCTCTCAAAAATCAGTCAACTCAGAGAAACATAAAACTAATAACATTCCGTATGCCACATCATTAAACAACACCAATTTACAAAACCTAAAAGCAAAGAACAAAAGGGGAATTATAAATTCCATTGTTCACATCTTTAGATCTGATTATTTTATAATCAAATGAACAACAAAAGGTGAAAAAGAAAACCTAAAACCCTAAAAACGAACTGTTCTATAATGAAATCAATAATAAAAGATGAAAAATATGAAAACCAAGATAAAACATATAGAGAATTAGTGTCATCTGTAAGGTGAAACAGACTGAAAATAAAGGGATGAATGAAAATCAAACCAAACAAACTAATATACAACATACCTGTTGAAATCAAATGAATAGGAAACTGATCGAAGAAAAAAGAGCAAAAAATATCGCCCCAATCACTGGAAAATAAATGGATGAAATAAAAAAGAATGAATGAATACTATCGATAAAAACAGATACACAAAAAGTAGATTAACGAAGAAGATAGCTAATAATCTAAAGAAGATTTGTTACATGTTTGTTGAATCATCAAGACGTTGATGAATCTAGTAGAAGCAACGATGAATGGGAGGGAAGGAGGCTAGGGTTTAGAAAATAGAGGTTGTGAAGTATTGTTGAAGATAATATATACTATCCATTTTTAGAATTGGGTTACCTGAATTAAAACGGATCCCGCCTCCAAACTCTCCCGGATCCCGCTTCCATTTTGTTAAAATCGTGAATGCTTATTGCATTTGAGAATTCCCTCCTAAACTCAAAAAATGAGGTTGCCACATCAGCAAAATTGTCCCAAATCCAATGCCACATAGCCCAAATCACATCTCATTTATATATATATATAGATAGTAATATAGATAATATAGATAATATAGATATTTGTATCGGGTAATGGCAAAACCTTAGTTTATTTTTTAACTATCAAATTCTTTAGTTAACTTCAACACGTATTAAACGAATTATAAATAAATACGAAAAACAAATTAAAGTTAATATTCAATATTTTTTTCTCAATTTAAACGTCTTAATTGTTGACATATATTTTATGTGACACAAAGGTTACAAGATACATTCATGGAAAGCATTTTCATGGTAATTTGCATATAATATATAGAGTTTTGATTAGGGTTGTTCAAGTTCGAATTAGCCGGTTTTTCGAATATTCGAAAACCAGATATTCGAAAATTTCGGATAGTGAATATTAATATTCGAACCCGTCCATATCCGATTTTTGGATATCCGAAATTTCGAATATGGATTCGATTATTTAAATGAATATGTGAATTTATAAAAAAATTCAAAAATCTGTTTCGTGCATATGTTAAAACTCAACTTGTCTTCGATTATTCAAATTTTTAACATTGAAGACAAAAAAAAAAAACATTCCTAAATCTACATTCAAATTCAATTATTTACTAATTTTTACTGTTTTTCCTATATTTAAAATAAACATAGTACTCATATAATATATATTTACTATTTCTTTTTAATTTTCGGATATCGGATAATCCGATTATCCGAAACTTTTAGACATTCATATCCGAATCCGAAAATTCAGATTATTTGGTTTTCGAATTTTCGAAATTTTGGATATTTCAGATACGGGTTTTCGGATATTTCGAATTTGATTTTGGATCCGGATATTTAAACACCCATAGTTCTGATTTAGTCATTTGATTGACGTTGGTTAAGGCAATGGGGTGGCATGGTGTAATGCTTCGCATTTTGTACTTTCCTTATTTAGAAAGTGTCATCGTATTTCTATTTATCAAAACTTGTATTCGTATCATGTTCGTATTCCATTTCCTATCTTGTAATCCGAAGCCTTGATCAAAATGGAATTCCTTTTTATAGATACACATGCTACATACTTGAAACAGGTGTTACAAACTTGAATACATGCTCATACACGAAAACAGACACTTGAAATTGATATTTATACATGCATTACACTTATACGTTACTCAGATATGCTTGAAATACTTAAAACCGGCTAAAACACGAGAAAACGACGCAATATAACCCAAACCACCCCACTCTTGCGGACGTAGCATCTCCTTCGCAAGAAGAACTTACCTTTGCACGAAGGACTTACCTTTGCACGAACTTACCTTTGCACGAACTTATCTTTGCACGAAGGACTTACCTTTGCACGAAGGACTTACCTTTGCACGAAGGAGTTACCTTTGCACGAACTTACCTTTGCACGAACTTACCTTCGCCCCGACCAGTACCTTCGCACAAATATGTCACCTCCGTACAAACCACTCATCCGCACGAACGAAGCTGGCGACGGGATTTCGGGCAGAAAACATGAACAACTGTGTTTTTACCACTTTTCACCCGTTTCCAGCTACCAACCACCAACTACTTCATTAACTACCTAAACCCTAATCCTATCTTATAAATAGGAGTCCCCATAGACTCCTAAACACTTTCCATACACTTTAAATTCTCCCAAACCTTCTTAATCTCTCTCAAATTTACAAGACTTGGCAGAAAGTTGCAATCATTCTAAGTGAGTTTTACCTCACTTTTCTTCTTATTTCCTTATGTTTTCTTTTTTCATTCTACTTGGATAACCTCTAGGAAGGTTTTCACAAGTTTGCCAAGGCAAACTAAGGTGAAACCTCACCACATTTGAGGTCCAAAGTAGAGTTATTATTCTGCTTTCTTTTATACTTTTGTAACTTACATTTCTTGATTAAAACTTGGTTGAATCTTGTACCCACCAAGCTCCCAACTAAGTTCATAGTTGTGGGTTTGTGTTGTGGTTGATTTCCACCAAGAAACAAGCTTTAATCTTCTTTAAAATACCGCCCAAAATGTTCTAAGTGATGAAACCATCCATGCTTCCAACCTTCAATGTTGGAAGACTTGTGCATGTGCAAGTGTGAACCATGGAAGCCTTGGCTCTCCAAACTTGTTCCACGACTTCACTTGTTCTAGTGGCAAGAATACCAAGTAGTTTCCTAGACCTAAAGTAACATAACTCCGCCGCATCTCCAACATTTTCCATGATGGATATGAAACACCCGCGTTGTTCTTACTTGACTACTTGATGTATTGATTAGTTTTTTCCCCTTATTTTCATGACCAACCGGGTTATCAACTATGTTGATAACCTTGTGCTTTGGTGAATCATA
The DNA here is from genome assembly GCF_002127325.2 of Helianthus annuus. Lineage (NCBI taxonomy): Eukaryota > Viridiplantae > Streptophyta > Magnoliopsida > Asterales > Asteraceae > Helianthus > Helianthus annuus. The sequence goes on from NC_035446.2 coordinate 114,238,366, forward strand.
CAATAAGGTTCAATAGATGTTTATCATCCTACCTCCATGCTTGGCTTCTATGACATTCATGATGGACTTATTATTTAAAATGTACTATATAATATATATATATATATATATATATATACTTAACCGAACTATTGATGTTAACCGGGTTATGGTTATATGTCATGAAAATAGGTTATATTACCTATGTTTTAAACCCTCTCGTAACGATTCTAATGGGCAAGTTTAGACCCATGAAATCACATGAAAATAATAGTGTCAAAAACGAGTGTTTAAGACTAGATAATTATTTTTCGTATACATACTTTTATATACTTAGAATTTTGAATCCGAACTCTCCACAAACGCGAATACTCACACACCTTCGTTTCCCCTATGTAGGGTAACTTCGGTGTTCCCATCTCAACAACTCATCAACTCTCGGTTTAGTCGAAAAGCTTGCAAAACCGTAAGTATACATGACTCCCTTTTTACTTTTAACACTTTTGGGTGCAATACGCATATGCTATTAAACTCACGCAATCACATACTTTATGCTTAAATCACAAACAAAACAATCCAACTTACATGCTTAATACGTTATACTTGAATTCATATATGCTAGACTATTATTATGCTTTATACTTGTCATTAACTTCGTACAAGCCTCCCTTAATATGTATAACGTTATATGATTAACGCACCGCCTGTATTCTTGAGGTCATGTGAAGTAAACAAAACGGTCTATTCATGTATAGTATTGTATGTTAGTTTTAAGTTAGTATTGTATAGTATTGCATGCTAGTATTGCATGTTAGTTTTGAGTTAACAATTATGTCATGTGGATTCGTTTAAGCTTTTATACTTATGCTAGTAATCAAACTTGTATGCTCGCCAATACTTTTGTATTGAACTATACTTTAATACGCAATGCAGGGATTTGATGATAATGATGACATTGAACAGAATCTAGTAGGATCACTAGAAACCCACCTTTAAACTTTAGTACTTGTTGTATTTTGTTTTGTTTCAAACTTGTTGTAATTTTGTTTCGAACAATGTACTTGAGGTTAGCAATGAAATGAAATATTGTTTATTAAATACTTGTCACATTTAGTGTTACGAAGTCTCTTGCAATCTATTTGGTCCCGCCCCAATGTTTCCGTCATCGGTTGGGGTGTGACACAAGGGTTGGAACATTATTTGCCACATAGGACCATTAATCAAATGGTACACCACCCCCCCTCCTTGATTGATGGTGGTTTTCGTGAATTGAACCACGTTTACCACGACACTCCCATTTGATGATTTTGAGAGAAAAAATATATTAAAAAAATAAAGGGGATAGTGGTTTGGGACATGACTACACCTAGTGGTTTTGGATGGTGGATTAGAGGTGGGTGACATGGAGCCTGTGTGGAGGGTCATAACCATACCCTTTAGCCTAAGAGACACAGAAAGAGTGTATGCCACAACTACAAATGAGCACAATATTTAAGAAATTTCCACCTAGTTCGCTTGTCACGGATTGAGTTTATGCTCGTCACTGGGTATTTGAAAGGTTCATGATCATAAAATATTAAAAAATTGCCTTAGTTTAAGATTGTTAGGATCTGAGTTTGCTATTTGCAAATAAATACTGATTATCACAATAAAATTCACAAATAGAGAGACATTTTCATAAACTGGTTTCTAATGATTCATATATTCAAAAGTTTTACAGCAATGATTATGCAATCTCCCCCTCAGTCGATCATTCACTGAGCTATTCGTACAAAAGAGAATGTGTGTGAAGTGATGAATAGATCACTAACAAGTGTAATCTATTTATACACTTACTAATGCTCAGTTTGTGATGTTAGCTGACCTCACCCTGATAGTGACATCTAACATTCATAACAGAAAAGATTTTCAGATGTTTGCAAACATCTGAGCAATCATATAATCTAATCTAGGCTATACTAAAACACTGATAAGATAAGTACTGTTACATTGAATAAACAGTGTCTAAGCTATCCACTGTTGCAGTTGCCCAAACATCTGTTTGGCCTAACAGATGATTGGTCTTCTTCAACAGACCTTGGCTTAACCAGAGCTTTGGTCTTCAACAAATGTTGGCCTTCAAAAGTTGTTATATTCTTGAACAGCGGCTCCAGGTCTTCATCAGATGTTAGCCAAGCTCTTGAATAGATGTTCTGAATAAGTGTTCAAGATTCACTATCTTTGGGGAGAGAATTGCTTCATTTGCTGTTTATTTCTTGATTCGAGAGTCATGTTTTGGCTTTTAGATATCATCTGTTCTTTGGTAGGTCCAACAATCTCCCCTTAGAACAGATAATGCCAAAAACAGATGGTTATTTGATCAACTTTTATTCTCTCATCAACTGTTCTCTTAACTAACCTTTGAATTGTAATTCAAAGTCAAGAGAAACAGTGTCTTCTGGGTCTCATTCCAGTGGTAGACTTATTAAGTCTTGGAGATCTTCAATTTTCAAGCCTGAGGCACTTTTCATTGTGATTTTCTCCACTAGCCTTGAGCAAAGTCAGTTCATAGGTGTCTTTGCCTAACTTCCATTTTACAATTCTTTGACTAGGGAGATTTGCTGGACCAGAGTTATTTCTTATGAGTTAGGAGATACTGGTCTTCCCATGATTGTGTAAGCTAGATCTTCTTTTCTAGTATCCTTCTTCAAGTTATGTTTCTTTTTAAGAAATTTCCTTGCAGTTTTGCTATGATTCTTGCTGAAGGGAATTCAGAAGGATTTATCAATGTGTTGATAGGGAAATCTAGTTGCTCGTACTCTAGTCTTTTTGGCATCCAGGGATCCTTTTCTCTTTGAATATCTAACTGTTTGTAACTCTTAAAGGTTGTTGAATCATTCCATTTAGCCAGAGTCTCCATGGTGCCTTTATTTGCAGCTACCAGTTCTTCTTTCATTCTTTTCATCTTCAGAGTCCTTTTGTCATTAGGCTTTTTGCCATCTTTCCAGTTTGGGGTTGAAGAAGTGATATTGGGAAATAGCTTCAACTTTTCTATCCTTACTATTTCATCTAGTAAAGATTTTGTTGGCCATCCATTGAATTGATCCTTCTCAGCTTCATATGGTTTTGTTACCATAATGTAGTTAAGATAATCTTCTCTGAGCAGCTTTTTGAGATCTGCATCAGTGGTTGGATCATGTGATAGATTCCTGCAGATCATGTTAGCATAACCTCTAAGTGCTTTGACCTTCTTGTATTCTTCAGATAGAATCTGTAGGATTTGCATATCATCTTTCCCTTGATTTCTTTGAAGAACCATTATTCTGGCCCGCCTTTTCTTTAATTCCAAGTATTCTTCTACACTGGCTAAGCTGGCAAGATTTGTAGGAGGTGATGATGATGGAATGGAGGGTGTGGTGATTTTGGTGGAAGGAGTTTTGATAGAAGAAGTGAACATTTTCTTTTGTCAGCAGATGACGAACGCAGCGGTTATCACCATGTCGAAAATCTGCCCGGATCTTTTAGTGTTTCTCTTTGTATAATCGGTCGGTACAGACCCGATCGAGTCACCAGTAAACCCATGGACGAGGGTTTTGGAGCCATCATCAAGAATTGCATGAAACTCACTCGACTAGTCGTTTTTGGTTTGCTCACAGACAGAGACGGTGGGGTTAATTTTGGTTGCCTTTGATCGGTGGTGGCGGTGACTCTAGGTTGTTGCAGGTTAAAGAGAAAGAAGGGGGAAGAAGAGATGGGTTGGGGTGGGGATAGGGTGGGTAGGTGGATAGGTGGGCCCATATGTATTTTTTAATCTTTTAATCTTTTTTTTTCTAACCCCCATCCACGCTAGAGACTATTCGAGAACAAAAGTGCAAAAGCTGGGAACCATAGCTGTAATTTTAGAAGTGAAGGGACTATAGGTTAAAATGGAGCAAACCACAGGTACTGTCCAGGCACTTTTCTCTGAAAATTATTAAGACCTGTGTTGCGAAGCGCGGGTTCTCCCGCTAGTATTACATATATATCTTATGTATAAATTTGACAACCAATGACCCTGTAGTGATATTGCAATCGGCCATTGAAATCACACCTTAACGTATCTTCATAAGGTTTATAATTCAAGTGTTGGTTCCGATAAGGGTCCTTAATAGAAGAGACATTGTGTGGTAATAAGGTGTCTCCTCTCTAACCTAGAGGTGAAGGGTTCATTTATGAAAAGTGCAAGTATAGATGTATTTAGGAATAAGATAGTTTGTCGTTATTGAAAAAGTTCCGATAAGAGTTTCTAGTGAACTCGTATTTGCGTCCATATTTGAATGATGATGAGAAATGAATCATGATGATGACATGAGTTTGCAAAGAAAAGTGTGGGCTTGTGGGAGTTCAAACTCCACCCACCCCAATCACTAGTGAGCCCAATTCTTTTCTTTCTGATACCCATATTTTATGCCTATAACAGTTCTAGCCCAACAATTATAATTGTAATTATTTATATTCATGTTTAATTCCTCAAATAACTAAAATAAAATACACATTGTAAATTTGTTAGTTTCATTCTATTTATAGTTTATTCATTTAATTAAAATTCGTTTTTTTAAGTTATACTGATTTGTAATAAATGAGTATTTTGAATAGAATTTGAATGATTTGGTAACTGTCAAGTATTGGGCAAGATATACAATTCCAATATGGTGAGATATTTATACTTATAAATATTTGATTATAGATCAATAAAGTAAATAATATAAGACACCTTAAATACATTGTAATATATATATATGGTATATTATCTTGTCAAGAGTTTTTATTAATATAAAAGTTTTGTTAAGTAAATAAACATATAAAGAGTGGGGAATAAGAGTTATTTAAAACTCAAACATACTTTTTATGACCCTAGAAACACATCTAATCTTATACCAATTACTATGTGGATTTTGGTGGACATCTGGAAATGGAACGTACCATCAACGTTGCAAAAAGGGTTTAAAAGTTACAAGTCCATGCAAGGTTCATTAAATGTCAAGAATAGTCTCCTGGCCCTTGGGTATGTTCAATTTAGACACCAAAAATGTCTATAATTTTATTCTTTAATTTAAACAATTTTATGATGTTTTGGTCTAAATTTTGAGAACATTCATAATTAAATCTCTTCAATCTCTATAATTACACTAAGGGTTATTCGATTTTATCACCCCCAACTATCAGCATTTGGCCGTTGCCACCCCCAACTAACACTTTGACACCCGACACCCCAACTTGACTTGTAGTTTGTGATGACATCACGTCGTTAACCAAACACTAACTTAGTTAATTTTCTATCCTACATGGCACTCCATTTCCTATGTGGCAAGATGAGATGGATTATTTTGAGACTTATGTGTATATTTTAATTACTGTAATTAATATATACATATATAAGCTATAATTAATATGTCTAATATATACATAATACATAATATTGCAGAGAAAAAACACACAGTTTGTGTGTGTTTATCTCCCTCACCCTCTCCAACACCTACATCAACCACCACCCTCCACAACCGTCATCAACCACTGTAAGACCCAACTTGAAATACTAGATTAATGATATAAGACTTTGCATTTGATACCAAATTTTTAGAGTTTACAAAAGCTTTCGAGGTTTTAAACCATAACTAAACATAACATCCACGTAGTAATCCTACTAGACAATAATCGAGATAGAAACTTCAAGTGTTTACGTAGACTTAAAAGCAAAACAGTTCAAGTGCAGAAGCATTGGTATGAGTGTTCGGTTCGGATACTTATGCTTGATTACCATCCTCCTACTTTGAATACCTGGAAACTGAACATTTTAGACAAGCATTAGTATTATGATTCTTGGAATTTAACATGATTGAAACTAGGTTCGAAAACATATTCGAGAAATCAAGAATTAAAGAAAAGTTTCAACATTCAACCTGGCACTACCGTAACTTACGGTGGCACCGTAAGTTACGGTGGCCACTGGGTATATAAGGTCTGTCGTAAGGTAGTAGAATTCCACCGTAGCATTTTCCAGGCTACCGTAAATTACGGTGGCACCGTAATTTACGGTAGTTGCTGTACATGTTTTCTTGTTTTTGCAGTTTTGTCGATTCACTTCCTGCATTAGTGTAGTTTACTTTCGTACAAGATTAACACCTGACTAAGGCTAATTACCCATACCCAGATTTACTAATGATAACGCTTGGCTACTCCCACAAGGGATTGCCTATGGTGTAGACTATATGCTTGTTTCCAAGGCTTCGAGCTTGCCCTTTAATGCTACTCATCATGCTTACAAATTTCTGAACTTTAACTCCTATATTAGGAGTTAAGTTTCCCAACTAGTTTAGCGTATCCGCCACACGGCTTACGCATTGTTTATAACCATGCATCAAGTAATGGCATCTAGCTTCAAGTTTACTACATGACTCGTTTTGACCCGTTGGGTGCTGAATTAAGCATTATACAAGACATTTCAAAATTCATATTTGTCACTTGTTTTGACCCATTTTACTTGTTTAAGACACTAGTCATATTCGAGACGTATTGGTCAATCTTGTTTACTGTATTTCAGAATGACGACATAAGACTAACAATTAGACATAATGTAACGAAACGATGAATTTCGTACCTTTAAAGCACGCCTTTCCCACGTGTATTCCCTCCGGCTTGTCCGCTTGACGATCCGGACTCTTTGCCTAGAAAATCCAATTTACAACTTGTTTAGAACTCTTTTCATGACAATTAACGCATTATTATGAACCATGATCAAATCTGCGCTTTCATCCTCTTTTAACATTTAAATCCTCACTTAGGCATTTCAACAAACACCTAGCGGGTTAGACTTTTATATAAACCAAACCAAATTCATAACTTCAATTTAGCTTTAATTAGACAATTCTACATATGTCTTTAACATCAATATTTCTGAAATTGCTTCCCAAATTCGGATTGTGCTAGAACAAGGATCATAATCCTAGTATTTATCAAGCTTCTTCAAGCTCATTAATCCTTACCATGTAAATCACAATCCCTACAAATATGATGCAAGGTTTTCACAAGAAATCACCTAGGGTTTAACTCTAGACATCATATTACTTCAGTATTCATTCATGCATGACATATTTAGGTTAAATTTCAGTTTTTCACCTTTAACCTAGAATTCATGGTGAATCAAAACTTCAAAATTTTACATACCTTATGATCCTTTCAACGAGGTGATCACTAATTTATGTTCGAGACTTGATTTAGGACAGATTTGAGGCTTCAATTTTGTGAGTTTTGTGTGAAGCTAGGGCTTGGAGAAAATCCATGGTCGCCCCCTTCCTTCTTGATCGACCAGACACACCAAATGGTGTGTTTGGTATGTTTTGTTTACTATTTCAGCATTTAACTTTCAATTTTGACTAGTTTAGTCCCTCCACTCATCATCTAGCATTAAGTTTTAGTGTTTTAACCTTAGTGTATGTTATCTCAAGACTTGTAATTAACTAGGTTAGAATTCCTAGTTGGTTAATTCTTGTTTATTTATACTTTATAATTTTAATATAAAGGTTTATATTTTCGGGGTGTTACAACCACCACCGCCCCACCTGCGCAAAGCTGATCACTCTCTCTACATCTCTCTGTCTCTCCCTCCCACACTCCACCAACATCAACCACCACCGCCCCACCCGCGGTTAACTTGAAACCAAACTATCGGTGCTGGAAGAAACGACGGCGATGCTTATGTTCAGAGGAAATGATTTCAGTGACAGCGGCGGGGTTCCAACAAATCTTTGGTCAGTTCAGATTGTTTAGATTAGAGCTTTTTAGTGGTAGTTAGGGTTAGATTAGGGCGGTGGTTGTGGTGGTTTTGATGAGGGTTTTGATAAGGGCGGTAGATCTGAGTCGATTTCAACAAAAGTGGGTTTTGATGAGGGCGGTGGTGGTGGGTTTTGAAGAGGAAAGAGGGTGGCGGTGGTGGTGGATTTTGAAAATGATATATAATTTGTATGTTGGGTTTTGTAGATAATATAGAAATAGATTTGGGATGAAGATAATATAGAATTTGTATGTTGGATTTTGTAGAATGATATAGAAATTAGATTTAGGTTTTGTTTTTTTATTTGTTCTTGTTCATGAACTTGCAGATGAACTTTGAATGTAATGATATGAACATCTTGAATGTAATGATATTTAGGATTTAGCTTCTTGAATTTGCAGGTGAACTTTGATGATGATGTTTGAAGGTGTTCTTGATTTTCTGGGTTTTAGATGTTCTTGAAGACGATGAACGATGTCTAAAGATGAACTGTGATGATGATGTTTGAAGATGTTCTTGCTATTATATTGATGAAACTGATATGAACATAGGCCCAGATATTCAAAATGATGAAATTATAATTTAGGATCTGTTATTGGTTTTTCTTTTTAAATATTGTAAAGAAGGAGATGAAGTTTAGATACACATCAGCGCCACGTAATCATCTCCAACTCAACAAACTTGTGCCACGTCGGACAAAAAACTAACCAAGTTATTGCAGATTTAACTGGGTGGTGCCATTGCAAACAAAAAGTCAAGTTGGGGGTGTCGGGTGTCAAAGTGTTAGTTGGGGGTAGCAACGGCCAAAGGCCGATAATTGGGGGTGATAGAATCTAATAACCCTTACACTAATAACACTACCTTTTCTCTCTTCTTTTCAATTAAATAATATTTTTTATACTTTTTTTCTCTACTCCACTTACAACCATTTTCAGAAAATATTAAAAATTATAGAGATGAACAATATTTCTTCTAAATTTACTGATAAATAGTAACTTTTTCTCCTTTTTCTCTCTCATCTACTCATAATAATTTACAACCACTCTCACAAATATAGAGATTACACACACATAAATATGGAGTATCCATTGTGAATTGTGAAGGCTCTGAAATGTAACACCTCAAAAATTCATGTCCAGTAATGTATTGACACGTGTCATAAGCTCAGAACGTGTGCAAGATTTCGTATGAAGGACCAAAGTTGACAAACAAGGAAAGTATGTGAATATAAGGGTTCAAAATGTCAACAACGGATAAATATATCTTTCAATAACCCTATATGATGTTTACATCCTTAAACGAATAAATCATGGATCATACGAAGCTAATTGTGAAAGAAAGTGAGGAATTACAAACTACAGGGGCTAAATGTGTCAACATGTTTTAAGTATACCTCTGAGTGATCTTTTAGCAGACCCGAAGCTTTGTAATGATAAATTATACTCACTAGAATGAGTGATAAAAATTTCACAAGGTTTCGATAAAGTATGAGAAAGTTATGACAATATTCGTATACGAGGGATTAAAAGCGTCAATATCGAAATTTAGGACTTTTTCGGTGAACGTATGAATAACCGAGGACTAAACAAAGTTGGTTTATGACTTTGGGTCCTTAAAAGTCAAGTTTGGGGGTTTATAGTGCAAGAAACCACCTTAAAATCAAGTTTGGAAGGACTAGGGACCAAAATTGCAATTTTTGAAACTTTGTAACCGGATCAGAGGGGCCACGCGGCCCGCGTAAGATCCTTATGAATCCTGAAGTGGGCCGCCTCAGCATGCCAGATGCAGAAAAACATCACAGGTGTCTGTACAGCCGGTTTAACCGACTTAAAAACGTGGTGTTTCATACCTGGAGCTTGTTTGATGGTTTTAAAGGGTGTAGGGACACTTGGAATGATCCCATAACAACCCTAGACCTTGTTTGGCATGATCTTTGTCACACCCCGACCACGTAGGACAACCAACCGTGGCGGAAACGTCGGGGAGTGTTGCAACAGAATAATTGTTTCACAACCATGGATTTCAAAATAGTTTCGTTTTATTGATAATATCAAACATTACACTGTCTTAACATAAAACAAACAAGTTTCTTATCAACTATCATAGTTTTAAAGTCACTAAGGCCTCGTCCAGGTCCTACGTGACGCATGCATCCTAGAAAATCACATCATTCATCCACACCTGAAACATATGTAAAAACAAAGTCAGCAAAGAAATTGCTGGCGAGTACATAGGTTTTATAAGGGTATTGGAATCATGGCTTGTTTGTATGGTGCAATACTTTATTAGACTACAAGAGTCGAAATACAAACTTCGTTTTAAAAAGTGTATTGCAACATAGTTAACCAACTCAAATCAAGTTGGTTAAGTTTATAAAATCTCGTAGCCATAATTCTTAACCCCAAAACATTTTGTTTTAGAAAAACATCTTGTGAAACATCGTTGTGTGACATCGTCTCAAATATCGTTTACCCAAGTGAACTAAATAACGCCACGGTATGTAATATGATGAAAACACTTATATATAAGAAGTACCAGCGGCGTATCTACCATGTTTTCACCACATTACCCCCGTCTCGTTATCTAAACACTTAACCAAAAACATGTCGTTTATCGAATCGTTTAACATCGTTTCCAAATCGTTTACTCGTTTCCAAATCGTTTACTCGTTTCCAAATCGTATTCGTTTTTAATAGTGAAACTACTTTTGGTCGTCTCGTTAACAACATTCAAACCTTCGTGACTCGTCTAACTCGTTTCTCGTTTCGTATTAACAAACCACCAAAGGGTAAGTTAACAATCATCAGATTCAGTCGTTACCCACAACCCCCACACATAACTATGGGTGTAGTGCAATAACGGGATTTGTCAGATCCTATGGTACCATAACCTAATACTGGTCGGCTTGATCAATGCTAATGAATGTCATTCGCTATGTAATTACAACCAACAAGTCGTGTACACCTTATCGAAATCGTTATTAGTTTAGTAAAATCGTTATAATCGTTTTTGAAACCATCGTTTAAACTTTGAAAACATTTGATACATATGAATCACCCCAAAACATTTAAAACAATAAAATAGGGGAACTATGTACTCACATGTAGTGCAAAGTATCCTTGATCAAATAGAACTTCAACAACTCGAGCAAACCAGAGAAATCAAGTAGCCCCTAGTAATCGAACCACTAGTCAAACAATAGACGCCTAAATCGGAAGATCGGATAGAATGAGGTCTTGTAAACCAAATGAGTGTTGGAACTCTTGTGATATGGTTTAACAAAGCCTACATCCTAAATCGGAACCTAACCTAAGTGCTTTCGACCCATCGCGACCCATTAAGTTAGCTTACGCTCCTTTAACGCGTCGTGTACGCAACACTGCGTTCGAGACGTCTAACTAGTCCTATGACGAGTATTATATGCCCATATATGTTTAATTATGTTACATAATCAGTTACGTGTCAAAAATTTAAGTTACATATGCTTAATTACCAATTATGTATAAAGAGGGTATTTTTGGTAATTTACCAAGGGCACATAAACTACTTATCATGCGACTAATCAAATCTAAGTGACCATAAGGTATAACCCCGGAAGGTTATTCCCTACGCTACTATGGTCACAACACATGTTTGGTCGAATCCTAATGATCGACCAAACGGGTCGTGCTCGAAAGTCTAAGCGGGTGTTTAGTCCGCTTGACTTACGACTCTACATAAGCACAAAACTAACAAGTGAGGAGCTAAACATGTCGAAACATGTTTAGTTAAGTTAGAAAACAGGTTTGGCATCAAAACAAACGGTTTTGATACCTACAAGTAGCTTGGTTACAAAATACGCGAGAAAACGCATTCTGGCCGAAGCTACGACTCATCACTGAGCCTAGATAACGTGGTAATCAGTAGGTATAGTCACTAGAGACTATAACCATCGTGATTACGCTCACGTTATGAAGTTCAAAAGAACTTCGCGTTGACCATAAACTGGTCAAAGCAGAAAGTCAAACACAGTTTGACTCTAACGCTAAAACGAACGATAAACGCGAAAGAATACTTACAGAAGGTCCCCGCAAGATTGAACTTCCGAGTATTCTCAGGTATGAAGTGCTAAAACACCCCAACTTAGAGAACAAACTCAGAATTCAAGTGGGGAGAAATGAAGTTGGGTTGGGTATTTATAGGAAATCCACAACCGTTAGGATCGTTTCTTGTTCCCCAAGCGTTTAATCTCGGCCCTACACTTGTACCCACTGATTTGGGATACTATGGGCATCCAAAACCAGCCCATAGATTGCTCAAACCATGTGCAAAACAATGGGGAACAGCTGGGTTTTAAAAATAAAGTTTGCTGATCTGGGGAGGCTTTACGGACCGTAAGCACTTGCCCATACGGTCCGTAAGGGACCTGCAGACCAGCACTTTCATAAAATGACAGTTTAGCCCCTGAACTTGCAAAACTTGCATTTCGGCTCATTTTTGACACGTTTAAGCCCCGTTAACCTCATTTCAAGGCTCTAAAATGAAGTTAAAGTATAGGGAACTCAAAACATGCTCAAAAATATCTCGGATGTCGGTTCGTTTGGTCGTACGGTTGCGTTGTTCGGTTAATTACGACGGGAGTCGTAACGAACGCAAAAACGGTCCAAATTGCGCGACGAATGGATTTTTATTATGCCAAACATTAAAACATAATATTTTAATGCTTACATAAATTTTTGGATGTCCGGATGTATTCAGAACGTAAGATATGCGCGAATATGCAAACTTGTGCATTTTTTGACGCTTTTAGTCCTTATTGATCAATAAAGTTTATTTTAGCATACCGAACCCCTCAAAGCCTATTTCTAAGCTATGTAAAGGTTATTTAGGGTATGTTTAACTTATGATCAAGTTCCGGAGTGTTCGTTACTATACGAATCGGTATAGTTTCGCAATTTGACACAAATAGTCCCTGCGATCGAACAAACTTGTTTTCGACACACCAAACCATCCAAAACTTATTTCTAAGTTATGTGGAGGTTATTTAAGGTATGTTAAGCCTATTTCACTATTCCGGAGTGTTTGTCCCATTAAACTGGTTATATTTACGCATTAGCGCGCGTATAACCTTCCAGAAAGCGATTTAGAGCTTGAAATTGGAATCGAATCGAATTGTAAAATTACCAAACACAAATACACACAAAACACATATAATAACACCATAGCACATTATTTTATTAATAATCAATATTGTTTTTCATCGTACGGAGATTACAGAGCACAGTTGTCACAATCTTGATGATCAAAGAAGCCTATATAAAGGCCTTGAGTTGGTTTTTCATTTGCTCATTCATTTGGAACTTCACAACTCTTCTCTTGGAGGTTCCTGGAGCTCAAGGCTCATCCTTAGTGTTCATTAGTCGTGCTTAGGACTTTTATAAGTATGCTTAACCTCCTTTAATTCAGTTTTGCATAGTTTATTAGCGTAAAGTCAAACTGTCGTAATTAAGATTTGACTTCGTCATTAATCTTAATTGCTCCAGTCAAAATTCAAATTGAAAGTACCTATGAGTTGGTAATTATGTGGGCATTAAACCCTTAAAAGATCACCCTCTGATTCCCACTCTAATTAGGTCAATTGTCGAGTCAAACTTGATTATAAAAAGTCAACAGAAAGCTAATTTTCAAATAAATGCATAATTAGCAATGTAGAAGCTATGCAACCTGTTTTGACATTAATATAACTTGGTAATCAATGTAAGAACATGTCTAAACATGTTCAACTCGACAATTTTCAGTTTAGGCTCGGTTCGGGACCGAAAGTCGCATAGTTTGACTTATGCTTTGACTTTCAGTTCTGACCTGTTTGTGCATGATTTAGGAATGCCTTAGAGCCTTATTAGGACCAAGTTACCTATAAGTATAACCCTTTGTGATTATACAACTTGGTTCATTAGTTATCCAACTTATATGCATGTTTCCGTTAATCGCCTAAATGTTGACTATTATGCCCTTATGACCTTAAAGCATGAATTTTGAAAATGTAAAAGAGTAGAAACCTTAGGTACTGATTTATAAACTTGTACCTAGAATTTGACATCAATTTGAGGTCTAGATTAAGAGTTACGCTCAATAGCGTAATTAGAAAGCCTTTTAGTAATTAAATGGCGTAATTAGCATATAGCCTATCTAAACCCAATTTTTTTGACACCAAACTTTATACCTACTGATGTAAAATAATATTTTGGGATTTTTGGAGATTTTTATTTATTTTTTTTAGGCTGATCATAACCTAGAGTTCTAAGCTTAATTCGGTAGTTGTCGGTTTTGCCCTTTTAAGCCATAAAATGAGTTTTACCAAACCTTTTGGCACCAAACCTTTTTCTACTGATCTAATATGATGAATAGAATATTTTAAGCCTTCTGGAATAGTAAAAATATCAGCTTTCCTTTAAGAACCCGGAAATAGCTCAAATCGCCATTTTAAGCGTTTTAAGCGTTTTAAACGCATAGTATGTATTAAAACCATATTAGACATATAAGACTTGATACCTACTGATGTTTTAAGTAAATTTCTATACTTTAGCAGTAAGCAAAAGTTTTGAAGTCAGATTTCTAGATTTCACCTTTAAACCTTAAGTGAAATTACCAAAATGCCTCTTCGGAGCATAGTCTGGTTAGAAATGATAAATTTCACATAAAGGTTATACCCTACTGATATAACTTAGTAAATTAAGTATTTTTACTAATTACATCAGACCCAAAACTCAGAATTATATTTAAACTCTTTTATAACCTTTTAAATAACCAAAATACCCTTACGGGGCATAAATTGGTTTTAAATTCGTTATGGGCATAATAGAAGATATCTTACTGATGTCACAACATATTTAAGGCATGTTAACTTAGGAAACTTGAATATGACTCTTATGGTTACTCGTTACGCACTTTTCGCATTCGGATCGACGTATGTAATTAATTTGCATATATTAGTCGAAACGGGTTAAACCATATCGTTTTGTCTCAAAATCCAAAATGTGTTTAAGTTAACCATATTAAACAAGCATGCAAGCTTGTCAGGTCAAAACCACATTCTAAACCGGTCTTCGCTTTATCATGCGTTATGGACCGTGTCTTCCTTTTGAAAACTAACCGGTCTAAGTCTAAGCTTAATTAAAGACCCGTTAGGATTCTAATAGGTTATTAAAAACCTTCGTTCCAGATTAGGAGCCCTGTAAAAGCTACGTGCACTTGCTGTATTTGATTTATACATTGCTCAGGTAAATACTCTTAACTTATTTTCCCTATACGGGCTTGGGATACGGTACTATATAAGTACCGCTTGGTCGGGTGCATGTAGTCATTTAAATCGTATTGTGATTGATGTATTTACATAACCTGTTTGATATGTATTATTTGGTGTATGGCCCTTGGGGGTTAAATGACCATGTCCCGGATATCCTTGGCATCATTCATAGAAATGGCCACGACCTAAGCACGGGGTGTAGGCGTACACCTGGCAGTTGCATTATGTAAAAAAACTGGTATCCCACTGTAAGGAATCAACCTTGTGGGCATTATACCTGTGGCGTGTCAGTTAACTTAAGTCTGGCCTTACAAACCGGCCCTAATGGACGACAAATGAGTAAAATTGTATACAAGATTATTTTGAATAATTGTCCCAAGTTATAAAATAAATTTTTGCCTAAGTGCACTCAAATCAATTTTCTAAACATTTTCAAAATGAGTCAGTTAAGTTGTATTTACCAGTGCAAACTGACGTATTTTCCAAAAAGGCTAAGTGCAGGTACTATACGTAATAGGCTGGCTACTCCAGGCATCGTTACTCAAGTCTCGCAAGCTTTAGATGTCAAATTCTGTTGAACAAGTTTCCTTTTTATTTGATCCGCCTGTGGATCTGTTTCGACTGTTTTGTGATACTTAAACATTACAATTTATTCAGTTGAAATGAATCTATATCTTTTGCTTCCGCTGTGCATTTATATGTTGTGTTGTTTGACTATGATGATATCAACTACGTCACGATACTCCCCACCGAGCCCACCGGTGACACGTGGAAATTAGGGGTGTGACAGGTTGGTATCAGAGCCAACACTGAGTGAATTAAACACTAGCCCTTTGTGTTTAATCTCAGTTACACAATTGCACATTCTTGAGTCTAGACAAAGAACATAGGATTAATCCTAATTCGTTTTATTTCTCCTTATTTGTTTCCTTTCTTATTTTTTGATTAGTCCTTGCATGGGCAAGTCATTTCAGTTAGAAGTCCCATTTAGGGCAACCATTCCTATTATAATATCTTTCTTTTATAAGATCTACCATTATGATAAAATGGCAAAATCTAAAAGGACAAGACCTAGCCATGTGTCACCTTAAGACAGGGCCAAGATGGTAGTTCCTCAATTAGATTCAGATCCTTGTTAACATCTCAAATTAGGAATTGCTCTGTGTTTAAATATTAAAAGAATCTTAAAGGAAAAACCTAGCCTAATTTTCATTGAAGGCATGGCCAAAATGGTAAAACCTATTCGAAGAATTCAACCCTTATTAACATTTGATATGTTATATGCTTGACAAAGTGTGATCCGATAAAATCACCTAAGTCATTACTGAAAAGGGGTTATTCTAAATTCCCTTATTTATATAATCATCCCTTAAGGATGAAGTGCCCATAGGCTATAATTAACGTCCTCTGGGACTAAAGACAGTGGTGGCCTGCAACTCCCTGCCAAGAGAGGGTGATGAATTTTGATTCAAACCTTAATACCTCGATTCTATAAACTCCTGGTTTAATAATTAAATCTGTCTGCGTGACTAGGCCTTTTGTGCTATTATATATAATTTAGGGTTATCCTGAATAACTAACTAAAATGTGTATTAATAACCATAGTTAATAAATCGTATAAGACGATAGAACTGTATAAGCTCCCGTATAAACTTCGTCCTTATTGATTTTATGTAGCAATTAAAGCTACATGGCTAGGTCGGAGGAAGTGAACAGTCATTCCCTGGAGAACGATGATGATAGGGTTAATATAACCAAGGGAGAGCTCCGTACACTGATTGATACAGCTGTATCTAAAGCTGTAAAGGAGCAATTCAAGGAGGTTAGTGAGACGTATAGTAGGACTTCTTCAGTACCCCACTCTAAGTCTGTTCCTAAGACTCATTCAAAAGCTCATAGCAAGCCACCCTCGAAGAAGGATGGACCTAAGAAAGAGGATGTCGAACATTCCTCAAACCAACATAGTGTTCCATCGAAGAGAATAGTGTTTGATGATGAGCCACGTACCAAGTCTTGTACTTATAAGTACTTTGTTTCCTGCAAACCTCGGGATTTCACTAGGGAGAAAGGAGCAATTGATTGTATGATCTGGTTAGATGAAATGGACACTGTTGTTGATATCAGCGGTTGTGCTAAAGGGACATAGTGAAGTATGTATCCCAATCGTTCAAAGGAGAGGCACTGGCATGGTGGAAGTCTCTCATTCAAACTGCCGGGAAGATCCCACTCTATAATATGTCATGGGAGCAGTTTGTTGTTCTCATTAAGGAGAACTATTGTCCACAGCATGAGGTGGAAAGGATTGAATCGGATTTCTTATCATTGGTGATGCAGAATTTAGATTGTCAAGCTTACCTCACCAGCTTCAACACCATGTCCAGATTGGTTCCTTACCTGGTGACACCAGAACCCAAGAGAATTGCTCGCTTCATTGGGGGTCTAGCCCCAGAAATCAAAGCCAGTGTTAAGGCTTCCAGACCTACTACTTTTAGATCAGTTGCTGATCTATCTCTCTCCCTCGCCTTGGATGCGGTCAGGTTAAGATCGCTCAAGAACTCTGAAGAGAGTAAGAGGAAGCGTGAGGAGGAGGATAGCTCACGAGGGTCGGAGAAGAAGCACAAGGGAAACACTGAGTCCAAGAAGTTTGGGTCTGGAAAAGGTAGTCAGCGAGCAGAGGAAAAGCCAAAGTGCTCAACTTGCCAAAAACGCCACTTTGGAAAGTGTAGGCTTGAGACCAAGTCTCAATCAGGACCACCTGCATGTGGGTTGTGCAAGTCTAGATAACACAAGACTATTGACTGCAAAAGGATCAAAGATGCTACCTGCTACGGCTGCAATGAGAAAGGGCACATTAAGACTAACTGCCCTAAATACGCAAAGAAGCCTGAGGAAGCCAAGAAGACCAATGCTAGGGTCTTCCAGATGAACGTACAGGAGGCAATTCAGGACGACAACGTGATCACAGGTACCTTTCTCATAAATGATATATATGCAAGAGTGTTGTTTGATTCTGGTGCTGATAAGTCGTTCGTAGATAATAAGTTTTGCGAGTTGTTGAAATTGCCTGTTAAAACCTTAAGTGTGAAATATGAGGTGGAATTAGCTGATGGTACCTTAGAAACCGCCTCAACCGTTTTAGATGGATGTTTTATATCCATTAGGAACCACTCTTTTCCTATGTCTTTGCTTCCTTTGAAGTTAGCCGAATTTGATATAGTATTGGGCATGGATTGGTTATCACATAACCAAGCCCAGATCATCTGCAACAAGAAGCAAGTGGTGGTTAAGACTCCGTCTGGTGAGTCACTTACCATTCAGGGAGATACCCGGTATGGATTACCTGGGCAAGTGTCTATGCTCAAGGCATCTAGATGCTTGAAGAAGGGTTGTGTCATTTACATGGCACAAGTGACTATTGATGAGTAGAAGCACAAGGTTGAAGATATTCCAGTCATTTCTGAATACCCTGAAGTTTTCCCTGAAGAACTACCTGGCTTGCCACCAGATAGGCAAGTGGAATTCAGGATCAACATCATCCCCGGATCAGCGCCTGTTGCGAGAGCACCTTATAGGTTGGCACCAACAGAGATGAAGGAATTGAGGATGCAGCTGGATGATTTGTTAGCCAAAGGTTTTATTAGACCTAGTTCATCTCCTTGGGGAGCACCAATCCTGTTTGTGAAGAAAAAGGATGGATCGATGCGTCTATGCATCGATTATCGCGAGCTTAACAAGGTGACTATCAAGAATAGGTATCCTTAGCCCAGGATCGACGATCTGTTCGATCAATTGCAAGGGGCAAGTTATTTCTCCAAGATCGATTTAAGGTCAGGCTATCATCAGTTGAAGGTTAGAGATGAAGATGTGCACAAGACTGCATTTAGGACTCGTTATGGTCATTATGAGTTCCTAGTGATGCCTTTTGGGCTCACTAATGCACCTGCCGCATTCATGGATCTCATGAATCGCGTCTGCAAGCCTTACTTGGATAAATTTGTCATTGTCTTCATCGATGACATTCTCATATACTCAAAGAGTCAAGCTGACCATGAGAAGCACCTCCGTTGCATTCTGAAGCTACTTCAGCAGGAGAAACTTTATGCCAAGTTCTTGAAGTGTGAATTTTGGCTTCGTGAAGTCCAATTTCTTGGACATGTTTTCAGTGAGCGTGGTATCCAAGTAGATCCCGCTAAGATTGAGGCTATCATGAACGGGCAAGAACCGAAGACGCCTACGGAGATTCACAGCTTTCTAGGACTGGCAGGATACTATAGGCGATTTATCGAAAACTTCTCAAGAATTGCAGCACCCCTGACTCTTCTCACTCGCAAGAATAGTAAGTTTGATTGGGGACCTAAGCAGCAAGAGTCTTTTGATATTTTGAAGCAGAAGTTAAGCAACGCTCCTGTGCTGACGTTGCCTAAAGGAATAGATGAGTTTGTAGTATATTGTGATGCATCACACACTGGAATGGGATGTGTGCTTATGCAGAAAGGCAAGGTCATTGCCTATGCTTCACGCCAGCTAAAAGTGCACGAGAAGAATTACACCACCCATGACTTGGAGTTGGGTGCCGTTGTATTCGCACTAAAACTGTGGAGGCATTACTTGTATGGAACCAAGTGTGTGATCTATTCTGATCATAAGAGCCTTCAACATTTGTTTAATCAGAAGGACTTGAATATGAGGCAGCGATGATGGATGGAAACTTTAAATGATTATGACTGTGAGATAAGATACCATCCAGGCAAGGCAAATGTGGTCACTGATGCCTTAAGCAGAAAGGAAAGGGTAAAGCCTATACGAATCAATGCCAAGAGCATTGAGGTAAAGAATAATTTGAATGAAAGGTTGTTAGCTGCGCAGAAGGAAGCTGTGTTAGAAGCTAACTATCCTGATGAGAAGCTAGGAGTAACTGAAGAGCAGTTATCCTATGGTAAGGACAGAATCCTAAGGTTAAATGGACGAATATGGGTTCCTGTTTTTGGAGGACTTCGGGAAGTTATCCTCCAGGAAGCCCACAATTCCAAATATTCCGTTCATCCTGGAGCTGATAAGATGTACCAGGATCCAAAGACGAATTATTGGTGGATAGGCTTGAAGAAGTCTATAACTGCTTATGTAGCTAAGTGTTTGACGTGCGCCCAAGTTAAAGCTGAGCATCAGAAACCGTCAGGATTACTACAACAGCCTGAAATTCCCACTTGGAAATGGGAAATGGTGACAATGGATTTCATCACTAAGTTGCCAAAGACTAAGAAAGGAAATGATACTATTTGGGTGATAGTAGATAGACTGACTAAGTCAGCACATTTCCTACCCATTAAGGAAACTTTCAGTTCTGACATGTTGGCCCAATTATATGTTGATAAGATTGTATCTTTGCATGGAGTTCCTGTGGCCATTATCTCTGATAGAGATACCAGATACACGTCACACTTTTGGAAAAGTTTCCAACAGTCTTTGGGCACGCATTTAAATTTCAGTACGGCTTACCATCATCAGACGGATGGGCAGAGTGAGAGTTGTAACATCCGTCAAAATGGATTTCCAAAATCCGACCCGCTTCCAATTTTGGATCCTAACCTTTGAAACCTTAAAAATTTTTGTGAATTTAGTAACCGTTATAGTTATTCATTTATTTAGTAATTAGTTAATTTAATTAATTACTTACAATTTTAAATTTAATTAAATCATATTAGTTAGTTTTTTTAGATTTTTTAAAATAAGTTTTATGATAATTAAGTTATCATGGATTGTTAGTTATAAAATATATATAAACTAAACATTATTAGTTAAGTATAATGGATTGTCATGTTAACTGGTGAAGGAGTAAGATATAACTCAGTTAGCTTAGTTAAGGTAACTTCAGGGGCTATTTGTAACATTTCAAAACTTAAAAACAAAAGAAACAAAAAGCTGTCGACCGCGGGTTTCGAACACGCGTTCACCCGTCCAACAAACAGCGTTCTTACCACTACATCACTAATCAGTTTTGTTAATAAATCGATTTCCTATGGCATATATATCCTATTTTCTCGCTGACTCCTTTTGAACTTGCCGCCAAACGAATGACAGCAACAATACAGTGACTTTCCTTTTCTCCTCTTCCCTGATTACTCGATGTCATGATTGAAGGTTTCCTTTTTTTTTTTTAATCAATCAATCAAACATGATTGATCCTAAATTATTTTGCTACCATACTCTACGAGATCTCCATACCTTATAAATACCGAGCCTTCCCCTCACATCACCCTCACAAACCCTCTACTCGCTAACAAACCCCGCCGGAGACGAAACAGTAGGCTGCCATCACCACGAGACCTTTTCACTATCCTCCGTTTTGACCCCAAAGCACTCGGAGAAACCACCGGAGTTTCGTCGGAGATACACGAAGACGTCGCCGACAACCGGAGTCTTCGACTCGTTACGTTCGGTATAACTTTCTTGTTTCTTTTTTTATTCTGTTGATATATATAACTAGTTCTATACCCGTCCGGTGGACGGACATATTGATGGTACAATGACATGTATTTTATTGTTTGTAATCTAAACAAAACATTATTTGTTTAAAACCAAAAAACTGTGTGAAAATTTTAATATAAAAAACATTCATATGCAGATATATATATTTGAACTTCATCTTTAGGCCCCTTCCCTCGGACTGCAAAGGAGTAGTAACCATAATACTCTTTTTTCATTTTACACTAATAATAACCTTGAATGGGTTTAGAAGGGGAAAAAGGTTTCCGGTCTATATATCAAACAAAAGGCTTACATCTATAATAACTAAAAGTATTGCAATGAAATGTCGTATTAAGTACACCAATCCAAATAAAATCCAGATTCCAGACCCCACTTTCAACACCTAAGGTCCTAAAGCCTACTAAGTGCTCCTTACCATCTGTAATCCATAGCTCCCTGTCTATATTTTTCAATTTTGCTCTTCTTTTAATCCATTCCGATCCATGAAGCAACTTTATTCCATATATCCGTAGAGGCATTGCACTCGAGCATTAAATGGCTTTTAGATTCCTCCTCAGCTGAACATAGGCTGCATACTGTAGATGGCAGGGTAACTCTACCCGCTAGGTTGCATGCCACCGAGATTCTGTTCTGCACTAGATGCCATATAAAGCACGCGACTTTAGATGGGACCCATCAAATCCACTTAAAAATTTCTCATTGGATATGTTCCTCCATCGTCCATTAACATTGCCTTCCTCATAGATTTAACCGAAAAGACACCCGAATATTCCAGCTTCCAGCCCTATCCGTCTTCCTCTAACGTAAAGTTATAACTCATAATTAGCTCTTCCAAGTCATTTATATCTTCCACCATAATACCCGGGAGTCTTTTTATCTTCCAACACCATTTGACCCGCTTGCCACTATCCTTGCCGACGAAGATTCTATCCGAAATCAGGCACGATATTTGTTTCTCCATGTCATACGGGAAAGACCTCTTTCAACGGTATATGTCCCAACCACTTGTCTCTCCAGAATTCAGTCCTGTTCCATGTCCCCTATTGTTGCGCTTATTTTACTCCAAGCACCTGCATATCTCCATGTCTCCCATTGCTGCGCTTAGGTAGTTAGTTATTACAAGGAAAAACGAAACTTTTAGACATAAAGTTCCTGTAAAACCAGAACCGACCCATTAATAGATTACAAAACTTAAGTTTCTTGTGCAGTAAAATGTCACAATTCTAACCATTTTAAAGATTTTTCAGCTGTAAAACTTAAGTTTCTTGTGCATTTACTTTGTAGAATGATTTTTTCTCTATACATAAATTTCACAATTGATCTTCATAATTACATTGTTACCTAACTTTTTTATTTGTGACCAAGAACTTGAAATTATACTCAGGTTAATTAAAATAATAATAGAAAAGAAAATATGTATGGAACATAAAAAGAACCTGCATTGTCTCTTTCTTCTCAGGGCTAAATGATAAGTCTCTTGCTCATAGACATTCCTTTAACCAACATGCAATCAAACACCAGAATATTGATTCCGTCACAATTTAATTTCATGCAAAGCTATATATAAGGTGTAAACATCGAGTAGAGTTACCAGCAAGTTCGATATACGTAGACTCTAGACTCTTATATCTTTATGTAAAAAAACGATATCTACAACATAAGATAAAAAGGTAATAGGCAAAAATCCCAATGAAATTATGATGCTAATTATCAACATATGGCCAATACGAAGTTGACATCATGATCTTGATGCTAATTATAAAGAACCACCATCAACAGGAACCTTCAAATTCATTTCCCAAAACACCATTACAACAGACCTGCAAATCAATTTGTTAACCCATATGGTATTATATTCTACTTTTAGAAATTTAATAACGATGATAACTATCTATTTACGAGTTGGAGTTGTTACCTTGAATCTCGATTAACTTACAATCGATCGGTACTGGTTGATGCGATGGAAATCGTGGCCTTGTTTCAAATGGAACTCTTTTGGTAGAGGCTGGCGATGGTGGCAATTGGTGGTTGTCCTTCGTTGCTTGATTCGAATGGATTCACATCCAAGTCTTCTTTAAGGTTAACTGCATCAAAATCACACAAACAAACCTTTCGATTTGACCAATTTAGCCTTGAGTCCAAAAAAGAAGAAAAAAGGTTAAAAGAACGGTTAAGGCTTCGTAATCTTCGTTATCTATGATGATCCGGACGGAGTGTGAGAAAAGGTTAAAAGAAGAACTGAGGAGGAAGACGATCGGAGTGTGAAAAATGCGCAGTGGAGAAAAACTTTTGAAAGGGTTGAGTGTGGAAACGTGGGAGAGAGGATGTACTAAAATTCTGGCTTTGACCTAACCGCCAATTAACCTCTCCTTGTTTTTCTGAATTATAATGGTCAGGATTTAATCTTAATTTGATCCAATGGTTTAGATCGTATGTTGTTCCCATTGACTTTAATGGGAACATAAGAATATATAATTTTCCCGGTGATTGCGCATCATTCGAAACACACACTGGTTTGTAGTCGTCGCCGGAGCAAACGGAGTTCACCGGAGAAACCCGAAGCCACCGGAGTTCGTTGGCGCAAACCCGCAACATACTGGAGAAGATCCTGTCGTGTCAGTCGACGCCAGATCCAAACGGAGTCTTGCCGGGGATACGTCGGCCTCGAGCCGCTACGCGTCGGTATACTTTCATAACTCAAATGTTTTCTTTTGCTTCAAGTCGCACGAAGTGGGCCACAACCAATAAACAATAAGAACAATCAAAATCAAAATTTTGAGTTTGGAAATGTCGTTGATGTTTTGATTACTGTTCTGTCGAAGAAGAAGGCCAACTTTGCTTCTTTCTTTTAGTTCCTTTTGAAAACTTATGAAATTATATTAATTATTATTTAACTATCTTATTCAGTTTTAGAAACAGACTATATAAACTCTTAAAACCTGTGTATTTAAATGATTGATAAGGAGATAATATATGATGTTCAAATTATAACCCATAGTTTTATTTTCAACTCTTTTCTTTTATAATAAACTCTTGAATTTCATTACATAAAATTTAGTTTGTATTATTCTTTTTATTTTATTTCTTCCCTTTAGAACAATACAATCTTAAATTTTGTAATAACTAAAAATAACTAACAAATTATTTTTAAACTTTAATGCTAATAATGTGATAAAGTATAATTAATTAAATCATAAACTCTAGGGATCATATTTAACCTATAACTTTTAACGAGTTCGTTATGTGCCATTTTAAATATCTAGGATAATCACTCTTGTGCATTTGAATTCTCCATCCTTACTCGTGCGTTATTACAAGAAATCGCAACGCAACCACTGTGAGTATACTCGATCCCATTTTCGTTTTAAACACTTTGGGTGCAACATGTATTTCATATTCAAATTACACCACACTTGAAACTTGTTACATTCACACCCTATCCACATTTAAACACGAAACATTTTACTGCTTGTTAATCTCATATGCTATGCAAGTTGATCGTATAACACAAGTTGATCGTATAACACAAGTTGATCGTATGACATAAGTTGATCGTATAACACAAGTTGATCGTATAACACAAGTTGATCGTATAACACAAGTTGATCGTATAACACAAGTTGATCGTATAACACAAGTTGATCGTATAACACAAGTTGATCGTATAAAACAAGTTGATCGTATTGAACAAGTTGAACGTGTTAACCTCCCGCTAGTCTATTGGGAAAGGCAAAGTGGATCATGTTATTCGTGTTGGATATGAGTACTTAAACTGTTTTATTCTACTATGCTACGTATCAAACTTGTATACTCGTCAACATTCTTTTTGTTGATGTTATTTTAATACATGTTGCAGGTTGATAGATGAAGGATTCAAGAATCAAGTTAGGGTGGATTAGAAACACACCTAGGAATAAACTATGTTGGAATCTTGTTTTGTTTATTTGAACAATGTATAGCATTCTAGCATTTATGAAATTGAATTTAAATTATATTGTCACAATAGTGTTATGTTGTTTTGAGCAATTTGTTCGTCTCATCCCGATGTTTCCGCCATCGGTTGGGGTGTGACAACTGCAACAGCCTGAAATTCCCACTTGGAAATGGGAAATGGTGACAATGGATTTCATCACTAAGTTGCCAAAGACTAAGAAAGGAAATGATACTATTTGGGTGATAGTAGATAGACTGACTAAGTCAGCACATTTCCTACCCATTAAGGAAACTTTCAGTTCTGACATGTTGGCCCAATTATATGTTGATAAGATTGTATATTTGCATGGAGTTCCTGTGGCCATTATCTCTGATAGAGATACCAGATACACGTCACACTTTTGGAAAAGTTTCCAACAGTCTTTGGGCACGCATTTAAATTTCAGTACGGCTTACCATCATCAGACGGATGGGCAGAGTGAGCGTACAATTCAAACTCTGGAAGACATGCTTCGTGCATGTGTAATTGATTTAGGAGGTAGCTGGGATAAGCACCTGCCATTGATCGAGTTCTCCTACAACAATAGCTACCATACAAGCATTCAGGCTGCGCCTTTTGAGGCATTATATGGTAGGAAATGCAGAACGCCTATTTGTTGGGCAGAAGTAGGAGAAGCTCAATTATCAGGACCAGATATAGTCTTGGAAACGACGGACAAGATCGTCCAGATTCGTGATCGCATGAAGGCTGCGAGGGATAGGCAGAAGAGTTATGCTAATAAGAGGCGAAAACCTCTAAAGTTTGAGGTTGGTGATAAAGTCCTGCTTAAGGTATGACCCTGGAAAGGGGTGATGCGATTTGGTAAGAAAGGTAAGCTAAGCCCGAGGTATATAGGACCATTCGAGATCATCGAATGTGTAGGATCAGTGGCTTATAAGTTAAACTTACCTGAAGAACTCAGTGGTATTCATAATGTATTCCACATCTGCAATCTGAAGAAATGCCTAGCTGATGAATCACTAGTCATCCCACATACAGATGTGCAAATAGATGAGAGCTTGAAATTTGTGGAGAAACCTTTGTCGATTGAGGATCGACAAGTTAAGAAGCTTCGTAGGAAGCATGTGCCTATTGTAAAGGTTAAATAGGATGCCCGCAGAGGTCCCGAGTACACGTGGGAGGTAGAATCCGCAATGAAAGAAAAGTACCCTCATTTGTTTCAGTAAATCTCAGGGTCGAGATTTCTTTAAGGGGGTGAGGATGTAACACCTCGAAAATTCATGTCCAGTAATGTATTGACATGTGTCATAAGCTCTGAACGTGTGCAAGATTTCGTATGAAGGACCAAAGTTGACAAACAAGGAAAGTATGTGAATATAAGGGTTCAAAATGTCAACAACGGATAAATATATCTTTCAATAACCTTATATGATGTTTACATCCTTAAACGAATAAATCATGGATCATACGAAGCTAATTGTGAAAGAAAGTGAGGAATTACAAACTACAGGGGCTAAATGTGTCAACATGTTTTAAGTATACCTCTGAGTGATCTTTTAGCAGACCCGAAGCTTTGTAATGATAAATTATACTCACTAGAATGAGTGATAAAAATTTCACAAGGTTTCGATAAAGTATGAGAAAGTTATGACAATATTCGTATACGAGGGATTAAAAGCGTCAATATCGAAATTTAGGACTTTTCGGTGAACGTATGAATAACCGGGGACTAAACAAAGTTGGGTTATGACTTGGGGTCCTTAAAATTCAAGTTTGGGGGTTTATAGTGCAAGAAACCACTTTAAAATCAAGTTTGGAAGGACCAGGGACCAAAATTGCAATTTTTGAAACTTTGTAACCGGATCAGAGGGGCCACGTGGCCCGCGTAAGATCCTTATGAATCCTGAAGCGGGCCGCCTCAGCATGCCAGATGCAGAAAAACATCACAGGTGTCTGTACAGCCGGTTTAACTGACTTAAAAACGTGGTTTTTCATACCTGGAGCTTGTTTGATGGTTTTAAAGGGTGTAGGGACACTTGGAATGATCCCATAACAACCCTAGACCTTGTTTGGCATGATCTTGATGATCAAAGAAGCCTATATAAAGGCCTTGAGTTGGTTTTTCATTTGCTCATTCATTTGGAACTTCACAACTCTTCTCTTGGAGGTTCCTGGAGCTCAAGGCTCATCCTTAGTGTTCATTAGTCGTGCTTAGGACTTTTGTAAGTATGCTTAACGTCCTTTAATTCAGTTTTGCATAGTTTATTAGCGTAAAGTCAAACCGTCGTAATTAAGATTTGACTTCGTCATTAATCTTAATTGCTCCAGTCAAAATTCAAATTGAAAGTACCTATGAGTTGGTAATTATGTGGGCATTAAACCCTTAAAAGGTCACCCTCTGATTCCCCCTCTAATTAGGTCAATTGTCGAGTCAAACTTGATTATAAAAAGTCAACAGAAAGCTAATTTTCAAATAAATGCATAATTAGCAATGTAGAAGCTATGCAACCTGTTTTGACATTAATATAACTTGGTAATCAATGTAAGAACATGTCTAAACATGTTCAACTCGACAATTTTCAGTTTAGGCTCGGTTCGGGACCGAAAGTCGCATAGTTTGACTTATGCTTTGACTTTCAGTTCTGACCCGTTTGTGCATGATTTAGGAATGCCTTAGAGCCTTATTAGGACCAAGTTACCTATAAGTATAACCCTCTGTGATTATACAACTTGGTTCATTAGTTATCCAACTTATATGCATGTTTCCGTTAATCGCCTAAATGTTGACTATTATGCCCTTATGACCTTAAAGCATGAATTTTGAAAATGTAAAAGAGTAGAAACCTTAGGTACTGATTTATAAACTTGTACCTAGAATTTGACATCAATTTGAGGTCTAGATTAAGAGTTACGCTCAATAGCGTAATTAGAAAGCCTTTTAGTAATTAAATGGCGTAATTAGCATATAGCCTATCTAAACCCAATTTTTTTGACACCAAACTTTATACCTACTGATGTAAAATAATATTTTGGGATTTTTGTAGATTTTTATTTATTTTTTTTAGGCTGATCATAACCTAGAGTTCTAAGCTTAATTCGGTAGTTGTCGGTTTTGCCCTTTTAAGCCATAAAATGAGTTTTACCAAACCTTTTGGCACCAAACCTTTTTCTACTGATCTAATATGATGAATAGAATATTTTAAGGCTTCTGGAATAGTAAAAATATCAGCTTCCCTTTAAGAACCCGGAAATAGCTCAAAATCGCCATTTTAAGCGTTTTAAACGCATAGTATGTATTAAAACCATATTAGACATATAAGACTTGATACCTACTGATGTTTTAAGTAAATTTCTATACTTTAGCCGTAAGCAAAAGTTTTGAAGTCAGATTTCTAGATTTCACCTTTAAACCTTAAGTGAAATTACCAAAATGCCCCTTCGGAGCATAGTATGGTTAGAAATGATAAATTTCACATATAGGTTATACCCTACTGATATAACTTAGTAAATTAAGTATTTTTACTAATTACATCAGATCCGAAACTCAGAATTATATTTAAACTCTTTTATAACCTTCTAAATAACCAAAATACCCTTACGGGGCATAAATTGGTTTTAAATTCGTTATGGGCATAATAGAAGATATCTTGCTGATGTTACAACATATTTAAGGAATGTTAACTTAGGAAACTTGAATATGACTCTTATGGTTACTCGTTACACACTTTTCGCGTTCGGATCGGCGTATGTAATTAATTTGCATATATTAGTCGAAACGGGTTTAACCATATCGTTTTGTCTCAAAATCCAGAATGTGTTTAAGTTAACCATATTAAACAAGCATGCAAGCTTGTCAGGTCAAAACCACATTCTAAACCGGTGTTCGCTTTATCATGCGTTATGGACCGTGTCTTCCTTTTGAAAACTAACCGGTCTAAGTCTAAGCTTAATTAAAGACCCGTTAGGATTCTAATAGGTTATTAAAAACCTTCGTTCCAGATTAGGAGCCCAGTAAAAGCTACGTGCACTTGCTGTATTTGATTTATACATTGCTCAGGTAAATACTCTTAACTTATATTCTCTATACGGGCTTGGGATACGGTACTATAAAAGTACCGCTTGGTCGGGTGTATGTAGTCATTTAAATCGTATTGTGATTGATGTATTTACATAACCTGTTTGATATGTATTATTTGGTGTATGGCCCTTGGGGGTTAAATGACCATGTCCCGGATATCCTTGGCATCATTCATAGAAATGGCCACGACCTAAGCACGGGGTGTAGGCGTACACCTGGCAGTTGCATTATGTAAAAAAACTGGTATCCCGCTGTAAGGAATCAACCTTGTGGGCATTATACCTGTGGCGTGTCAGTTAACTTAAGTCCGGCCTTACAAACCGGCCCTAATGAACGACAAATGAGTAAAACTGTATACAAGATTATTTTGAATAATTGTCCCAAGTTATAAAATATATTTTTGCCTAAGTGCACTCAAATCAATTTTCTAAACATTTTCAAAATGAGTCAGTTAAGTTGTATTTACCAGTGCAAACTGACGTATTTTCCAAAAAGGCTAAGTGCAGGTACTATACGTAATAGGCTGGCTACTCCAGGCATCGTTACTCAAGTCTCGCAAGCTTTAGATGTCAAAGTCTGTTGAACAAGTTTCCTTTTTATTTGATCCGCCTGTGGATCTGTTTCGACTGTTTTGTGATACTTAAACATTACAATTTATTCAGTTGAAATGAATCTATATCTTTTGCTTCCGCTGTGCATTTATATGTTGTGTTGTTTGACTATGCTGATATCAACTACGTCACGATACTCCCCACCGGACCCACCGGTGACACGTGGAAATTAGGGGTGTGACATGAAATAATAAAATTGACCACATGTCAACATACTAGAAACGGGAATTTATAACCTAATTATAAGGTAATGAATTTTGATATAATATATCGAAAATTTAGGATGTTACAATATTCCTATAGCGAATTTTGGGAATCAAGAATAAATACGTTTATCTCAAAATCAAATGTATCTTGAGAGGTCAAAGCGTAAAAGTGCGAGATTACACCTCACCAGAGGGTGATAGAAACACGTGTTATTACTTATTAGGATAAAGGATCATGTACAAAACAACTTTTCTGTGCGAAGCATACGTGAGAAGGATATAAGGACAAGTGTCATTGGCATGAAGGGTAATTTGGTCCTTTCCCAGGTGAACAACTTCACCTTTAATTTTCAAACGGTTATAACTTTTTCATACCTTAATATTTAAAAAAATTACACCATATCAACAACCATTTCATTCTCTTTAATTCAAGCAGTGGGTATCACCCCAAACTTGATAATGTCATCCCCTAAACGTGGTTGGTACTTACCAAACGAGAGAAGGACTAAATCCGACTCATTGGTAAGGGTCCACTAGAATAAGTATAGTGTAATTTTTCATCAAGATGAGGATGTCACCCCTAACTTGATGTATAATTTCGTGATTATCGAGAACGCGGATTAAGAGTCCTTCACCAAAGTGAGGGTTTCACGGCTATTTTGGTGAATCATCTCGTTTGTATAATACAAGTGTTTTCGTGCCTTCGTGTTTGTGGAATAAGTGTCTTTAGGAAAAGTTATATGTATATTTTTTAGGCAAAAAAGGATAAAGAAGAAGCATATATGAAGTATTTTGTATAAGTAACATGAATAATCAAGAATTGTCAAGTTCGGGATTCCTAATCATAGACTAGGTCAAATTATGACAACTTTTTCCTGATTCCCTATGGTTATGGCCCTGATACCAATCTGTCACACTCCAACCGATAACGGAAACATCAGAGTGAGACGAAAACGAGATTGCAAGAGACTTCATAACGACTATTTGTAACAATATTTAATAATCAAAATTTCATTTCATTTCTAACTCGGAAATACATAGTTTTGAATCAAAGTACAACATCTTGAACAAGGAAACAAAGTGAAAAATATAAGCATATTTTAAAGTGTGTTTCTAGTCTTCGTGCTAGATTTGTTTCAATGTACATCATCAAGTTCCTGCAATATATATTAAAGTACATGTCAACAAACAAAGTATTGGCGAGTATACAAGTTTGAGTTACAAGCATAAGTATAAAACGGTTTAAACGAATCCACATAACATAATCGTAAATTAAGACTTATCATACAACACTAGCATGCATCTCCTACTTGTCAACCTAAAGTTTCCCACTAGCGTAATCTTGTCGTCGCAATGACAAGACCGTTTTTGTATAACTTTTCTAGGTACTCGTTTGGACACTAAGTTTTCATGTGCTTTCATGGGTCCTAACTTGCCCATTAGAATCACAAACAAGGAGTCTAGAAATGAAGATAATGTAACCTAAGTCCTTGACCTCTAACCATGATCCGGTTAGGATCAAGAATTCGATTATTAAGTATATATTATATATGTTAAGTTATAATTTAGTCCATCATGTATTATCATGTAACTCAAGCATGGAGGTAGGATGATTTCCATCCATTAAACCTCTTTGTATGAATCACCAAAGCACAAACTTATCAACTTCGTTGATGAGTTCGGTTGGTCATGAATATAAGATTTGACTAAACCAGCTAACTAAAAAAACAACCAAGTGAGCAAACTAGATGCACATATCTCGATCATGGAAAGTGTTCGAGGACATGATGTAGCCTTGGCACTTTTTGGAAGTTGTTTTTACACCAAAATATGCAAGTGAGGTAGTTGAACAAGTTTGGAGAGCTAAGGCTTCCATTGTTCACACATTACTCATACACAAGTTTTTCAACATTGAAGGTTGAAAGCTTGGATGGTTTCAACACTTAGAACATTTTGGGCAGAATTTTAAAGAGTTTTGAGCCTTATTTCTTGGTGAAAATCAACCACACACAAACCCACAACCATAAGTATAGTTGGGTACAAGATTCCACTAAGTTTTAAGCATTATATATAAGAAACAAAAGGATAAATTAGAGCATAATTTTATGCTACTTTGGAACTCAAATATGGTGAGGTTCCAACTTGGTTTACCATGACAAACTTGTGGAAACCTTCCTAGATGTTGCCCAAGTAGTTTGAAAGAAGACTAGAAGAAGAAAGGTGAAGAAATGTGAGTGAAAACTCACTTAGAACACTTGAAAGTATTTTTCCTTGCTTGGAATTCTTGAGAGGATAAGAGAGTTTGAGAGTAGATTAGTCTATGGAAAGTGTTTCGGAGGTGGTGGAGGCTTGTATTTATAAGTGCGGATTAGGGTTTGGGAATTAATGAATGTGGAAGGTGATTGGAAGAGAAAGAAGGTTGAAAAGGGTGAAATATGATTGGCTAAAGAAGGGTGGAAGGTGATTGGAGGAGCAAGAAGGTGGAAAATGGTGAAATATGATTGGCTAAAGAAGGGTGGAAGGTGATTGGAGGAGAAAGGATGTGGAAAAGCTTTTGGTTTTGCTCACTTTTAGTCCCTGCACTTTGTAACTAGGTAATTTTATTCCGATTTCTTGTATTTTAACTTGTTTTTAGGTATCCAAAGTGTATTTTAAGTCTCGGTTTTGTGTATAAAAACGTATTTAAAGATTGATTGCGCATATAACATAAATATGAAAGGTAACACCTATATGTATAAAATGAATTTCCATTATGATCAAAGCCTAGTATTACAAGATTGGAAATGAACCACGAATACGACACGATTACAAGTTTCTAAAACTAGAAATGTGAATACAACTTTCTAAATATGGAAAGTACATAAATGCGGAGCGTTACATTTTGAATAGAGTAAATTACAAAACTCGTCCTTTATGTATATATGTTATTGCAAATCATGTCATTTGTCTTCATTAATTACATTAATCATACATAATGTTTACAAATCCTAACATGTTATATCCTTTACCCCAAACTCAGTTAATTTTCTCAGTTAATTGTAGTCACGTGGGTCCCAGATGAGGGCATTAATGTCTTTTAACCAACCCATCTCTCCCCCTTTTAAAACCTACCCATCTCTTTCCCCCCTTTTAAAACTCCTTTTAACAGTTCATTGACTCGATCTTTAAGGTTGCTGAAGATGATAACAAAAGGTCCTTAAGAAAGTCCAGAGATCGTGTTGATAAGTAAGCATTCGTTCGATCTCTATAATCATTGTTTATTTGTAAGAGAAA
The DNA here is from genome assembly GCF_002127325.2 of Helianthus annuus. Classification (NCBI taxonomy): domain Eukaryota; kingdom Viridiplantae; phylum Streptophyta; class Magnoliopsida; order Asterales; family Asteraceae; genus Helianthus; species Helianthus annuus. The sequence goes on from NC_035446.2 coordinate 114,272,007, forward strand.
AAAGCATATCTATGACAGTAGAGTAACTAGACAAAATTTGAAGCTTATTTACGGTATTCTCATGATTTGTTTTTGGCCCAGTAGAGAGAGGCGACCAAAGAATATAGAGATACAAGAAGAAAGAGAGAGAATCAAAGTGATAGAGAGAGCGAGAGCGTGTGAACGGAAGGGGATCCGACCATGGCCTGCGGCTGGCCACCCTGTTTCAGTGACCGTCTATGTCTTTTGCTCCCCTGTTCCAACAGCGATGGGTTTGGTTGATACCAGAGGTTAACGATGATGGACTCAATCGAAGCAGACAATGATGTTAGCGACGTTACCGGTTGTGCCTAGGGTTCGAGGAGAACTCCGATGAGTTAGATTTGTTGTGCGTATCCCGGTTTGGTGTAGCTTGGCAAACATCGAATTACTGACATTCTCGTAAGTTCCTACCTTATTGCTTCAATTTTTGACACCTTATGAAGGATTACGGCGATTTAGTTGGATTTCTGTTGGTCGACGAGTGGAGCGGCTAGAGGTTGGTGATGGTGTGACAACTGATGGGTTTTTGCAGCTGTAACTAGTTAGGGTTATTTGGGGTTTTAAAAGGGGGAAAGAGATGTGTAGGTTAAAAGACATTAATGCCCTCATGCGGGCCCCACGTGACTACACTTAACTGAGAAAATTAACTGGGTTTGGGGTAAAGGATATAACATGTTACGATTTGTAAACATTAGGTATGATTAATGTAATTATTGAAGACAAAGTACATGGTTTGCAATAACATACATACATAAAGAACGAGTTTAGTAATTTACTCTTTTGAATATTCATTAGTCCATTACGTGATTACGTGATTTTGAATTGCCATTACGTGATTATACATTCAATATAAATCCATCACTTGATTACACATTAATATGATTTGTTGTAACTGATGTTATTACAATTATGTTAATTACATGATTACTCATTCAATAATAAGAACTTGTTTGTTTTTGCTTTATTACATGATTAAATATCTAATATACGGCATTATGTGGTTATTATATGTTAATTTGGCTAATGTTTTGTATATAATTATCCTTCATACGTGATTAGACCTGGAATATTTAGTATTCGAAATGACATATTATTATTTGAGAAAAATGTCCGGATAGTCCCTGTGGTTTTGCCTTTTTTCACCTATAGTCCCCAACTTTCTAAAATTATCTGAATAGTCCCCAAGTTTTCATTTTTTGTTCCCGGATAGTCCCTGGGTCTAACTTCAGTTTGTTTTCTCTGTTAAGAGGTGCGTGAAATGACAAAAATACCATTTCCTTAAAAGGCCAAACTACAGGGACTATCCGGGCATCTTCTTCATTTTTATTTATAAAACCCCACCACCACACTTCATCTTCAACCTCCACCCACCATCACCCACCATCACCCTCCTCCACCCTCCACCGTCACCGCCACAGTGAACCGAACCTTGACCGGTGTCGACTGAACCGAACCTGAATCTGAAGTGAACCGTACCTTGGACCGAGTATACCAGAGAATGTACATCCAGATAGGTTACTTGCATCCAGATAGGTGACTTGCATCTCCTATCACCTGACGAAAAGCTCAACAGTCAAACCTCAGCAGCAACCTTACACTAAAAAGAAAAGAAAAGAAAAGAAAACGAAACTCACATCTCGGTTAATGTCACTATACGCTTGAATGGAATTTAGTCTTGCACAATATTTGGTCTTGTTGGCAATATAAACACAACATTTATGGGTTTTTCTCTCAGCCGGGGAAAACCCATTAGGACCCAAAGCGTACACTTCATGAAAACTCGGTGTAGACGCATTAGCCAGCAGCTGAGACAACATTACTTTATCCGTATTATACTTTATTTTATTAGCATTATTATGTAACAGCTTCTATTGCTTAATCAGATGTCTGAAATATTATTAAATGGATCCATTTAATAATATTTCAGACATCTGATTAAGCAATAGAAGCTGTTACATAATAATGCTAATAAAATAAAGAAATAAAAGGCGTGTGGAGTCTTAGCAAACCAACCAGCTGACTTTTAACAAGATAAGGCAGCACATCCTGCTTTAAGCTTCTAAAAGTTTGCTTTTGATTAAGAACTTGCTGAAGAACAGACCTACAAAAAATGATATTTAAAGTGTATGAAATAGAAATTGTAATAGATCAATTTATTATAGGGGTGTAAACGAGCCAAGCCGCTCGTGAACTACTCGATAAAAGCTCGAAATGATCCATTCAAGCTTAAACGAGCCTGAGTCCGATATTAAAAATAAGTTTGATGGCCGACGGTGGCTAGCTGTTTTACCGGCACCGACGACAACTGCGATTGTAGTGGTGGTGATGGTTTGAGTCGGGTTGGTTCGGGTCATGTTAAGTTCGGGTATACTCGGTCCAAGGTACGGTTCACTTCAGATTCAGGTTCGGTTCAGTCGACACCGGTCAAGGTTCGGTTCACTGTGGCGGTGATGGTGGAGGGTGGAGGAGGCTGATGGTGGAGGGTGGAGGAGGCTGATGGTGGGTGGAGGTTGAAGATGAAGTGTGGTGGTGGGGTTTTATAAATAAAAATGAAGAAGATGCCCGGATAGTCCCTGTGGTTTGGCCTTTTAAGGAAAGGGTATTTTTGTCATTTCACACCCCTCTTAACAGAGAAAACAAACTGAAGTTAGACCCAGGGACTATCCGGGAACAAAAAATGAAAACTTGGGGACTATTCAGGTAATTTTAGAAAGTTGGGGACTATAGGTGAAAAAAGGCGAAACCACAGGGACTATCCGGGCCTTTTTCTCTTATTATTATTATTATATGTTTTTGTTTTATGTAATTACATATTCACTCGGTGTGATTTCACATAAAATATGATAATGAAATCACGTAATAATACATAGTCAACTATTGTTACGTAATTACGTAGTCACTAAGTGTAGTTTCACATACTATAACGAAATCACGTGATGGATATTTAAAATCACGTAGTCATGTGCTGGGTATTCAAAATCACGTAATCACGTAGTGTGTATTAAAAATCATGTAATTGTTTTAAGAAAACTATAGCAATAGGCTGCTCGAATTAAAGAGAATGAAATGCTCGTTAATACAGTGTAATTTTTTTAAAAAAAAAATATCGTATGAAAAAGGTATAGCCGTTTGAAAATCAAGTGGGAAGAGAGTTAAAGTGAGTAAGGACCAAAATACCCTTTCTCTATTTGTTTCTTTAATCGTTTGAACCTTATATTTACAAAAATGTCCCCGCTTAATTTTCAGTCATTGATCTTGAGAGATCAATGGCTGAGTTTGTCTCCTACACAATTTTTTCTTTAACAGGATCTCCTCTCTGCTTATTAGTGTGATTGTAGTGCATATGTAATATTATATTACTACTACGATGACAAACACCATACCTGATCGGAAAATTTTGATGTTTTTTAAGTTGTTAAAGATGAAACTAACGAAATGTCATGCGGAGATGGTGAAAGCATAGGGGTGTTACTGTAACACTGCTAATTAATTATTTGTTAAGCGTTCATTATACAATTATACTTATTTTATTCTATTGTATATTTTATTCTATTGTATAGAATCGATATATAGTTAACAAATTATGGCTTGCATTCAATTTCATTCTTTTTACACGTAAGTTTCTTTAGTTTTCATTGATCATCACCAATCAACTTTGTATGATTAAATTTGTCAACGAAATCCAAGTGACAAAAACCCAATTATGCGTTCTTTTCTTTATAAAACCTAGCTGGAATGTAGAAACATAATTAGGAAGCCAATCCAATAAAATTATATTTTGGTCGGTTCAGTTCTTGAGGTGGCATGGACATGTTAGTTCTATATTTTAGAAACCGTGGTTTCACATATTGGTTTAAATAAAACCATCCAAATTATGAACACCCTTAAAATCACAGGATCTAAGGCTCTCAAAAGTTAGAAGCATAAAAGATAACTTTGCTAACAATGATATTCACCTTTAGAAAATACATAATCTGTAATTTGCAACCAATTTTACAAAGCATGACTTCAAACAGACTCGTTACATTCAATAAATGATTGTGTTTAGACATTGGGGTTTTTATAGTAAAGAACTTGTTTCTTGGGCTTAAAGATGTACCTAGAAATATACGTTGACCGAATTACATCGAAGAACAAGCCATATTGAAGCCATAAATATAAAAGGACAGGGAACACGGCAAAAACGCAAATAAGGACCGGTATCCATAACAGACCCTTATTGTAAAGTATGAAAAAACTCACACCAAAAGCGACCGTCATGGTTATGATTGATAGGAAAAGAGTTAATAGACCTGAAATCAACTTTTTTGGTAACGAGTCCAAGAAATCACTTTCAGCATAGCGAGATGTGAGGATAGATAAAAATATAAGTATTGAAGCAGAAGATGCAAATAGAGAAATGGCATCCGCAACCACAAATACCATAAAGGTAGCTTTTGAATGGAATAAAGGGACACCATTATTTTGATCATATCCACCAGGAACCGTAAAAGCTGCAGCAAATACTATGGTTGCAATAAGCGCTGCAACAACCATACATTGACTAGCAGTTCCTTTCATCCATTTCTCACCTTGTGAAACCAATTCTTTGTGTTCCATGGTGAATAACTCATGCGGTGTTAAACCATCCTTGTTAACCCGTTCTCTATATGAAGGAGGGATCATTTCTCTTACTTCCTACAACACAAACAAACTAGAATAGTTGTAAACTATTTTTTTTGTATATGCAAACTAACCAAGATAGACAAAAAAAAAATCTGAAAAGACAAAAGACCATATCCACGAGTACATATATACCTGGAACCATAATAACTCTCTTTGCATCTGTAAAGCAACTCCTGACACATCATTAAGTCGCTTTTGCTTGGCAATCTTTCCAACTAAGTGCAACATATTGTTATCGTTCGGATCTTTGAGAGGAGTTATAAGATCCTTCATTGCACCTATCTCATACAATAGGTTGTAGATACCCTCGTGACGATGTTTGACAGCAATGTGAAATATAGATTGCTTGTCATCATTTACTTTCCATATCAGATCAGGGTATTGGCGGATGAGCTCAACTAAAAAACTAGTATTGCCCATTTCTGCAGCAATAAAAAGTACCCGAGAAGAGTATGTTTGCTTTGCAGGCCGTGGCTCTCTAATTATTTTCTGCGTTTCTGTATCCATTTTCTTAATTTGTTCAAAAATGACTTGTTTAAGTCTTAGAGCTTGACCTTCCAATTTAGTTGTCTCGATAATATTCTGAGTTTTGTCATTCATGCTTGCAATGTGTTCAAAAATGAGATTTTGTAGTTTCAGAGCCATATCTCCCTTACTAGAAACTGGCATGTATTCTTGCTTGATTGAATTAAGGGGCCCTATGGTTATCTTCTGGGTTTCAGCATGCATTTTCATAAGACGTTCAAAAATAAGATTTTGTAGCTGCACAGCTTGTTCTTCCTCTACAGAAGCTCGCTTGGTGCTTTGGTTAGTCGAATCTGAAGATCTTGTGAGTATGTTCTTGGATTCTTCTTCCATTTTGGAAAGATGCTCATAAATGAGTTTTCGAAGTTGCATAGCTTGAATGGCCAATCCAGAAACTGTTTTATTGTCTCGCTCAATTGAATCAGGTGGTCCTCTGAGTATTTCATCAATTTCTTTCTTAGGCTTTTTTGCAATATCTTCCCAAATGAATCTTAGCAATGTCATTGCACTACTCTCCTTTTCAGGAACTCCTACCTTTAAACCAATGAAGCCGAAGGCTGAAAGCAACAAACAAAAAGGAAGTCAAAGTGATGATACCAATTTGCAAATACTAACGAGTAAAAGATGATCGATGTATGAAGTTGGACTTTAGTAACTCAGCTTATAAAAATATTAAGTAATATTAAACCTTTTTTTTTTAACATCAAATGGAAGATTTTATTCACACCACCTTGACCCCAGCAGCACTGGTGGTAGCCAGTAAAACATACAAGATTCAATTTAAATTTAAAGAGTACTAGATAGGCTTGGATGTCAAAATTTAGTATCGGTGTGTGTATTAAATTCAATTTAAATTTAAAGAGTACTAGATAGGCTTGGATCTCAAAATTTAGTATCGGTGTGTGTATTAAATTCAATTTAAATTTAAAGAGTACTAGATTGGCTTGGATCTCAAAATTTAGTATCGGTGTGTGTATTAAATTCAAAAAATTTAAAGAGTACCAGATAGGCTTGGATCTCAAAATTTAAATGGGATGCTTATTTTGAGACAGTTGATGACATATACGGTAAGTAGAGATGTTTACCTGACTTGATGGTAGATTTTGTTTCACGAAATGCCTCAGGCTTTCGAGCCAAAACTCTAAGTGCACTCCCACGACCAAGTTCTCGATACTTTTTTATGATACTTAGTGCCACGTCTAAGAGAAAAGTAACAATCCTTTTATTAGGGTAAAACATATTATAAACAACAAAAAAACAAAAATGTGCTGGTTCAATAACAAGATACTAAAAATGCTTACCGAACATGTCATTCTCGACACATTTTTCAAGAAGCCAACCACGATTCTGAGGATTCCAGCAATCATCGCTCAACTCCTTTGATTCTTCATAAAGGTACTTAACAACGTCATAATTTCCAAACAAGGCAGCGGCATACAGTGGTAGCATTTTTCCTTGAGCACCAGGGATTGTCGGTAAGATTGAGTTCTTTTCGACCATAATCTTAACTGCTTTAACGTTTCCAGCTGCAGCTGCTAAATAGAGGGCAGTGTTGAAATTTTCGTTTTCAAGTGCCAAGTCTTCCTCTTTCATTTTCCTCACCAAATTTTTCACAAACTCTTCCACATCTTTAGGATCACCTTTTGCTGATGCTGCTACGTGAAGCGCTGTTTCCCCATTTTCAGTGATACTATACCTTACCAAATCTGGTTTCTTGTCAAGAATGGCTTTAGCGGCTACCCAATCACATCTTATTGATGCTTCATAAAGAGGGACACCATTTTTGAGGTAATTTTCTCTAGATCCTTCTAAGTAGTTCCAATGCATGTAGTTAAAGTTAGTATGTGATTCATCTTATCATTTCATTCACTAGGATTAAGGTTCAGATTTACTGCATTGCGTCCGTTTGAATCCTTAACATGTTAACTTCAAGCATACTATAATTAAATCTGGTTTTAGGGAGATCAAAATTCAAAACTAAAAGCTATGATTACCTAGAAAGGTTACCAAAAGTCCAAAAATGACAATTTGGTGAGTCATAGATTCTCTTATTGATCAATAAAAATGAAAAAGTCAAGTATTTGACTATTTAGATGGGAAATTTTTACACATACAAGAAACAACTTGTGAAAAATGAACTTTCACTCCAAAATTTATTGAATATGTGACAATAATCCCTTAAATTATTATAATGAGAACTGGAAAATAGTTACATATTTTAGTATGCTTTCAAGGATACAATAATGCATACATAGATCTCCTTGTGAAATATAAAACTTTCTTTTCCATGTAAAAATGGTGCGGAAAATAGCAGTAAAGGAACAGAGGAGTTAAATGGACAGCAGATTTACCACGAAATAGATATAGGCGAGGTAGATTCGGTTTTAATCGACCTGTTTTAGCTTGCGAAGCAACTGAATTGTTATTGATCGCCTGCGACTGCTGCTGCGGCTGTGGCTGGTGGTGGCTTAACACTTTATCCTGAACCACCGAGGCTAAATGCACACCTGTTTGGGCCATCTGAATACTGAAAGGCTTTGGAGTTGTGTGTTCCATTCCATTCCATGACTTATATAAAATGTAACCTTCTTAAGTCAACCTCTGTAGAAATTTAAAAAGCCTTATGGCAAATGAATCTTATCTGTCATTATTGGCCTTAATAAAAATAATATTAATAATAAAATGGGTCCTAGTCCTTCTATTATTTTTATTAGACCCACCAAATAATATGATTTTCTTTTTCCATAACGTATAATATATTGTTCTATAGAAATATAGGGTAAAGTTCTTGTACAAATAATCTTAACATACTAAACATACAAATTGAAGGAAAACTCAAAAAGACAAGGTGGCATTTTTGTAATTATCAATAACTATCAAAGTTACTCTACAAATATACCTAAAAAAACCTAACCACTCCCCCCACCCCCAAAAAAAACCTAAACCCCCCCCCTCCCCCAAAAAAACCTAAAAAAAACCTACCCCTCCCCCCCCTACCCCCCAAAAACCTAAAAAAAAACCTAACCCCCCCCCCCCCCACCCCACCCCCAAAAACCTAAAAAAAACCTAACCCCCCACCCCCAAAAACCTAAAAAAACCTAACCCCCCCCCCAGCTAAAATGCTAAAAACTAAACCCCCAAAAAACCTAAAAAAGTAAAAAAAACACACAAATTATTTTATTTTATTTTTTAACATTTTTTATTAAAAAGTCGCTACTTTTAGTAGCAGCAAAAAAAAAAAAAAAATTTTTTTTTTTGCTAACGAAATGTAGCGATTTTTTTAATAAAAAATGTTAAAAAAAATTGTGTTTTTAGGTATTTTTGGTTGTAACTTTGATAGTTGGTGGTAATTACAAAAATGCCACCTTGTCTTTTTGGGTTTTCCTTCAATTTGTATGTTTAGTATGTTAAGATTATTTGTATTTGATCTTTTGCCTAGAAATATAATATGCCAATGAACTAGGGACCAGTACGGTGTTGAAATATAAAAAATGGACAACAGTTCACCCCATCCCCCAACCCACACCCACACACTTGACTGTCGGCAGACGGTCCACCAGCCCAAACTCCCTTGTCGGGATTAGTTCTGTGGAGAGACCATCATCGTCAGTCGACACATTACTTGCATTCGGTTATGGTTTTCAACTTGAAGCCATGAGAGGAGCAAATGGTATGTTAAATATCATCTGGTTCGATTCAAGACTTCTTTCCCATCGTCAGTCGCATAAACCGGTTCAATATCGGTAGTGAAAAAATACCAAAATAACTTTTAAAGACAGAAAATCATATATAAATATCAGTAACGATTTTTATTCGGTTGATATCAGTTCGGTATATTACATTATTTGTATAACACTGATAGGACTGTGATATTGTGTTAACTTTTTACAGAATGACAATTCGATCATTGTGGTATAAAGAAAATTTACATTATATTAATTTGCAATTTTTTTATAGATAATGGTGTTGTATCTCATGCTTAGAATTTTTTTTTTATTTTTAACCTAAAACTTTTCATCTTTAGCAATTTAACCTAACAACTTTTTGACTTTCAATTTGGTACATTATACTTCTCATCTTTCGCAAATTTTTGTTATACGTTTTATTTGTTCTAAATTTTACGAGTTAACACAATGCAACATGCGTATGCAGTTCAGCATTTTTACATTTTTCTTTACGTTTCGTTCTAAATTTTGTGAGTTTATACGACACAACATACGTGTGGGGTTCAACGTTTTTATGTCTATTTTTCCCGTTTGACATGTTCGTCGCTAAACACGTGTCCAAGATTGAATAATTAGTTATTTCTTTTTATGTTTTACGTTTCGGTTTTATTTCTTCGCATTAATATGCCACAACTTTAGTATTGCATGTGCTTTGGCTATTGATAGGGTGTTACGCACCCACCGCTACGCAAAGGGAGATGGTGGGCTTAACTAGTTACATCTAAAAAGTATTGGACAAACAATGAGAAAACTAAATAACTTAAACAAACAAAATAAAATAAATAAAAAGGTTAGACTTTTATAAACCAAATAAACTAGATTGTTGTCATAAGTCGCGCTTTGTGGCGTTGACCCTTTAGTTGTTTATAGTTGATAGCATGTTATGTGATACGTTAACTATATGAAAACGTGTGTTTCGACGTATACGATCTAAAACATTGTGGTTACAAAAGAAACGGAATCGAACCCAAATTGGTTCATTTAGTGAGGGTTTCACTTAACCATTACACCACCCTTACATTTGCATCAAGACTTAGCGGCGTCAAAACGTATAATGACTCGAATTTATAACGTTGAACAAAAACGTATTATATTTTACCTGATTTCTTTCCAAATACAATTTATGTCAAAATGAAAACCAACAAAAATTGTACGCAAAAATAAGCATATGCAAACGTATTATATTTGATCAGACTCGATTCCAAGAAAAAATATGTCGAAACGTGAATTTATATCGTTTACATTGAAACGAAAATTTATACCAATACGTTCGTTAAAATGTCAAAACGTAGACCAACAGTAAAATGTACATAAAAATAAGAATGAAAACGCATTATATTTGATTCGATTCCTTTCTGAAAAATTTTACGTCGAAACGTGAAATTATACCGATACGTACATAAAATAACCACGTGAAAAATGATTTTTTTTTCATAAGCTAAACAATGAAAATATGGGAGTACATACCCAAACCTGGGTTTTTATTTTTCCTTCCAAACTACACAAAGCAACTTTCACACTTGACCAACTTTAGTCCCTTTGGTTTGTTAGTTATTAAGTAGGCCCCAACCTATTTAGTTCCATCAATATTACCTCTTATTAACTAGCTAGGTTAAACATTCCTAGTTAATTTAGTAAGTTTGGGGAGGTTATAACCCATTATTTTAAGTTCCCATAACCCGGGCTTTTTATAAACCTTATTTACTAAAGCATTTATTTATCTTTTATTTAACATTAGGTTAATTTAATTAAATCCTAATGTTTATCGAGTTAACCTTTACCAATAACGGTTACATATACTCATCACAATTAACTTGGTTTAATTACCAAATCCGTTTTTGGGTTCTTACATATACCCATCCTAAAACAATATTGTGGTAAGTATTTCATAAACAAAGAAGAAACGAGTGAATACATCTTATACCAGACTGCTCTCTTGAACCCATGATGATTCATCAAAAAAATAATTGCCGTCCCACCAAGACATCGCTAATGAATGGAATATCTGACAAATGCTTCCACGTGCTTGTGTTGAAATTACAGAGAATGAATGAATTGTGCGGATGTTTGTTTGAGCCAGCAGAAAGTGAATGAAATTTTCAACCTTTGAACGTCATTTTATAAAATCAGAAAGCATGGCAAAGCAATCATGCAACTAACCACCTATCTGCTTCATATAGGTCTATACTAGGCGTATAAGTGCGACCTACACATCAAATCCAACAATTTTATAACCTATATGCTTCGTATAGATTCATACGCGACGTATAGGGGGGACCTAGACATCAAATCTCATAGTTGTGAAACACCGTATACCTCATACCATATACAAATCGTAGTATAGACCTATACGATGCATATGGGTATACATGTGACACCAATGGCAGGAGATGTCTGACTTTGAAGTCCCGATATAATATGACCCAAAAACAAACGAACTTGTTTAGTCTTCTTGTATTCCGAGCCTACAACAACAAAGGCCACCTTGTTTAAGTCTTACAAAGAAACTTGCGAAAACCTCCGTTTCCACCTTGTTTAATAGCAAAACAGGGAACTACACATAAAACAAATAGTAGTGACCGAACCTAAACAACAACGACGAACTATCTCCTTATTCAAGCGCGAATAAATGACAAAACCCTTGGTTGCACACAAGAACGCCAACGGCAACCCTTGTTCTTGGTCGGTTAATTGGCTCCCCTTCGGCGGCTTGGTTTCGATGGTGGAGAACAACGGCAGTGTCAGTCTTCTTCCCAGCAACGACTGTGACTGACACACAGCGACAACGGGTTCTTTCTTTGGCGAAGGCTTGTCCGGTTAGGGTTCTTGAACTTGGTCCCAATTTAAGTCCCAGCCCAATCGATATTAAACTTGTATTGGAAAAATATAAAACTTAACACAATCTCCCTTATGAAACCCAAACTCAATAACATGTTTAGACCATGTGTAGTCATAAAGTCCCTTATAGAGGCGTTATGAGACAAGTGGCGAACGCGTAAGAGAGGGGCTTTATGGGGCGTTATATCACTAGGGGTGTAGTCATAAAGCCTCTTGCCCATCATTACCTAATCATATTTTCAATTTTTTTTCATTTAATCTCTAATAAATTAAAAAAAACAATTTTATTAAATTTAAAAAAAAACATTACAATAAAAAAACAATACATTTATTCTTCGTCTTCATCGCCGTTCTCTCCTTCTTCCTCTTCGTTTTCTCGATCATCCAAACCTCCGTCTGCAAAGATTTCAGCTTCGAATTCTTCAACTTCTTCTTCCTCGTAGTCTTCTTCGACGTCACCATCGTATCGAATTGGGCAAATCACCCGAGTATGCTCGACTAAATCCGCCTTTAACGCGTTATGTATATCCTTAGATCGCAATAGTTGAGCATTTAAGATTATCTCTTCTATTGTTGCTTGGGTTCCTTCAACTACATCTTCCGAAAAATAGTTTTGGCATATCGTTTTTCCATCATCCTCTATGATCATATTATGCATAATGCTGCAAGCATACATGAGCATTCGAATTCTATCCTTATTCCACATAAGACAACGATTTCTAATAAAATGCCATCATTGTTGAAGAACCCCGAAACACCTCTCGATGTCCTTTCACGAAGACTCTTGTAGTTTTTTAAAATATTATCTTTTCGTATTGAGCGTTTCAGAAAAAGTTTTAACAATATTCGAATACTACGGGTATATACCATCGCCCATATAGTATCATGCTCGTAGTCATTCCCGTTTACATGAAAACCGGCTTTCGGTATCGTGCCAGAAATGTAGCTCTCTAACAATGGTGAACACTCGAAGGTATTAATGTCGTTCATACACCCGGCTACACCAATGAAAGTCGACCAAACCCAAAGGCCGTATGATGCAACCACTTGTAAAACCAAAGTTGGTCCTTTCTGGTCACCGCGTGTATTTTGACCTCGCCATGCGGTTGGACAATTATACCAACGCCATTGACGACAATCCAAACTACCAATCATAGGCTAGTATACGTAAAGCGAAAGTTACCTTTTGAATTGAGGTGAACCCTAGATATCATGTCGCATCCATTCTTTGCTTAAAGTAGTCATACTTAGCTTCCAAATCATCATTAATGCGCAAAAATTACCTTTGGCTTATCCTAAACCACCGTCTAAAAACATCGGACCCGTGCACCGGTGTGGGATCAAAATAGTCTTTCGTTTGCGGCTTCACGGTCTCGCAAGATAAAAGTGCGCCTCAAAATGGGGTGTGGAAGAGAATGGCTAACGTGTTGCATGGCTTGTATCGCGAGGGCATATGCACTCGTAACCGCTTCTTCTTCCTCCGCGATTTCTTCGGGTGAAAAACACAATCGGTAAAAACACCTTCGAGCATGCAAAGTGCGCTATCAAAGCGTCTCATTGCGCCCATCACCCACGCCGCCTGCGAGTTAGGCCGCACTCTTCGCGAGTACACTAGTGTGTGCTTCCATATAACAATAAGGAAGGAGTGTTCCCACTTAAATACCCCCTTTAAGTTTCATCTCTCCTCCTATGTGGGACAAGGTGCCACTTTCCCAATTTTTCAGCATTCAATGTTTCAAACACCAAACTTTGAACATCGATTCTAAGGTCCGGACGCGGTTTAGTTCGTTGCAAAGCTCTTCCAACATAGAACAGAAACCCACAAATAAATATATAAAAACACCTCAGTTTCTTATATTTATTTCTAGTCTAAAAATAGGAAAAATGCATCTCCTATATTTGTGAAAATTGTTATTTTCACAAAATTTTCAACACTTGGTTCCAATGTAAGTCCCGACCCAATCGATAATAAACAACTTGTATTGGGAAAATATAACTCAAAAACTTAATACAATCTCTCTTATAAAACCCAAACTCAATAACATCTGTTTATGATACTAACATTATAAACCCGACTAGGCTTACAAGAAATCAACAACCCTAAAAACCTACTCGTTTAGGGCCAGCCAATACCGCTAGAACACTGGTTGGGCTGCTTATTCGGGCCTGATAACAGTTAAACAAGCTATTACAACATAGAACACAAACTCACAAATAAATATATATCAGTTTCTTATATTTATTTCTAGTTTAAAAATAGGAAAAATGCATTTTCTATATTTGTGAAAATTGCTATTTTCACAAAATTTCTAACACTTGGTTCCAATTTAAGTCCCAACCCAATCGATATTAAACAACTTGTGTTGGGAAAATATAACTCAAAAACTTAATACAATCTCTCTTATGAAACCCAAACTCAGTAACATCTCTTTATAATACTAACATTATAAACCCTACTAGGCTTACAAGAAATCAACAACCTTAAAAACCTACTCGTTTAGGGCCAGCCAAAACCCCTAGATCACTGGTTGGGGCGTTGGGCTGCTTGTTCAGGCCTGATAACAGTTGAGCCAACATCTTTCTATAAATAGTACAGGTCATCAGTTATATGTTTTTATAATAAAAAGTGATTCTCGTAAATGAATATTGTTACTTTTTTTAAAAGGTTATAGGTGAAGAGTGGTGAAGTGTATAGATTTAAAAAGTGCCATCTAGCTTTTTGTTGGTAAGTATAGGTGGCATGTAAAGGTTGTATTTTTGGGTAGAAAGTGATATGCGCGTGAATCATGGTTCAAGGATCTGGTACAAAATTTTGGGTATACATAATTATATATGGGGTAAGGATCTGGTACAAAATGTCCTAAACCTAGGAAATGTGGAAAACCGGGTCAAACGAACTCCGATTAGACTTATTCCAAGAGTGCTGGAACTGGCTCGTTGAACCCTAACCTCTTAACCCTAAACCCTAAGACTACACCCTATCCTAAACCCTAAAATCTAAACTATAAACCCAAAAAACTAAAACTTAAAAGAATAAAACTTTTGTAGGAGTCAATGAGATGGTGTTGAAGTGGTAAAGGAGAGATTTGGTGTCAATTCTAAGTGACCAAGGTTTGATTCCTACACCCACCCCCATCAGTTATGTGGCACCTGGTGATGATGATGAGAGACTAGGCGGAGATCGCTAGTTCAATCCTTAAACTGAGCAGGTTTTACATCACTGCACTATCGTGCCTTTAGGGAAGTGTTCATAGGCTTCGTCCAGGGGTTTCCCCAGTTTAGAGACGAGTGTATTCCAATATAGTGAATTTCGCTAGTAGCAATTTGGAATTTGTTCCTATTCAAAAAAAACCATTGTAGGAATGTTTTGTAGCAATCATTTAAGCGATTGCCTACTTTCGGGATTGATTTACGGCTATTAAAATGGATGGAATCTTATTATATCTTGAATTGATTTGATATGAATATGAATGGAAATGAGATGGGTGTGGTACAATGAACCTGGACGTCATTCATGAATTGGTCCACTTGGGCCGAAAACTCCTTCAAAGCATACTGGGCCTTACGCGTGTGAGCCTACATTTTGTGTATTGGGGCTATTTTTTATAGCAAGCAAGCTTTGTTGTTGGGCCGGGATTGTAACACCCCGTGTTTTCGAATGTCAAAGTCAAAGTCAAAGTCCAAGTCAACTTTGACTTTCTTTGACTATGATTAGTCTATTTTATGTTTTATTTGTATTATGTGGAGTAAGTGTTGTAATCAAGAAGGAATCGAAGTAATCGAATGATTGATCGACGCAAACCGACTTACGACTGCGAATAGCAGGAAGTAACAATGCGATAAAGTTAACTAATCTATAATCAAACCGATCTAACTATCATCGAACTCGAATCTCGAATTATGCGAACTTTGGTTGTTGTATACGTGTGTGTGCCTTATGTGTTACCTGTGCGTGTTTAATTCATGTTTGGTGTGTTACTCAATCGAATTAATCGAAACTCGAAACTCAAATCGAATACAATCGAAATCGAACTACAACGAATGGTAACGTAAGGATGGGGTAAAATATAGATGATTGTATGTTAGATATAGTGGTTGGGATTAAAAGTAATTTGAATGGGAAACTCTATCGTACTCGATCGAAACCGAAATATCGCAAACCGTCGCCCGAACCCTCAAACAAGGCTGTTGATCGATCAGGCTATCAGCCGATTGAACAGCCCAGCCGATCGAACAGGCTGTTCGATCGAGCAGGCTGTCCGATCAGGGGAGCCTGGCCGATTGGCCAGCCCTTTCCTCTTTTGGAGCCTATAAATAGGGTTGTCATTGTCACTCTTTACCACTTTTGGAAAGTTCTGACTGACCAGCTCGTGCTCCTCCTTTTTCCTCAGATTTCTTCCGATTTCGGTAAGTTTCCAACCTAAATCTTGTACTTTCCTAATCAAAACATGCTCCTACACCTTTCTATCTTTCAAATCTTGATTTCTAACCGTGAAATCATCAAGATCTAAGCATTCTAGGATGATGTCATCATGGTGTTCTTCAAGAACATCATGTTTTGGCCTCAATCCACCATGAATAGCTCGGACCTAACCGATTTCCACATAAACAAGTCAAGATCTATCAGAGATTTAAACATTTACATGATGTAAAGGATTGAAAGGAGGATTTCCAACTTTCGTTCAATTCTTTTACACTCAATGCATTCACACCGGTAGAAACGGAGCTTGAGCCAACTCACTAATCATTCTAATGGTTGGGTGATTCAAGATTCGGGTTCTACCTACGAGGTTCACCGACTTCGGGTTAAACGTTAAACCGACGTTCCGAACCGTTCACGGGCCGGACTTGGATGATTCCTGTCCAAGCAGGAGAAACAAGTAAGAACTAAAGTGTCATGGTTCAATTCGTTGTCAAACTACCTCGATATAACGTCAGATAATCAGAACAGTCAGGTGTTAGATGAACAGGGCGACCAGGTCAGGATTGTTGGTGCACTTACGTCTGCTGACTACGTCTTACATCGAGTCTTAGAGATAGATAGATCGGATATGGCATGGAAACCTAGAAATAGTGATTTGAATAGGTTCGCTTATGTATACATAGCCTAGGTCCGTTTTTGTGTCATGTCTAGGTCTAGGGTCGCTCATATGGTATGTAGTTGGTCCGCTCATTTGTCATGATGCAGGATCGCTTATACGTACATGTACGTATAAGCGAACCAGGATGTCTATATATAGGTCCGTATGAGCGAGTCTGAAACACACAGTTGAAGGTGTTTGTTCCGGTATGCTGCCGAAGTGCTGTCAAATCTTGTAATCGCGTTCGATATCAATAATACAGCAAGTTTAAAGTGATACAACTTCAATAGCACCGAATTATTAGTTTCCGCCTCTTAATTCGGGTACGAACTTCTCTGAACGACTCAAACAGGGCCGAGAACGATCCTACAATTGGTATCAGAGCTCAGGAGGAGGAGTTCTTGCCATTTTAGCTGCATTTCTTCTGATTTTCTACTCTTTTCTTCACTTTTTCAAAATTTTCACGGTAAAACAAGCTCAAAATCACACAGTGCACTCGGAATCATGAATTAACAAACCCTTGAAGTTTTCAGATCTAAAATCGACCTATAAAGTTGATTTTTAGGGGGTTCGCTTTTACGTACTCGCACAAAAAGTGACGCCATCAATCAGGATCGCTCCAAGGAACATTTTTGGGTTAGGTTCGCTCGAAAATTTCAGCTCGGTCCGCTTTTTGTGACAGTTTCTGGTTCGCTCAAAGGTGCATTTGGTTCACTCATTGGACACATCATCCGGTCCGCTCCAACGACATCAGACTGGTCCGCTTATTTGATCCAACAACCTGGTCCGCTCGAACGATCCGCTCTTTAGTCAGTTCATCCGGTTCGCTTGTTTAATCAATCAGTTGGTTCGCTCATAAAGACAGTGTATTCAGTTCGCTTATTTGGACTGTTGTAGATTCATTCTTGTGTCAGCTTCGCTTCTGTGAACAGGGTGTTAAAATTTGATAGTTGTAAACGATGGATACTGAATTTTATAACGCTTTTGCTACTTCAACCTCGATTACTCAAAGTGCTTTGATCGACAATGAAACCGGAACATCTCAAAGACCACCTAAACTCATGGATATTGACGATTATAACGTGTGGTCGGAACGTTTCGGAAATTGGGTTGAAGCTTATCATCTTGATGCGTGGGAACACACCGAGGAACCATATGTTAAACCCACAAAGAACGACGTTGTGAATGGTACTCCATTAACACTTAGAGAGATGAGTACAGCAGATAAAAAGAAATATCGTGATGAAAAACTTATGGTGAGTCTGCTTCAGCAAGCTATAAAAGAAGATATCTTGATACTGCTTCAACATGACGGAACTGCATATTCAATGTGGACAGAATTGGAAGCAAAGTTTACGGGAAGTGATGATATGTTAAAGAACAAAATGTCTCTTATGAAGAAAGAATTCGATTTGTTTCGGGGATTGAAAAATGAAAACACCAAGCAAATTATTGATAGATATTGTAACTTGGTTAGAAATATGACAAAACTTGGTGTTAAGAAAGATACTGATGAATTAATTGAAAAACTTGCAGATATGAAACATGGGGAACATTTTTGATGATGCTGAGGTCCAACAAAGCAGAATATAAAAAGATGACACTAGGAGACTTCATAAAGCATCTGGAAGCTCAAGAGATGGAGCAGAGAAAGATCGCTAGGATGAAGAACTATGATGGAGAACAGGATATCAGTCTGTACTACAAGCATGGTACTACTGATTCAACAAAGTATTCTCCTAAGATCGAAACTGCTTACAGTGTTAAAGATTCTCCTGAGAAGAAGACATCTCAAGGATCAAGCAACAGCACAAGATTTTCATCTTTTGATCCTAACATCTCTGTAACAAGGAATGGTAGAAAACTTCAGTGTAACATTGTGTTAAGCCTTGAAAATGATCAAGACTACACTGAAGAGATTGCTAAAAATCAGATGTCTTTGTTAGGGATGATTTTAGAGTCTTATAGTTGTTTTGTTGCAGGAAAGATCGGAAATCCAATGCTCACGAAAGAGGATTACGATCAAATCGATGCTGAGGAAATGGAATTGATGGATACCTCAAAAAGCCCATGTGTTGTTAGTCAGGGAAAATATGATAATTTTACCTGGGAAAAGTATCTTCCGAAAGACAGCAAAGTGTGCTTAGCTGAACAAGATGATGAGAAGCTGGCAGAAGGTTTTACTTGGGATGATTTTTGTCCAGATCAAAATCTTATGGCCAAAGAGATGTCCAAAAACACTTCTCATGCTTTCTTTGCTAATGCTTATGATTTGAAATGTGCAGAACGGTGCAGAAAAGTCATGGAAGCTGCTGAAGAAAAACAAAGAAGGAACAGAGAAGAGGCAGAAGAGGAAGAAAGATTGAAGGAAGAAGCGAAAGCTGAGAAAAGAAGAAGAGCTGAGTTTTTACAACCGAGCAGAAATGTCAAAGAAGTTCCAGAATATGAAGTGAAGATTGATGCAGAACGAGTTGAAGTTTCTAAAAAGTGCTTAAACTGTGATTCGCTGATTAAGCAGAACAATGAGCTGATGCATAATATTCATAAGTTAAAAGAATCGTATGATACTATGAACAGAGAAATCAACAAATATACAGATTCTGATGGTGAACAAGCTGAAGCTATGAATACTTTGAAGATTGCTTATCTGAGACAGCTTGATACGGCGAACTATAACATAAAGAAATGTGCAGATCTCGAGTTGGAATTGGCAACACAAAAGATAGAAACTGAGAAAGTCAAGAAATTATTAGATAGTTACTCATGTTCTACTTTTGTGGTTGACAGGATTTATCCGGTGGTAAAAGATTTGAAGACATTCAAAGAAGAGCAGACATCGGATGAAGAAAAGTGTGTGACAAATATTGAAGAAAAGTTGAAAGCTTCTGGTAAGAAACCGAGTATATCCTACAATAGATGTCCGCCTCCGGTCGAAAATGGATATTCTCCTCGAAAACCAAATTCAGAAAGAGTCAATAAAGCGATCAATTTGAAATGGGAGTCTGGGTCGTCGGATAACTTACCAGAAAGTATTGATGTCACATATACGTCATCAGACACTGATCATGAGTCAAAATTGATAAAAAGTATGGTCGATCAGGTGTTAGATACAGATGAAAATGAGGAATCAAAACCGAAGTTAAAACCCGAGTCAAAGTCTGGGTCCAGTGTGTCAAAGCCAACAGTCAAAAAGGACAAACGGGTTTATGATAAAGAATTTTTACTTTCGAAATCTAATTTGAATGATGAATCGGTCAAAGTGGCATATACTTTGAAAGGTTCTGACAAATTATATTCTGACGAGAATTTTCCAATAAGAAGTGTTAGACTTGAAATGATTCAAAAAGTTTTCAAAATAACAGAAATTAATACTTCTGAAATAAAAGATTTAAATCTTAATGGAAAACCCAAACAATACACTTCAAGAGATCAACAGAGAATCAACAAAAAAATGGGTTACAGTTGTGGTTATAGTTTCCAAAAGAAACCAAACCATAATCGTAATTACAAAAAGAAAGGTCTTGGTTTTGTTCCACAGAAAAATTATAAAAATGAAAAAGTTTATAAACCAAAAACAATGTTTGTTGCAGGAAAAACAACAGAAGCTGAAAAAGAAAAATCATTCAGAAATCAGACGAATCAAGAATTCCTTGCTAAGAAGCAAGAGGACATGAAGAAGAAGGAAGACCCAAAGAAGGTTGAAAAGAGATCTTGTTTTCAGTGTAAAGCTGTGGGTCATGTTGCGAAAGATTGTCCAAAGACATTTCGACCAAAACAAGAAGTCTCAAGAAAGATGAAAGAAAAAATTGTTGAGAAGACTGAACTGTCAACCCGGAAGTTCACAGGCTTTGAGAATTCAACTTATGAAAAAGGAGAATCTTCAAAGAGTGCTTCCAAAAGAATAGACACTGCTACAAATCAGAAATGGGTTGTAAAAGGTTCAGGTAAAAAGTCTGGTAATGATTCTGATTCCATAAAATCAGAGGAGCCACGTGTTGAGAAAAAGATTGAAAAGAAAGTTCCGAAAGTGGACGATTTGAATTTTCCGCCACTGAATGCTAAAAATTACAAATCTAAAATCGGAAAAGTTGAAATTTCAAATCAATTTTATTCTGACAAGAAGAAAATTGATGTTGAAAAAACTTTTAACGGAAATGTAAAACGCATCTTTGGAAAAATGGTCAGTGGTAAGGCCCAAAGCATTAAGGATTTTTATGCTTCCAAAGGATGGGTTTATAAGTCGGTTGAAATGAACGATGAAAACGATGAGGTTACACCCAAGGAAGGTCAGGCTTGGGTGGATATATTTTTTCAAGAATGAAAACCTGACTTGCCGGAGATCCCAAGATGGTATTGTGGATCATGAATCGGCATCTTTCTAAATCTGTTTTTGAAGTTTTTTGCAGGATTTGTCGGAACTCCCAGGTTTGTAAGCGAGGAGTAGGAATCGGCACCTTGAGAATTCAACCAAAAGATGGTAATTGGTTGAAAAACAGGTTTGAAATGTTTTATTGCAAAATCTACAAGTGGTTGTATGTTTGTGATTGTTGTTGATCATACAAGTGGTTAAATCAAGGTCATTAAATTGAACTTGAGTTAACTATTATTCAGAAAATTGGTAAAAACAATGTGATGATTTTGCCCCAATTTTACAAAAGGTAAAAACAACTAAACTTATTTTTCGGAAAAAACATTCTGATTAAAACAAACTTAAATGTTTTGAAATAATTATGGGAAAATAGTTTTGTTGTGAGGGGGAGTTCTGATTGTTTAAGTCAAACGGATGGAGAATTGAAGCATTAGATATCAGTTGTCATGTTCTGTACAGTTTGTTTTTCAATTTTTTTAGATATATTTGAATTTTCCAAAAACATCAGAAAATTTGAAAAAGCCAAAAACATGATAAAACAGAAAAATGAGTTTTTGTTGCATAAAAGAGGAAATGATAGTACATCAGTGGACTGTCACAGCATGCTAAAGAATTGTTAAGGCAAAATGTGATAAACAATCTTACTGCAGATGTGTCAGTAGATTTTCGCACATTTAGTAAATTGAAACGAGATATAAACCTAAATCAAACTTGCTTAATTCGTGGGTAACTATTCTTGAATATATGGGTAACCCCCGAAATCTTGTTTGAAAGGTCCCGTATTCTGAGATACTAGGTCTTTATGCTCAGTGATATCTGGGGTATTATTCCGGGACTTCTGCTGTATGGAAATACTGACCTAGTCCCCGAATAATACTTTCTGCTAAAAGCTTTGAAACACAAGCTCGCCCTCAGCAATCTGATTAAACAATAAAATTGATAGTCATTGTTGTTGTAAAAAAAGATCCTCTAAAGGGGACCCACCAAAAGTCGAGCCGTCATATCTCTGCTGAACGGAAGTTCTGACCTGAGCTCTCACGGTTTCGCATTTATCCCTTTACAGATATCAGCTGTGGTATACTCACCTGTAAGACTGAATATTTGGGATCTGGATACAGGAGTATATTCAAGTGGAGTGATACACAATTAAGTTTAAGTTTCTAAAACATTAATATTGTATCTCGAATCAATTGAAATCTGAGTGAAAATTTAAGTGGACAAACATACTGACAATCTAGGTAAATTGTTTAGAACATAACATGTAATCAAGCTTAACGGTGTTGGTGATACGTCTCAGAAACTGATATGATCCTCTTGCACAAACTCACAAAAAATATTGTCTGTAAATACTTCATTTCTGCATTTTATTACATTCAGAAAATCCTTCAAAAAGATTTTTGGTGTGTTTTAGCATAAATTTTGAAAAATCAAAAGGATTTTCGACAACTGGTGTTGAGATGCTGATTTTCAAAATTCAAAGTGCTAAACTTGAAGAACTGGTTTGGGGAGTGTTTGTGTGTAGATAGTAAAGTTGTTTTGATAATAACCAGTAATAATTTCTTGAATGCAAAATCATTATTGTTTTGATTCAATATAGTTTCTAAATTGTTGAAAAGTTTAATCTTTGTAGAAACTTATGGTTTGGTAGAGATTGTGCAGGACTTGAGCCAGATATTGATCCTGAGAGAGAATGAAGCCAGGTATCGATCTGAAACCTGATGGGAGCCTGTTAACGATCTTAGAACCAGTGAAAGTTTGAATTCCAGACTACGATTCCAGCTGTGTGAGAGGGGGAGTCTGAAGACACCGTGTCAACAGCTAAGAGAGAGGAGTTTGGTGATAATGAATAAAGAGAACGAGGATTCTTGGAACGATAGATATTTCAGAGGCAGATTGTTGACTGATGAAGATTGTAGATTGACATGTGCGAAGACTCTATGAAGACTCCGTCAACATCCGAAGGGGAGTCTGTTGGTGCACTTACGTCTGCTGACTATGTCTTACATCGAGTCTTAGAGATAGATAGATCGGATATGGCATGGAAACCTAGAAATAGTGATTTGAATAGGTTCGCTTATGTATACATAGCCTAGGTCCGCTTTTATGTCATGTCTAGGTCTAGGGTCGCTCATATGGTATGTAGTTGGTCCGCTCATTTGTCACGATGCAGGATCGCTTATACGTACATGTACGTATAAGCGAACCAGGATGTCTATATATAGGTCCGTATGAGCGAGTCTGAAACACACAGTTGAAGGTGTTTGTTTCGGTATGCTGCCGAAGTGCTGTCAAATCTTGTAATCGCGTTCGATATCAATAATACAGCAAGTTTAAAGTGAATACAGCTTCAATAGCACCGAATTATTAGTTTCCGCCTCTTAATTCGGATACGAACTTCTCTGAACGACTCAAACAGGGCCGAGAACGATCCTACAAGGATGCTGACCGAACGGTTAGGCTGTTCGAACGAACAGCCCAACCGATCGGACTTGTCAGCCGATCGACCAGGCCAGCCGATCGGCTAGCATGTGGCCCCACACTTTGACAAATTCATGAAGTATGGTATTGAACGAGGTGATGTTCGATCGAATGAGCTGTTTGGTAACATTACTCGTCGGATCATGAGATACTATGCTTCAACAGGTAATCGATTTTCAACTCGTTCGACGCATTGGGGTGCCACCCGATCGAACATGCTATCAGAACGAACAGGCTGTTCGATCGGATATGCTGCTCGATCGAGTGACAACCTGATGAGGACCACTACTGAAGTTCCTAACCGATCGGATAAGCCGACCGATCGAACAGGCCGTTCGATCGATCGACCTGAAAGGTAAGAACACTTCAATGTTCTCAAATGCTACAACAAAAACTTCAAAAGTTCAAACCATCATACACAAACACATCCTACCCAAAGGAAGAAACAATCCACTCGAACAGTCCTGCCGATTGAGCCTACCGGCCGATCGAGCAGGCGGTCCGAACGGATTGTCCAGCCGAACGAACAACCCACTCGATCGAACCTGCCGTTCAATCGACCAGGCTGTTCGACCCACTTACACTTGTTTCCATTATTCGTGTATTCATCGTTATGCTATCGAACTGTTCAGGCTAACCCTACCCTCAAGCGCTCCCTTCAATCCATCAACCAATCGCTGTGAGTATACTCGATCCCTTTTTGCTTTTAGCACTTTTGGGTGTTACATACGTTACATATCAAAATCACTATCGAACACACTACTCAATTATTTGAACGCTAACCGATTCGCATGTATTACGTGACTAAATGAATGCTTGTTGATTGTGTTTACACGTGGAATGCTGTCTACCTGCCTTAACGACGTAGTACTATAGTTTGGACTCAGCACCCGTTCACATGGGGGTTGTTAAGGACAATTACTTGCATGGATTACGGTGGTAATCATGTATTGCGAACCTTCCCAGACGGTCAACCCGCAGTCATTGGTGTCGATGGGTCCATGTCGATAATTAACATGCTTCGTTTTCCTCTGTGTACGTGTTGGTCATGCTTAAACTATACGAACTCTATATGCTATATCAAACTCGTATGCTCACCTTTACATTATATGTATTGACTTTATTTTAACGTATGTGACAGGTGTTTAAGATGTTTGCTTGCTAGGAAAGCGAGGCTAGAATAAAGCTCTAGAGGCCCCCAACAAATAGTTGTCTGTCCGGAAAGAGCAACTAGAGCTTAGTTGTCTGTAGATCTTGTCAGGCTGGGTCTTTAGGGGCATTTGAACAATATTTATGTTTTGTATTAAATTAAATCTGAGTTGTCGGAACGGAATTACTTGTTTGAATGTTATCTGTAATAAGGTATTTGTTTATTCAGGATACGGTATGGGACGTATCTTTAACTGAATTATATAGATAGCTGTTATGGAAACTTCTGGACAATCTGTTTCGCTCAGTGCCACGCCCCGATGATTCCGCCATCGGTTGGGGTGTGACAGGGATTAGTATGCTCTTCTTTCCCGTATGGGGCACTTGTACTTCGAAGTTCGAAACATGAAGATTTTCTGGGATTGTTGGAAATGACTAGGCCTGCCCCAAGATAGAT
The DNA here is from genome assembly GCF_002127325.2 of Helianthus annuus. Taxonomy (NCBI): domain Eukaryota; kingdom Viridiplantae; phylum Streptophyta; class Magnoliopsida; order Asterales; family Asteraceae; genus Helianthus; species Helianthus annuus. Next base: position 114,297,315 of record NC_035446.2, read on the forward strand.
AGGTGGAATGTATCTGGTTTGGATGATCTGTTTGGGTTCGGAGGTAATCATAGCCTATAGTTTGGACTTTGGAGTATATTTAAATGGTTGATTTATGAAGTGGGTTGAGATTGTCTATTGGATTCACTTGGGCCGTACAGAATTATGGGAATGGATTAATGGGGTTTGAATAGGGTTTGACGAGCCGAATCCAACGCCATTGGAATGAGGTCAATCAGAGCTCATTTGACCAAGTTTCCTACACTTCCGAGGTTAAAATTGTTTTGTATTTGATCATTCCCCTGTATATGTGTGTTTTGAAGTTTATTCTTGAAAGATCATTCTACAAACGCACACTAGAGGAGTGTCTGCGCAATGTGATAGGGAACCCAAACATTGGTAATCATGCAACATGCTACTTTTTTAAGTTAAAAGAAAAGCTATAGCAATATTATACTCAAATTTAAAGAAAAGTTGTTCGTTTTTTGTATATTTTTTTTAAAGATTTACATACGAAAAAATTATGGTCGTTTAAAAATATGGGATAGTTGGTTTAAAAGTCAACAATATGTTTTCAAGAATTCTACCATTTATTTTAAAAGTTGTAATTACTTATACTCTTAAAATTATGTAAAATTATATTGTCGTCATCCTTATATGTATTAAAATATAATAAATACGAGAAGAACAAAAATGTAACTTTACATAATTTTAAGAGGTTAAGTAATTACAACGTTGGTCTAGTGGTTAATCACTTGGTTTCTCTCCTTAAGGTCTCAAGTTCAACTCCCACTAGCATCACTTTAAAGGACACTGGTGGTGGCAATGAAGTTTCGCCCAATTCGAAACCGAGCTGAACGAGGTTTTACCGTAGTGGGCCTTCGGGCGGCGGGTTTTCCCCGGAACGAGGTTGCACACAAGAACGCCAACGGCGACCCTTGTTCTTGGCCGATTGTGTGGCTCCCCTTCGGCGGCTTGGTTTCGATGGTGGAGAACAACGACAGTGTCAGTCTTCTTCCCAGCAACGACTGTGACTGACACACATAGACATCGGGTTCTTTCTTCGACGAAGGCTTGTCCGGTTAGGGTTCTTGAACTTGGTCCCAATTTAAGTCCCAACCCAATCGATATTAAACTTGTATTGGGAAAAATATAAAGCTTAATACAATCTCTCTTATGAAACCCAAACTTAGTAACATTATTTAGACCATGTGTAGTTATAAAGTGTCACACCCCAACCGATGGCGGAATCATCGGGGCATGGCACTGAGCGAAACAGATTGTCCAGAAGTTTCCATAATAACTATCATTACTATTCAATTTATATAATACGTCCCATACCGTACCTCAAATAGCAAACAAATTATTACAGATAAAATCTAGTCAAATATTCTGTTCCGACAACTCAGATTTAAATATAAATATTGTTTATCTATGTCTAGAGACTCAAGCTGCAAGATCTACAGACAACTATACTCTAGACTTTTATTCTAGCTTCGCCTCCCTAGCAGATAAGCATCTTAAACACCTGTCACATACGTTAAAATAAAGTCAATACATAAAATGTAAAGGTGAGCATACAAGTTTGATAATAGCATAATAGAGTTCGAAATAGTTTACGCATAACCAGCACGTACACAGAGGAAAACGAAGCATGTTAATTATCGACATGGATCTATCGATACCAATGACTGCGGGTTGACTGCCCGAGGCAGTTCGCAATACATGATTACCACCGTAATCCATACAAGTAATTTTCCTTAACAACCCCCGTGTGAACGGGTGCTTAGTCCAAACTATAGTACTATCGTCGTTAAGGTAGGTAGACAGCATTCCACGTGTAAACATAACAACAAGCATTCATTTAGTCACGTAATACATGCGGTAACGATTAGAGTTGAAAGTAATTGAGTAGTGTGTTCGATTGTGTTTTACAATAAGTAACGTATGTAACACCCAAAAGTGCTAAAGCAAAAAGGGTTCGAGTATACTCATAGCGATTGATGGATTGAAGGGAGCACTTGAGAGTAGGGTTAGCCTGAATAGTTCGATAGTATAACGATAAGCAACACGTAAAACGGAAAACAAGTGTTGGAGGGTCGGATAGCTGGTCGATCGGACGGTAGTCCGATCGGACGGCTAACCGTTCGGCTGACAGTCTGCTCGGACAGTTGTCCGGTCAGTTGGTAGGCCGATCGGATGGCATGTTCGAGTGGATTGTTTCTTCCTTTGAGAAGGATGTGTTTGTGTATGATGGTTTGACTTTTGAAGTTTTCGTTGTAGCACTTGAAAACATTGAAGTATCTTTACCTTTCAGGTCGGTCGATCGAAGAGTCGTTTGATCGGCCGGCTATTCGATCGGTTAGGTACTTCAGTAAATAGGTTCTCAGCATGATGTCACCTGATCGGACGGTTGTTCGATCGGGTGGCACTCCAAACGCGTTGAACATGTTGAAAATCAACTAAGTGTTGAAGCATAGTATCTCATGATCCGAAGATTAATCCAATCAGACGGTAGTCCGATCGAATAGCAGTTCGTTCAATGCTAGACTTCAATGAATTATTCAAGGGTGGGACCATGTGCTAGCTGATCGGCTGGCCTGGTCGATCGGCTGACTGTCCGATCGGCTGGCTGTCCGTTCGGACAGCAGTCTGATCGGTCAGCTTCCTGACCTGGTCGGCCTGATCGTCTAACACTTGGCTGTTCTGGTTTGTTTGTCGTTATACCGAGGTATTTTGACAACGAGTCGAACCATAGAACCCTCGTTCTTACTGGTTTCTCCTGCTCGGACAGGAATCACCCAAATCCGGCCGGCGAACTTGTTCGGAATAGAGTTTAACGTTCAACCCGAAATCGATGAACCTCGTGGATAGAACCTGAGTCCTGAGCCGCACAGCTACTAGGATGATTAGTAAGTTGGCTCAAGCTTCGTTTCTATCGGTTTGAAGGCATTGAGTGTAAAAGAGTTGAAAGAAAGTTGGAAAACCATCTTTCAATCCTTTTCACCGTGTAAATGTTTAGATCTATGAAAGATCCTTGTTTGTTTATGTGGAAATCGGCTAGATCCAAGTGATTCTTGGTGGATTGTGTAGGATCGAATCGTGACCCAAATGAGTCGTTCAGAAGAGTACTTTTCTATACGAAAGGCGGAAACAGACGTATAGACTGTTAAACAGCTTGATTATCACTTTAAACGTCTTGTATATTGATATAACACTGTTTACAATCAGTAGACAAACCGGCAGCACCTCGGTATCACAATCTAATTTCGTGTATAATGAGAATACAAGACACCCCTATTTATAAATAGGTAATTCCGCATGGAATTACCGATGACTGTGCATGCGAAATTACCCCATGACAATACAAACGAAATTACAAAACCTCCTTTCACACGAAATTACATGAATACCTATTTTAATGCGAAATTACAATTCTGTTTCATGTGTGCATGTGATTTCATGTGATGCTATAATTCCATGATGCAAGAGTGATGTCATATATATGATGTCATCACTAAGAATGATGACATCATTCTTGTTCAGATCCGCAACGAAACCAAGACTCGATATAAGACGAAGTCGACAGATGTATGCACCAACTAACTCCCCCTCAAATGTTGACGAGTCTTAAGTGTCGAGTCTTTACAATCTTCAGTCTTTATCAGTCTTTGGGCTCTTTCCAGAATCTCGATCTGACTCTTGCCTCACTCTAACATTCTTCAACTAATCTCCTCCTCAGATGATGTAACTCTCTCTTGTATTTTTCAGGATCAGCACCTGGCTCTAGCAACTTCCGACTTTCTTTCTCTAACAGACTCCCCGTCAACTTGTACTGGGATCGTAGTCTGGCTTTCACAGGATCAGGATCGTGACCTGACTCTCTGTCTGCTCAGGGTCAGAAACCAAGGGCTATCCTGCACATCCTTAACCTCAAAATAAGATTTACAAATATAACAAAATTTAATCTTTGATTACCACTTGTAAAAACGTCATTCATTTTCAGAACAATTTACTTTCAATAGACTCCTTTTCACTTAAAAACTTTTCAATCACATTCTCCCAAACCTGTTCATCATGTTCAGCACTCGGAATTTTGAAAATCAGCTCTTCAATATCAGTTGTCGAAAATCTTTTTGGATTTTTCAAAATTTTTGCTAAAACATACTGAAAATCTTTTTGGAATTTCGTTTTGAAAGAAATATAGTAACGAAATATTTACAAGCAATATTTTTGTGAGTTTGTGTAAGAGGATTATATCAATTTATGAGACAAATCACCAACACCGTTAAGCTATAAACATTTTAAGTTCTAAACAATTCACTTAGATTGTCAGTATACTGATCCACTTAAATTTTCACACAAAGTTCAACTGTTTCGAGATACGAGATTAACGTCTTAAGCACTTAAACGTATTCGCGTGTCCCACCACTTGAATATACTCCCGTATCCAGATCCCAATATTCAGTCTTACAGGTGAGTATACCTAGATGATATCTGTTAAAGGGTTAAATGCGAAACCGTGAGAGTTCAGGTCAGAACTTCCGTTCAGCAAAGAGATGACGGTTCGACTTTTGGTGTGTCCCCTTTAGAGGATCTTTTCTTCAACAGCACATGATTAGCATTTTTCAATGTTTCATCATTTTTTGTACTGAGGGCGGCGCTATATTTCAAGCAATTTGCAAAGTATTATACGGGGACTAGGCCATTGCTTCCACAAAATCAGAAGTCCCAGGATAATACCCCAGATATCACTGAGTATAAAGACCTAGTATCTCAGAAAGAGGGACCTTTCAAACAACATTTCGGGGGTTACCCATATATCCAGGAAATGTTCCCCACGATATAAGCAAGTTTGAAATTTAGGTTTATATCTCGAATACAATGTACTGAATGTGTAAAAACCTACTGTGTAACACCCCGTGTTTTCCCAAAGTCAAAGTCAAAGTCAAGTGTTGACTGTTATTGGAATTAAAGATTAATAAAGATTAATTTCATTTTAGTTTCATTTTGATTTTCATATTATTTGGAGTAAGTGTTGTATAATCAAACTAATCGACCGATAATCGAACTGTGAATCAACGCCCGACTGTGAATGATAGGAAGTAACAATGCAATAAAGCTAGTCAATCAATAATCAAGCTAATCAAATCGATCATCAAACTCGAGTGTGGGGATTTTAGTACTTTTTATACGTGTGTGTGTGCCTTATGTGTTACTTGTGCATGTTTACTTTATGTTAAAGTGTGTGGTGAATCAATCAAAATCAATCAAGACTCAAAGGTGAATCAAACTCAATGGATATCGAACCCGAAATGGTTGTAAGGATGCTTGTATGTTAGATATAGTAGTTGGGACTAAAAGTAATTTGATTAGGAATTCTATCATCCTCAAATCATCGTTCATCGAAGTCGAAATATCAAAAATCGTCGCGAAACACTCAAAACCAGGCAAGCCGATCGAACAGGGCAACCTGATCGAACAGGCTAGCCGATCGAACAGGGCAACCTGATCGAACAGGCTAGCCGATCGAACAGGGCAACCTGATCGAACAGGCTAGCCGATCGAACAGGCTGTTCGATCGGACAGCTGCTCGATCAGGGATGCTGTTCGATCAGCTGACCCTTTCCTCTTTTGGAAGCCTATAAATAGGGCTGTCTTTGTCAAACTTTCCACTTTTGGAAAAGCTCTGACCGACCAGCCTCTTCTTCTCACTAAATCTCAGATTTCTCTCAAACCGGTAAGTATTTCGCTCTAATCCTTGTACGTTTTTGTTCATTAATCGATTCTACATCTTTCTATCTTTCAAAACTTGGATTTCATCCATGAAATCACCAAGATCTAGGTGTTCTTGGGTGATGTCATCATGTGTTCTTCAAGAACACTAAGTTTTGGCATCATTCCACCATGAATAACTTAGATCTAACCGATTTCCACATAAATAACCTAAAATCTTCCAAAGATCTTAACATTTCACGGTGGAAAAGGATTGGAAGATGGGTTTTCATCTATCTTTCAACTCTTTTACACTCAAAGAGGTGAAAACGAGACTTGAACCGATTTACAAATCAATCTAAACAAACACATGGTTCAAGATTCGAGTTCTATCGAGAGATATACCGATTCCGGGTTAAACGTTAAACTTGGGTTCCAAACCGTCTCTGACCGAGTTTGGGTGATTCCTGCTCGAGTCAGTAGGCTAAGTGGGGACTTCAGTTTTGTGGTTCAGCTCGTAGTCAAAATATCTCTAAAACATCAACAATTAACGGGAATAACCAAGTGTTAAGTGATAGGTTAACCGAATCGAGAAGCTGGCCGAACGGCTAGGCTGTTCAATCGAACAGCCCAACCGAACGACTATGCCAGCCGATCGACTAGGCTAACCGATCGACTAGCACTTAGTCCCACAAACTCATGAAGTGTAGTATTGACGAGGTACTGTTCGATCGACTACGCCACTCGATTGTAATCATTACTGCTCGAATCATGAGATACTATACTTCAAAACACTTAGACTTTTCGAAACATTGGAATGTCATCCGATCGAGCATGCCAACCGATCGAGTGACATATTTGAAAACAATGAAGTGCTAGCCGATCGGTTGGGCTAACCGATCGAACAGCTGTTCGATCGGCCAACTTGAAAGGTAGTACAAACCATCATACACAAACACATCCTTCACATCAAAGGAAGAAACAATCCACTTGAAGGAACCAGCCGATCGAGCCAGCCGGCCGATCGAATGGATGTTCGAACGGACTTTCAAACCAATCGAACAGCCCACTCGATCGAACTGCTGTCCGATCGAATGGTCTACTCGATCCAAGTACATTGTTTACTTTTTTTTCCGCATTACTCATCGTTGTGTTATCGAACTATTCAGGCTAACCTATTCTCAGTGTTCCTCTCAATCCACGATCAACCACTGTGAGTATACTCGATCCCTTTTTGCTTTCAGCACTTTTGGGTGTTACATACGTAATCTATCAAATTCACAAACAACACAAACTATTTGAACGCTAACCTACTTGCATGTATTACTTGTCTAAATGATTGCTGTTTATTATGTTTACACGTGGAGTGCTATCTGCCTGCTTTAGCAACGTAGTACTATAGTTTGGACTCAGCACCCGTTCACACGGGGGTTGCTAAGGACAATTACTTGCATGGATTACGGTGGTAATCATGTATTGCGAACTGTCTCGGACAGTCAACTTGAAGTCATTGGTATCGATGGTCCCATGTTGATAATTTACATGCATCGTTTGCCCTTGTGTACGTGCTTGGTTATGCGTAAACTATTCGAACTCTATATGCTATATCAAACTTGTGTACTCACCTTTACATTATATGTATTGACTTTTATTTTAACGTATGTGACAGGTGTTTAAGCTACTAGCGTGCTAGGGAAGCGAGGCAATAATAAGCTTCTAGGAGCCTGTGACCTTAGGACAGTGTCCACATACCTGCTCCAGGGTCATAATTATCTGTAGATCTTGTACTGGCACCTGTAGTCAGTAAGATCTACAGTTAGCCGTCTAGAAGTCTTAAAACAATATTTAAAATTCGGTCTGTAATAATTAAGAACTTGAGTTGTCGGAACAGTTCCCATATTGTTTAGTTGATTTCTATGATAACTTGTTATTATTTGGGACACGGTATGGGACGTGTTATATAACTGAATTGTATGATAGTTGTTGTGGAAACTTCTGAACAATCTGTTTCGCTCAGTGTCGCGCCCCGATGATTCCGCCATCGGTTGGGGTGTGACAGATTGGTATCAGAGCCATAACTATAGGGAATTAGGTTAGACACGATTTAGTCCGGATCGCTGTCTTAGAGACCTAGACTATAGTTAGGAACCAAGAGACCAAGTTTATGTGCTTATTTTATGTTGTTTCCTTCTATTCTATCATTACATCCGAACTCCGAGCCAAATTTTGTAGTTTGGACGGGATTGGGAGTGAAACCCGCGAATTCCTGCCTAAATTACAAATTTTTGCCAATTACTTTGTGCTAATTTCTATCAACAAACGGGGGAGAATTATACCAAATTAGGGCTGAAACCCGTAATTTGATGAAAACTTTCCTCTAAATTTTCTTAAAACAAGGAAGAAATTGCTGAGCTAGGGGTGAAACCCTAACCTTGGCAGTTATTCCGACTTTATTTTATCTCGCCAAGGCAATTGACGGACTCCAATGACCTGAACTCACGAGTATGGCCTAGAATGCGCGTGCATAATGCCCAAGAATCGAGGCAGAAGCGTGTCCCCTAGAGTCGAAAGTGACGACAAGTCAACTGTGAATAGTTAAATTGCCATGGTTAGTCAAAGTCTAGTAGCCGCAGACAATCCATTTTCCGATTTTGAGTGTTGCTTCGTTGATTTTATATGATTTACCTGTTTACGTGTTTTAAAGATTCGTTGATTGCTCCATTTGTTATCGATCTGCGTGACTCTTGTTGCTATCCTATCTCGGTTCAAATCCCTGTTGGTGTGATCTAAACGAAACCAGTGTGCTATGCTACGCTATACGATTAAGTTAGACGATACCATGTGATGCTATCCGATATGCAAAACGAACGACACTCGACTTGTGGTTATAGGTTTCTGTTTTCTGACATCCTCTGTGATAAAAGTGCGTACGTGTTTAGGAAATTAAGTGCTCTATTTGCTTACTTGCTTATGTGCCCTAATTGCTTCTGTGCTTATGTGCCTCTATGATTATGTGCTTGTGTGTTTATATGCGTTACGTGACGTGAGATGCGACGTGATTCTAAGCTTTAGTAAACTAAGACGTGCGAGATTCGAATTCGTTGTGTTGAGCCCTATGGCGATGTCTATTGCAGACCATGTCGTCATCATCAAGAATTCGCCAAAACCTTACCCGTCAGGAAAAGAGAGACCGACGTCTCGCCAAGCTCATCTCGAGGTCTGTAGCAAAAGCTGTCAGTGAGGTGTACGAAAACACCAGCAAGTCGTCGGAAGAATCCCGAACCCTCACTGAACCCAGCAAAGCTCCGTTCAGTTTCAAGCAATTTAAGGCGTGTGGACCGAAGGAGTTCACCGGTGAAGAGGGCCCTACAGGCTTATTTCACTGGTTTGACTCTGTGGAAGTTACCCTTCGTCAAAGCGGATGCCCGGATCATCTTCGAACTCTCAATGCTACCGGTGTCTTCCAGTCGCGGGCATTGGACTGGTGGACAGCCGAAAGGAATAAGCGCGGGAACGACGCTGCCTACGAGCTGACGTGGGAGGAACTGAAGGCTATCATGCTGGACGAGTTCTGTCCTCCCCACGAACGCCAAAAGTTGGAGGATGAGTTCTGGACCATCAAGCAGAAGGAGGGCGACAACGCTGGTCTCACCGCCCGTTTCAAGCAACTGAGCATTATCTGTCCAGACCAGGTCAAGACTCCCGAGATGACCATCAAGAAATACATCCGTGCTCTTCCGGATTGTGTTGCAGATTATGTGTTCGCCGCCAAACCCGCATCAATCGAGGAAACCTACCTACTCGCTGCCGAAATTAACGACAAGCGAGTTAAGGCTGGTGTCTGGGATAAGCCATCCAAGTCGTTGCATCAAGTTACTACCGCATCAACCGACAACCCTACTGCTCAAGCCTCCAAGTCCTCGAGAAGAAGAAAGAAGAACAAGGGTTGTGCCGCCGCAACCAATGCTGCTCCTCTTCAGTCAGTACCGCCACAACAGCAACAACCACAGCGCACTGCGCCAGTGATCAATGCGCCGCCGGCTAAGCGTGCGTACACCGGCCCCCACCCACTCTGTGCTACATGTTCTTATCATCACCCGGTGGGTGTGGCCTGCCGTTTCTGTGTCCACTGCAATGTTTACGGGCATTTCACTGCAAATTGCCGCTATGGTCCTCGTCAGACGCAAGCACAAGCCGCTGTTAACCAAGCCCTGCTACCAGCTCCTCAAGCTCCTCAAGCTCCTCAAGCTGCACAGGCCCCGGCAAACAATGTTCGAACCTGCTTTGCATGTGGTGACCCTAACCACTTCGCAAACCGGTGCCCGAACAGGGTGGTGAAACAAGAAGCTCAACAACCCCAGCAACAACAACAGCAGCCTCAACAACAAGCCGCTCACGCCAGAACTTTCAACATCAATGCACGCCAGGCTCAAGCTGATAACAACGTGGTCAATGGTACGTTCCTTGTGAATGGTATATATGCATCATGTTTGTTTGATACTGGAGCCGATAACTGCTTTGTGTCATTTGAATTTGAGAAGCTTCTTAGACGTAAGCGCTCTTATCTTTCGACACCCTTCGAAGTAGAAGTCGCTACCGGAAGAACCATTGCTGTCAATTCTGTGCTCCGTGATTGTACTCTCGAGCTCAACAATCATATATTTCCGATTAATCTCATTCCAATGCAGCTCGGAAGTTTCGATGTCATAGTAGGCATGGACTTTCTTCGTGAAAACCATGCTGAAGTTGTGTGTGCCGATAAGATGATTCGTTTTGTGCTAGCTAGTGGTGATATTCTATGTGTTTATGGTGAAACTACTGCAAAAGATCTCAAGCTCATGTCCTGTCTTCAAGCTCGCAAATATCTCCGCAAGGAATATCGAGCCTTCTTGGCCAACATTGTTGTAGCAGAGACGGACAAGAAAAAGAAAGTTGAAGTCAAGGATGTTCCTGTTGTCCGAGAATTTCCTCAGGTGTTCCCTGATGATCTTCTTGGATTACCTCCTAGTCGTGATATCGACTTTCGAATCGACCTTATTCCAGGAGCCAACCCAGTGGCCAAAGCTCCGTATCGACTCGCTCCATCTGAGATGCGAGAACTCTCAAACCAACTCCAAGAATTACTTGAAAAAGGCTTCATTCGCCCGAGCACTTCTCCATGGGGCGCACCAGTCCTTTTCGTCAAAAAGAAGGACGGGTCGTTCCGAATGTGCATCGATTACCGGGAATTGAACAAGCTGACCATCAAGAACCGATACCCCTTACCAAGAATCGATGATCTGTTTGACCAACTACAAGGTGCTCAGTGTTTCTCCAAGATTGATCTACGTTCAGGCTACCATCAGTTGCGGATTCAAGAGGAAGACATACCCAAAACCGCTTTTCGAACCCGATACGGCCACTACGAATTTGTTGTCATGCCTTTTGGTTTGACCAACGCACCCGCGGTCTTCATGGATCTGATGAATCGCGTGTGTAAACCGTTCTTAGATCGTTTCGTCATTGTATTTATCGACGATGTCCTGATCTATTCCAGATCGAGGGCCGAACATGCGCAGCATTTGCGACTGGTTCTCGAGTTGCTTCAGGGAAACCAACTCTACGCCAAGTTCTCCAAGTGTGAGTTCTGGTTGGAGGAGGTTCAATTTCTGGGTCACATTGTGAATAGTCGGGGTATACACGTTGATCCTGCAAAGATTGAGGCAGTCAAGGGATGGGTTACGCCAAAGAATCCGTCAGAAGTTCACTCTTTTCTCGGATTAGCTGGTTACTACCGGCGATTCATCGAAGGATTCTCAAAGATTGCTGTACCACTTACCTCCCTTACTCATAAAGACAAGCCTTTTGTGTGGGGAACCGCGCAGGAGACTGCTTTCCAAACCCTCAAACACATGCTGTGCCATGCACCAGTTCTTACACTGCCGGACGGAAGCGATGACTTCGTTGTCTATTGTGATGCTTCAAACCTTGGACTTGGCTGTGTTCTCATGCAACGAGACAAGGTTATAGCTTACGCATCTCGACAGCTCAAAATCCACGAGAAGAACTATACAACCCATGACCTTGAGCTAGGCGCAGTTGTCTTTGCCTTAAAGATTTGGCGACACTACCTGTATGGTACAAAGTGTACGATCTTCACCGATCACAAGAGCTTACAACATATCTTTAACCAGAGAGAACTCAATATGCGTCAACGCCGATGGGTAGAACTTCTCAACGATTACGACTGTGAGATCCGTTATCACCCAGGCAAGGCGAATGTAGTTGCAGACGCCCTCAGCAGAAAGAATTACGTGATAGGTGTTCGAAACACCCAGGCTCAGTATAACCTCGAAGCTCTCATCCGCGAAGCACAACACGCTTGCTTTAACGAGCGTACGTTGAAGAAAGAACGAATCTATCACGATGGAACTCAGCTCGTGAGCAAAGCCAACGGAATATTCTATTATCTGGACCGAATCTGGGTTCCGAGGAGGACAGATTTGCGAAAGATCATCATGAACGAAGCCCACAAATCCCGATATTCCATTCATCCCGGTGCGGACAAAATGTACCAGGACCTTCGCTACAAGTACTGGTGGCCTGGGATGAAAAGGGATATTGCTCTATATGTTGGTAGCTGTTTAACTTGTGCAAGAGTCAAGGCTGAACACCAAAGACCGTCAGGCTTACTCGAACAACCGCCGATACCCGTATGGAAGTGGGAAAGCATAGCTATGGATTTCATAACTAAGCTTCCGACCACGCCATCAGGTCACGACAGTATTTGGGTAATAGTCGACCGTCTAACCAAATCAGCCCACTTTTTGCCAATACGAGAAGACTATAAGGTGGCCAAGCTAGCCCAAATCTACACCGACGAGATCATTAAGAATCATGGTACGCCTCGAGACATCATTTCTGATCGCGATGCTCGGTTTACATCGAGATTGTGGGAAACTTTTCAAGCAGCTCTTGGTACGACGCTGAATTTGAGTACCGCATTCCACCCGCAAACCGACGGGCAGACTGAAAGAACGATTTGTACTATTGAAGACATGCTCCGTGCGTGTGTTATCGATTTTGGTGGTAGTTGGAGCAAACACCTACCGTTGGTCGAATTTTCGTACAATAATAGCTATCACTCCAGCATCGAAATGGCACCTTTCGAAGCCTTGTATGGTAGGAGATGTCGCTCGCCTATTGTATGGCATGAGGTCGGTCATTCACAATTGACTGGGCCCGAGATTCTGCAAGAAACGACTGACAAGATCCACCAGATAAGGGAAAACTTGGTAAAGGCCCGGGACAGACAAAAGATGTACGCCGATAAACGACGTAGGCCCCGCGAATTTGCAGTTGGCGACTACGTGCTCCTAAAGGTATCACCTTGGAAGGGAGTAGTCCGATTCGGCAAGAGAGGGAAACTTGCGCCTCGATTTGTTGGACCTTTTAAGATTCTGGAAAGGATCGGTAAAGTTGCCTACAAACTCGAATTACCGGAGGAACTCAGCAATGTCCACCCGACTTTCCATATTTCAAACCTTCGAAAATGCGTAGCCGACCACGACGCAATAATACCACTCGACGATCTTCAGGTCAATGAGACGCTACACTTCGTGGAAAAGCCTGTAGAAATCATGGACCGACAGACCAAGCAACTCAGACGCTCTCGCATTCCTATTGTAAAAGTACGATGGGAAGGCAAACGAGGCGCGGAGTTCACTTGGGAACTCGAAAGTGACATGAAGGCCAAGTACCCGCAGTTGTTCAGATAGATCTGAAGCATCAAATTGGTAAAATCACGCGGCGATGTACGGTTCTCGGCCTAATTTCGGGACGAAATTCCCTAAAGGAGGGGAGACTGTAACACCCCGTGTTTTCCCAAAGTCAAAGTCAAAGTCAAGTGTTGACTGTTATTGGAATTAAAGATTAATAAAGATTAATTTCATTTTAGTTTCATTTTGATTTTCATATTATTTGGAGTAAGTGTTGTATAATCAAACTAATCGACCGATAATCGAACTGTGAATCAACGCCCGACTGTGAATGATAGGAAGTAACAATGCAATAAAGCTAGTCAATCAATAATCAAGCTAATCAAATCGATCATCAAACTCGAGTGTGGGGATTTTAGTACTTTTTATACGTGTGTGTGTGCCTTATGTGTTACTTGTGCATGTTTACTTTATGTTAAAGTGTGTGGTGAATCAATCAAAATCAATCAAGACTCAAAGGTGAATCAAACTCAATGGATATCGAACCCGAAATGGTTGTAAGGATGCTTGTATGTTAGATATAGTAGTTGGGACTAAAAGTAATTTGATTAGGAATTCTATCATCCTCAAATCATCGTTCATCGAAGTCGAAATATCAAAAATCGTCGCGAAACACTCAAAACCAGGCAAGCCGATCGAACAGGGCAACCTGATCGAACAGGCTAGCCGATCGAACAGGGCAACCTGATCGAACATGCTAGCCGATCGAACAGGGCAACCTGATCGAACAGGCTAGCCGATCGAACAGGCTGTTCGATCGGACAGCTGCTCGATCAGGGATGCTGTTCGATCAGCTGACCCTTTCCTCTTTTGGAAGCCTATAAATAGGGCTGTCTTTGTCAAACTTTCCACTTTTGGAAAAGCTCTGACCGACCAGCCTCTTCTTCTCACTAAATCTCAGATTTCTCTCAAACCGGTAAGTATTTCGCTCTAATCCTTGTACGTTTTTGTTCATTAATCGATTCTACATCTTTCTATCTTTCAAAACTTGGATTTCATCCATGAAATCACCAAGATCTAGGTGTTCTTGGGTGATGTCATCATGTGTTCTTCAAGAACACAAAGTTTTGGCATCATTCCACCATGAATAACTTAGATCTAACCGATTTCCACATAAATAACCTAAAATCTTCCAAAGATCTTAACATTTCACGGTGGAAAAGGATTGGAAGATGGGTTTTCATCTATCTTTCAACTCTTTTACACTCAAAGAGGTGAAAACGAGACTTGAACCGATTTACAAATCAATCTAAACAAACACATGGTTCAAGATTCGAGTTCTATCGAGAGATATACCGATTCCGGGTTAAACGTTAAACTTGGGTTCCAAACCGTCTCTGACCGAGTTTGGGTGATTCCTGCTCGAGTCAGTAGGCTAAGTGGGGACTTCAGTTTTGTGGTTCAGCTCGTAGTCAAAATATCTCTAAAACATCAACAATTAACGGGAATAACCAAGTGTTAAGTGATAGGTTAACCGAATCGAGAAGCTGGCCGAACGGCTAGGCTGTTCAATCGAACAGCCCAACCGAACGACTATGCCAGCCGATCGACTAGGCTAACCGATCGACTAGCACTTAGTCCCACAAACTCATGAAGTGTAGTATTGACGAGGTACTGTTCGATCGACTACGCCACTCGATTGTAATCATTACTGCTCGAATCATGAGATACTATACTTCAAAACACTTAGACTTTTCGAAACATTGGAATGTCATCCGATCGAGCATGCCAACCGATCGAGTGACATATTTGAAAACAATGAAGTGCTAGCCGATCGGTTGGGCTAACCGATCGAACAGCTGTTCGATCGGCCAACTTGAAAGGTAGTACAAACCATCATACACAAACACATCCTTCACATCAAAGGAAGAAACAATCCACTTGAAGGAACCAGCCGATCGAGCCAGCCGGCCGATCGAATGGATGTTCGAACGGACTTTCAAACCAATCGAACAGCCCACTCGATCGAACTGCTGTCCGATCGAATGGTCTACTCGATCCAAGTACATTGTTTACTTTTTTTTTCCGCATTACTCATCGTTGTGTTATCGAACTATTCAGGCTAACCTATTCTCAGTGTTCCTCTCAATCCACGATCAACCACTGTGAGTATACTCGATCCCTTTTTGCTTTCAGCACTTTTGGGTGTTACATACGTAATCTATCAAATTCACAAACAACACAAACTATTTGAACGCTAACCTACTTGCATGTATTACTTGTCTAAATGATTGCTGTTTATTATGTTTACACGTGGAGTGCTATCTGCCTGCTTTAGCAACGTAGTACTATAGTTTGGACTCAGCACCCGTTCACACGGGGGTTGCTAAGGACAATTACTTGCATGGATTACGGTGGTAATCATGTATTGCGAACTGTCTCGGACAGTCAACTTGAAGTCATTGGTATCGATGGTCCCATGTTGATAATTTACATGCATCGTTTGCCCTTGTGTACGTGCTTGGTTATGCGTAAACTATTCGAACTCTATATGCTATATCAAACTTGTGTACTCACCTTTACATTATATGTATTGACTTTTATTTTAACGTATGTGACAGGTGTTTAAGCTACTAGCGTGCTAGGGAAGCGAGGCAATAATAAGCTTCTAGGAGCCTGTGACCTTAGGACAGTGTCCACATACCTGCTCCAGGGTCATAATTATCTGTAGATCTTGTACTGGCACCTGTAGTCAGTAAGATCTACAGTTAGCCGTCTAGAAGTCTTAAAACAATATTTAAAATTCGGTCTGTAATAATTAAGAACTTGAGTTGTCGGAACAGTTCCCATATTGTTTAGTTGATTTCTATGATAACTTGTCATTATTTGGGACACGGTATGGGACGTGTTATATAACTGAATTGTATGATAGTTGTTGTGGAAACTTCTGAACAATCTGTTTCGCTCAGTGCCGCGCCCCGATGATTCCGCCATCGGTTGGGGTGTGACATACTGGCACATAAACAGTGAGATTGTTTATCACGTTTTAACTTTCCATTTCTTTAGCATGTTGTGATAGTCCACTGATGTACTATCATTTCCTCTTTTCACAAAAAAACTCGTTTTTGATTTTATCATGTTTTTGTCTTTTTCAAATTTTCTAATGTTTTTGGATTTTCTGAAATTTTTACTCCCCCTAAAATGCAAACACATTTAAAAGAAATTTTAAAAACAAACTATACAAGTAAGTTGACAACTAATATCGAATCACCTCAATTCGCCATTCACCTAGCATAAACAATCAGAACTCCCCCTATCAACAAACTATTTTCTCATTTTGATTTCAAAACACTTAAGTTTGTTTTAATCAAAATATTTTTCCAGAAAATAAGTTTTGCTGATTTTACCACTTGTAGGAAACGGGGATCATTTCATCACATTGTTTTCAAACACTTGCATGAGGATTACATCAAGTTCAAATTAATGACCTTGATTAATCACTTTGTCAGAACAAACCTCTGTACCACTTGTAAGTAGGCACAATCAAAACTAATATGAAGAATGATGCCGATTCCTGCTCCACTCTTACCAACCTGGGAGCTCCGGCAAGTCAGGTTTTTAGTTAGAAAAAGCTGTCACCCAAGCCTGACCAACCTCGGGTGATACACATCTATCCCACCATCTTTTCAATTGACAGAATTCTTCTGCACCTTTAACCTTCCTGTTAACCATTTTTCCAAAAATATGTTTAACTTTTCCATTAAAAGCTTTTTCAGCATCAAATTCTTTCTTACCAGCAAAGAATTGATCTGAGATTTCAACCTTACCCACTTTCAACTTCAAATTATCTTTTGATAATGGTGGAAAATTTTCATCGTTCATCTCTGGAATGGAATTTTCATTCTTCTCAACAAATGACTCCTCTGATTTTGTGGAATCAGATTCATTGTCTGAACTACTCTCTGAACTTTTAACAACCCATTTTTGTTTACTTAAATCAACTCTTCCTTTGTAAAAACGTTTTGAGTTTTCACTGTCTTCAGAAGTTGAATTCATTTTAATTTTCTCAGTTGGTTGTTTCTCATCAACACAAGTTTTCAGTTTTGAGTGTGAAGAAACTCCCTGTTTTGTATTGTAGGGCTTTGGACAATTCCAAGCTATATGCCCAACTTCTTGACACTTGAAACAAGTTCTTCTATCAACTCTTGACACAAACTTCTTCCTCCTTTCAGCAAGAAACTCTTGATTTGATTGTTTCCAGAATGGTTTCTTCTGTTACTCTTCAGCACTTCCTCCTGCCACAAATTTAGTATTTGGTTTATAAATTTTCTGGTTTTTATAATTTCTGGAGGAATAAACCCTAAACCTTTCTTTTTGAAATTACTGTTATGGTTTGATCTCTGTTGAAAACCATAACCAGAGCCGTAACCTTTTTTCTTGTTCATTCTCTGTTGAACTCTTGAAGTGTACTTTTTAGGTTTTTTAGAAAGATTTAAATCTTTTATTCCAGAAATATTAATTTCTGTTAATTTGAAAACCTGTTTGATCTGTTCAGTTTTGACACTTCTTATCGAAAATTCTTCATCAGAAAATAATCTGTCTGAATCATTCAAAGTATATGCAACCTTAAATGTTTCATCATCCAAATTATTTTTTGATAATAGAAATTCTTTATTGTAAACCCTTTTAACTGACGAACTCGGACTCTTTTCTGACGAACTCGAACTCTCAGATTTAGACTCCGACTTTGACTCTTCATCCGTATCCAACACCTGATCAACAACTTTCTTTTCTAACTCAGACTCATGATCAGTGTCAGACGCTGTGAATGTAACATCAATGTTATCTGGTAACTCATCAATGGTTTCAGACTTTAACTTGATGTTTAGAGCCTTAGTTAAACGTTCCTCATTTGGCTTTCTGGGAGAATAACTTTCATACATCAGGGGCGGACATCTGTTATATTTGACACTTTGTTTCTTACCAGTATCAGTAACTTCAGTCTTTTCCTCCTTGAAAGCTTCCAGACCTACAACAGTAGGATAAACTCTATCAATCAAATAATCACAAGTTGTATAACTCAACAACAAGTGTTTGATTCTTTCACTTTCTATCTTCTCGAGTTCCAATTCCTGCTTCAGTTTAGCACAGTCTTCCATATACTCATTGATGATATTCTGTTTCATCATTAATGTTGAGCTCATTTTTGACATAGCAACATCAATTTCTGAGTTTGTCTTTTTCAACCCATCGACTGTTCTATTCAACACATCGTACGACTCTTTTACATACTTCAAATCAGACAACAGATTCTCTTTCAGCTCTTCCAGCTCAGTAATCTTCTTGTCTTTCTCCTCACAATGTTTGCAAGATTCTAAGCATTTCAAACACGGTTTTTCAACTTCAACCACCTTTTCACTTATCTTTTCAACCTCGAAAATCTTTTCAACTTCGACGAGTTTCTCAACTTCGACTATTTTTTCTACCTCGACGATTTTCTCTACCACTTTCTCCACTTCAACAATTTTCTCTACTACTTTCTTAGTCACTGCTTTAACATTTGCTTCTCTAGCTTCTGTTTTTGCCTTTTCATCAGCTAGAATTCTTGTTGCTTCTAGCTCCCTTCTCAATCTGGCAATCTTCTTCTGATTCAGCAACTCAACTTTATCTGCAAAGAACAAATTGAAACTATCAGGATCTATGCCTTTTCTAGCTCTGTTAAGATATTCTTCTTCGTCATCAGTATCAATATCACTTCCTAAGTCTGGAAAAATTGGAATTCTTTTCTGACTAGCTTCATCTTCACCTAGAATTCTAGCAATAAGAGCTGAACCAGGTATGTATTTGTCCCAACTAAATCCCTCTGGAACTTTTTCATCATCTTGATGAATAAGTAAAGCTTTCTTCTTTCCATCTTCAATAGCACGAGCAGGTGCAGTTTGCGGTTGTTGAGCAATCTAATGGAAAATTGATTTCTGATAATAATTGTTCTTTTCTTGATTCTCGGTTGCTTCTTGGTTTTTACACTCTCATTTAAAGTGTCCCTTTCCTTTGCAACGAAAACAGGTTACTTTTAACTTGTCAAATCCTAATGGAGAATTAGCCTATCCCCGAAACTCATCTCTTCCTGTGATTTGTTGAAATTTTTCTGCACGTCTAACAGCACTATCCATACACCATTTCACATCCATCAACTCAAGTTCCTCTGCGTCAATTTGGTCATAATCTTCTTTTGTAAGCATCGGATTTCCAATTTTGCCAGCAATCAAACTTTCATATGATTCCAACATAGCAACGAGAGATGCCATGTGTTGTTTGGCTATATCCGGAGACAAATTTTGACCATTTTGAATGTTCAAAGTAACATTACATTGCATATTTGTAGAATTCTGCTGTTGAGAACTTGGTGTGGTATGATTTGGATCAAAGCTTGAATACGAGGATGAATGTCCACCACTCTGAGTCACAGCACTTCCCTTTGTTCCAGAAGAACTATCAGCACTGAAACCAGTTTGAATCTTTGGGCTGGGAGTAGCCTCAAATCTTCTGAATAAATTGTGCCAGATTCATATTTTCAGATTTTCTCATGTTGTTGAGCATTTGGATTCTTCATGATTGCTGTTTTCTGAATATCCAACTCGTGCTCTTCAATCTTCTGAATAAATTGTGCCAGATTCATATTTTCAGATTTTCTCATGTGTTTGATAATCAACAGATAAGTTCCCCATTTCTGTTGTGGTAATGCATCAGCAAGTTTATCAACCCATTCCTCATCATCTTTCTTTATATCCAATCTTCTCATTTCCAACACAAGATGACAATATCTGTCAATGGTCATCTTTGTTGTTTCATGATCAAAAGCTACAAACATGTCGAATGATTTCTTCAATAATGCATTTTTGTTTTTGATCATATCTGCACATCCTTTGAATTTCTGAATCAATGCATTCCAAATTGATCTTGCAGTGCCCTCATGTTGAAGCAAAACAAAGATATCTTCTTTAATCGCTTGTTGAAGAATACTGATCATCATTTTTTCACTTGTATATTTCAATTTATCAGTTTATGAGAAGTCACAAAAAGCTTTTTCAAGCCCACGCTCATTTTTCGGTTTCTCGTAATCTTTTTCTAATGAACACCATGCGTCAAATTTGTAAGCTTGCATCCAGTTCTCAAATCGATTTTGCCAACCTTTAAAATCTTCAATGTACATCAGCTTCGGTGGTTTCTGATGAGTTCCCGTCTCATTCTCACTGTACAATGTTTCAGCAGCTGTAACTGATGCAATTGGTGTAGCAAACGCATTGTAGAATTCCTCTTCCATGTTTCAAAGTCAAAGTTTCACAAACACAAACTTTCTTGTTTCAAAAATACTGGTCTCAAACGAGCTGGATCACCTCGTAAAACACCTGCAAACAAACAAACAAACAAACGATCAGTTTAAATGGACTGAATACTTAAAAGTGTGTGTTGATGAAATCAATCTAAGACTCGTGTCGAAGATTTGCGGACTCGATCCAATGTTGTTCGAGTGAAATCACGGAATGAATGGACTTGATTGGATGTGCCTAGAAATATGGGTTTAGAATGGACTGATGTGATACACTTTTGGGCTTAGAATGATTTGGGCCTCCCTTATCACACGCAATTCACACAAACAAATCTTGGGCCGACACAATTAATAATCACATGCATAGTCTTTTTAGTCAAAAACCGACAAACACACTTACCACCTAAAATTCTATTAGACCGAAACTTTGATTAAAATGATCTTTCAATTTATCACCACATGTAAATCTAAATGAGCCGACAACTTCAAGTTTCAAATATATATGATTGAACCGATATTATTGAACAATTAATGAACAAACAATTTTGATTGGCCCGATGATCAACGCACATGCACAATACACATTTGTTTATTAACACATGCAGCACTTAAACCAACAACTTTAATAAAGTCACTCACATGCAAACAGATTGTTGATTGGACCAAAAATCTTAGTGAACTGATTACTTTATCTATTGATTAATGAGCCGACAATTTTTTATTGGGCCTTAAAATCTTAATGATCACATGGACTGAAACAACAACTGCCTTTAATTTTGCATGAATTATTATTGGACCGATGATTGTTTTTTTAATAAATGGTCTGACAATTACTTTATCAACACAACTTGATTGGACCGATTCTTTGTATTCAGTCGATGTGGGTGATAAACACTTTCAAACGAAATAACAATTTCACGCGGAATTACTACTATCACGTGGAATCTTCAAACGGAATATGCACTTTCACACGGAAATTAGGTGTTTTTCAAACGGAATTAGCAAAACACAGTAATTCCGTACGGAATTAAAGAATATTTTCAAGCAAAATCATGCTCATGTCACCATGTTCGAACATATTTTCATACGGAATTACAGATTTTATCAGTTTTTGATTGAATTATGGTCCAATTCTCTCAAGGCTTTGTTAAACACTGTTTTGCTTATGATGTGTGAAATTCAGGCCATTTTAACCGTCACTAGTTTAAATGAGAAAAGAAGGTGTAGAAATAAGAAAATGAATGAAATCAAGCTGAAAACTGCAGAACTCCTCCTCCTGAGCTCTGATACCACTTGTAGGATCGAATCGTGACCCAAATGAGTCGTTCAGAAGAGTACTTGTCAATATGAAAGGCGGAAACAGACGTATAGACTGTTAAACAGCTTGATTATCACTTTAAACGTCTTGTATATTGATATAACATTGTTTACAATCAGTAGACAAACCGGCAGCACCTCGGTATCACAATCTAATTTCGTGTATAATGAGAAGACAAGACACCCCTATTTATAGATAGGTAATTCCGCATGGAATTACCCATGACTGTCCATGCGAAATTACCCCGTGACAATACAAACGAAATTACAAAACCTCCTTTCACACGAAATTACATGAATACCTATTTTAATGCGAAATTACAATTCTGTTTCATGTGTGCATGTGATTTCATGTGATGCTATAATTCCATGATGCAAGAGTGATGTCATATATATGATGTCATCACTAAGAATGATGACATCATTCTTGTTCAGATCCGCAACGAAACCAAGACTCGATATAAGACGAAGTCGACAGATGTATGCACCAACAGATTGAAGCCAAAACATGAAGTTCTTCAAGAACACCATCATGACATCATCCTAGAACACATGAATCTTGATGATTTCATGGTTAGAAATCAAGATTTGAAAGATAGAAAGGTGTAGGAGTGCGTGTAGATCAAGAAAGTACAAGATTTAGGATGAAATCTTACCGGGATCGAGAGATATCTAAGAAAAAGAAGGGAGCACGAGCTGGTCGGTCAGAGGTTGCCAAAAGTAGAAAGTTTGAGAGTGACAAGGGGTATTTATAGGATGCCATAAGAGGAAAGTGCTGGCCGATCGGCCAGGCAGCTCGATCGAACAGCCTGTCCGATCGGACAGTAGTCCGATCGGCTGGCTATTCGATCGGCTGGTAGCCTGATCGTTCAGCTGCACGATTCGAGTGTTTGATGCGACGATTTTTTATATTTCGATTTCGATTGAGGGCGATGCGTACGATAGAGTTTCCTATTCAAATTACTTTTAATCCCAACCACTATATCTAACATACAATCATCTATATCTCGCGCTATCTCTTCTCCACCAATTATCATGATTCGATTTCGATTGAGTTTCGATTTCGAGTCGAGTTTCGATTGGTACCACACATAACATAAAGTAGACACGCACAAGTAACACATAAGGCACACACACGTATATTAACACCAAAATTCGCGTATTTGAGTCTCGAGTTCGATGATGATTAGATTAGCTCGATTATTGATTAATTGACTTTATCGCATTGTTACTTCCTACCATTCACAGTCATAAAGCGGTTCGCATCGATAATAAACTTTGATTAATTCGATTGTACTTAATTACTCCACATAATACAACTAACGTAAACATAAACATAAAATAGACTAACTACCGTCAGAGAAGTCAATCTTTGACTTTGACTTTCGAAAACACGGGGTGTTACATAAAGCTCCTTATGACAAGTGGCGAAGCGTAAGAGATGGGCTTTATGGGGCGTTATATCACTAGAGGGTACAGTCATAAAGCCCTTTGCCCATCATTATCTAATCAATAGTTTTCAAAAAAAAATCCATTTAATCTCTAATAAATTAAAAAAAAAAAACAATTTTATTAGATTTAAAAAAAAAAACATTACAATAAAAAAAAACAACACATTTATTCTTTGTCTTCACCGTCGTTCTCTCCTTCTTCCTCTTCGTTTTCTCCATCATCCAAACCTCCGTCTGCAAAGTTCCCAACTTCGAATTCTTCAACTTCTTCTTCCTCGTAGTCTTCTTCGACGTCACCATCGTGTCGAATTGGGCGAATCACCCGAGCATGCTCGACCAAATTCGCCTTTAACGCGTTATGTATATCCTTAGATCGTAATAATTGAGCATTTAAGATTCTCTCTTCCATTGCTGCTTGGGTTCCTTCAACTACATCTTCCGGAAAATATTTTTTCCATATCGCTTTTCCATCATCCTCTATGATCATATTACGCATAATGATGCAAGCATACATGACCATTCGAATTCTATCCTTATTCCACATAAGACAATGATTTCTAATAAAATGTCATCATTGTTGAAGAACCCTAAACACCTCTCGATGTCCTTTCGCGAATAGTCTTGTAGTTTTTTTAAATATTATCTTTTCGCATTGAGCGTTTCAAAAAAAACGTTTTAACAATATTCGAATACTCAGGGTATATACCATCGCCCAAATAGTATCCATACTCGTAGTCATTCCCGTTTGCATGATAACCGGCTTTCGGTATCGTGCCAGAAATGTAGCTCTCTAACAATGGTGAACACTCGAAGGTATTAATGTCATTCATACACCCGGCTACACCAAAGAAAGTCGACCAAACCCAAAGGTCGTATGATGCAACCGCTTGTAAAACCAAAGTTGGTCCTTTCTGGTCACCGCGTATATGTTGACCTCGCCATGCGTTTGGACAATTATACTAACGCCATTGACGACAATCCAAACTACCAATCATAGCCTAGTATAGGTAAAACGAAAGTTGCCTTTTGAATTGAGGTGAACCCTAGATATCCTCTCGCATCCATTCTTTGCTTAAAGTAATTATACTTAGCTTACAAATCATCATTAATGCGCAAAAATAACCATTGGCTCATCCTAAACCGCCG
Organism: Helianthus annuus; assembly: GCF_002127325.2. Taxonomy (NCBI): domain Eukaryota; kingdom Viridiplantae; phylum Streptophyta; class Magnoliopsida; order Asterales; family Asteraceae; genus Helianthus; species Helianthus annuus. The sequence goes on from NC_035446.2 coordinate 114,321,950, forward strand.
TCTAAAAACATCAGGCATGTGAACCGGTGTGGGATCAAAATAGTCTTTCATCAAACGTTTTTTTGCGGCTTCACAGTCTCGCAAGATAAAAGTGCGCCTCAAAATGGGGCGTGGAGGAGAATGGCTAACGTGTTGCATGGTTTGTATCGCAAGGGCATATGAACTCGTAACCACTTCTTCCTCCTCCGCGATTTCTTTGTGTGAAAAAAACCTTCGGTAAAAAATAGAATGGAGGCTCTCAAGCGGCTCGCGGCGTTGCGAGCGTGCAAAGTGCGCCATCAAAGCGCCCACGCCACGCGCGCGAGTTAGGTCACACCCTTCGCGAGTACACTAGTGTGTGCTTCCACATAACAGTAAGGAAGGAGTGTTCCCACTTAAATACCCATTTAAGTTTCTATCTCTCCTCATATGTGGGACAAGGTGTCACTTTCCTAATTTTTCAGCATTCAACGTTTTAAACACCAAACTTTGAACATCGATATCTCATTCATCTTAGCTCCGTTTTGGATGCGGTTTAGTTCATTACGAAGCCCTTCCAACATAGAACACAAACCCACAAATAAATATATAAAAACACCCCAGTTTCTTATATTTATTTATAGTAAATGCATTTCCTATTTTAGAAAATTACTATTTCCATAATATAAATTTGCAACAAATTGTTGCATTATGTGTTGTACCCCATGCTTGGGGGATTTTTCAAAAAAAATTGTGATTTTTCATTTTCAACCCAAAAGTGTTAATCTTTGTATTTTAACACTTTTAACTTGTTTAGTTTTAACCCAAAACTTTTTATCTTTTGTAATTTAACCCAAAACTTTTTTATTTACAACTTTGGTCCCCATACTTTTTATCTTTCGCAAGTTTTTCGTTTTACGTTTCGTTCTAAATTTTACGAGCTAATATGTCCCAACGTGCGTGTGTGGTTCAACGTTTTTCGTCTATTTTTTCACATTTGACAGGTATGTCGCAATGTGTCTACTTTCCCCCTTTGGCAAGTTCGCTACAACGGGCGGATCCTACATTGACTTAGTTATTCTTTTCTACGTTATTTTGCGAGTTAACACGGCGCAACGTGCATGTGTGGTTCAACGTTTTTGCGTCTATTTTTTTCCATGTAACAAGTTCGTCGCAACGCGTGTGCCCTAAATCGACATAGTTATTTTTTCATGTTATATGTTTCGTTCTTATATTTCCGCATTAACACGCCGCAACTTCAGTGTTGGTGGTCGCTACCAGCGGTGTGGCATTGATGTTATTTAGCATAGTTTTAGGCGCGTTGCGGCCGGGGGGGGGGGGGGGGGGTGGGGGGGTTGCTTAATTCTAGTTTTGACAAAATTTCCAACACTTGGTTCCAATTTAAGTCCCAACCCAATCGATATTAAACAACTCGTATTGGGAAAATATAACTCAAAAACTTAATACAATCTCCTTATGAAACCCAAACTGAGTAACATCTCTTTATAATACTAACAATATAAACCCGACTAGGCTTACAAGAAATCAACAACCCTAAAAACCTACTCGTTTTGGGCCAGCCAAAACCCCTAGATCACTGGTTGGGCTGCTTGTTCAGGCCTGATAACAGTTGAGCCAACAAAAAAAAAATTTAGTCTTGAGATTAAAAGCACTAAAACGTGACTATCCAATACTCGAGGTGGGCAACATGACAACATCAACAAATCGAATTTAAATAGATAGAACAGACCCAGACCCGGGCTTATAGCTCAGCGGTCATGGGAAGTGATGGAAGACCGTTGGCCGAAAGGTCATCGGTTCGATTCCTGATCTTGACCGGGTTTTACCGGTCCTGCACTGTCGTGCCATCGGGTGGGTGTTGGGTCGGGTTTTCCCCGGAACTGGTGGCTTGGTGGGCTAGGGGCTTCGTGCGTGCAGAATAGAGGCCGCCGCGGGTAACCTTTCAGCCATTGGGTGCCGCTACGAAGTACCCTGCGTTTATTATGTTGGCCGTTAAAAAAAAAAAGAATAGATTGAACAAGCAGCAGATATAGATGGGTAATCTAATTTAAATGTAACTTCAATAACACATTTTAACTGTAGATACACCACTATTAACATTAAAACTCGAATCACATTTACATAAGCATATCATCTAAAAATTTCTATGCCTATGCAGGACTTCTAAAGGCTAATTTTGTTTTTACAATGATATGATGTTGAGCAGAGTAGCCCTGCTTCCAATTAACCTCCTAAACACACATTCCAACCTAATTTCCATATATTCAAGCTGACTTTCCAACATTTCCAATCTACATTTTGCAATTTGCATCTTTTCCAGTTGCATTGATGATCCATTTTTGCATAAACTTTGCAATGCATCATCTACGCTATCGAATTCGTTCCCAATCCCATGTTCTTGTTGATCTTCACACGCGACAATCCCCTTATGCATCAACTTCGATACCACAATCGCCCATCTGTTAGGCTTTGAATTCGGCAATGATAACAACAATAACAAAGATTCAAAAACCGAAACTGTGGTTTCACTAACTCCAATCACCGCCTTCATCACCGCCGCAAGATGGTGATTGTTTGAGTCAACCACCACTGATCCACCACTTGTCATGTTATCAACTTGCTTCAAACATCCAGCCAACATTTTAACATCCTTCTTCATCTTCTTTCTAAAACAATTGTAGTTAATAACACTCTTCTCATTGCTCAACTCGCTTTTTCGCCTGCGTAAAACAGACTGCACATCTCTAACGTGCGCTTTCATTTGTGCAACCATATCCCTCACACTGCAACAAACATCCAACAAACTAACCGACTCTTCAACCAACTCTTCCACCCACTTCTTATTTTGCTCTCCGGTTACCAAAACTCGAGTGGCGGACAAGTTTAAAAGATCATCCATACATTTATACAATTCCGCCAGACATAACAAACCGATACAAATGTTGTCCACGGACGGCTTCGACGCTGCAACCGCCGCAGCAGTTTTCGCAGCGTTAAGCTCCTGTTCGATCCTAACAGTCGTCGGATGCGATCTGCTAGGCAAGCTTATGGATTTAACTTGACCTTTGCTACTAAATTTTGAAGAAACAACCATTTTTTTGGGAAGCTCTATTGATCAGGTGTTTTGTTACTTTTGTATAATTGGTGAGTTTATCCTTTATGTCATGTTATATATATGTGCATATTGGGTATTAATATTAGTTTATGGGTGGATGGAGGCTGAAAGTGTGAAACAATGCTATTGGTCCAAGTGTGTGAAGCATGTGAAGGTAGCATGGGGTTTTTTTATCTTTGTGTCGGGTGTTGGGCCAACGCAACAGTCTTCCCAATTATACTTGCCAACTTCTTTTTGGACCTACTGCCATACTTGATAGATACGTGCTAACATCTTTGTATAAAGTGTACAGGTCATCAGTTATATGTGTTATAAAATAAAAAGTGATTCTCGTAGATGAATATTGTTACTTTTTTTAAAAGGTTATAGGTGAAGAGTGGTGAAGTGTACAGATTTAAAAAGTGCCATATAGGTTTTTGTAAGTATAGGTGGCATGTAAAGGTTGTATTTTTGGGTAGAAAGTGATATGTGCGTGAATCATGTCATGCTTGCGTAATGTAGTGGAGGCCTAATTGGTCCACGTATCAGGTTTGGGTGAATCTTTTTTTTTTTTAAAAAGGGGTATTTTAAGAATTTTGCACATATGAGTCTCTTTGTTCATGAATTCAAAATGCCTGATTTTCTACGGATTGCTAAGACTAGAAGGTATGGTTTGGATGGGCTTGGAGGGGATGAGCCGCCACATAGGCGCCACGTAGGAGTGGCTTGGAGGGGATGGACCTAGGGGGGTGGGGGATGAACCCCTTTATGTATATATATGTATATATGTATAGGTATATGTGAGAGGAAAAGGAAGAAGGAGGCACGGCGGACCCGGCTGTGGGTCGCCGTTTGTGACGTAAGCCGGAAGAGGGGGGCGGTGTGGGGGTCCGGCGCCGGGCCAAGCCGGGCCAAGCCGGCCCCCATACCTTCTAGTCTAACTGACAAAATATTTAGCAACGGCCTACCGACAAATCTTTTATTGACGCAACCCTTTTAGTATTCACCTATATATTAAATTAAAAAATAGAAGGGACTCAACAGTAACAATAAATAAATATTAAAAGAGTCTTAAATGAAAAGTAATAAAAATATAAATTAATGAATGGTATTAGGTACTGATACCGGTATCAAATTTCTCAAACTGAGTGTATTTTCGGTATCTGTTCGGCACCGGTATTCGTCGGGTTTTACCCTCAAATACCGGTGTCGTACCAGTACCGACCGTATCAAGCCGTACTGTACTAGGTATATTCGATACCGGTACCCATTTTTGGGATTTCGGTAACGGTAGTTTCGGTACCGGTTGGTACCGAGCTCATCAAATCCTGTAGCAACGTAGCAATGCAAGTAATTGCACAGTTTAGATTACTTTTCATACACACATTAAGTAAACTGTATTTCGTTTGAATGAGGTTTTATATACACAACAACTTATTTTGCTTTATTTTTTGTTTTTTACGTAATGAATGAATTGTAGCATATAAAATTAACTTGGATATTTATATTATTGATGAGAAAATCGTATCAAATCCTGTAATCAAACCGGTATCGTATCGGTACCAAATTTACTATACCAAATCATTTTCGGTACCAATTTGGTACCCACCTTTTGGCGTTTTCATAATCGTTACTAGCACCATACCTATATTTATTGATTTTTACCTTCAAATACCATACCGTATTGTACCGAGCATTTTTGGTGCCGGTACCTAATTTCGATGATTTTCCGGATCGGTACTTTCGGTGCCGTTACAGGTACCGAGCTCATCCATATTTTAACGTGTTAGCACCGTAATAACTGAACTGAAAACAACCGAATTTCCAACGTGTAGGACGTGTGGGTCCTATAATTATATATTAGGTTATTAAAATCGCCTTTTTAGGACGGATTAACTATCATTTTCACGACATTTTTATTTATGTTTTGATATTCGGTATCTGCTTGCCGTTACTGACACGCGTTTTGCAGTCATTGAGTCCCCGCTGCAACGCGCGGTCGGAAATTTAACTAGTTGTATTTAAATTTATCAAAATTTAAATTTTATATATTTTTTTGTATAAATGGGTTCTAAAAGACATAGGAATGTAAATGAGTTAAACATACTTCAGCGAAATGTTTATGAGGTTCGGCAAGAGCTTCGGTTACGTTTGTTTATTTAATAAACGTACGAACATGAACATATTTTTTTGTTCATTTTAATTAAATGAACGAATATGAAAACATGTTTCGTTCGTTTATTTATATTCGTGAATGTTCCTTTATGTATGTTTATTTAACTTCGTTATTAATACATGAATCTTCATTTCAGAAGACAAAGATAATTAATTCATTTTTCAATCTTAAAAGTTTTAATAACAGGAAAACCATTGAGTTGCAATTTTTATTCATCTATTTTTAAATTTGATAAAATATGAATACATGTTGTTTATTTATACAACCTACACATGTACAAGTTCTCTGTATGATTATCACTTACACATAACCCAACATATTTGTAAGAAAAAGTTAAACAATAAAATATATATAGGAACAAATTATTTAATTGATTTTTGTGTATCTAATGAAAGTTATAATCCCTACACATCCTTAAGTTTGAGGGTTGTTCGGTAAATAGTTAATAGATAGTTTATATTGTAATTAGAATAGTATACAAGTGCGAGGACTAGACGCGGCAAAAGCAAAGATTATAACCTACAAATTGATGGAGCGACACATCCCATGGGACGCATTTGTTCCAATCGTCGCCACCATCACAAGATCAAGAAGACGTGATGTTTCGCGAAGAGACATGTCTTTCACTCGCATCTATTCAATTAGTATAAATAGGCTTGTAGTTTTCAATTGTTTAGAATCTCTGTACACATACAATCATTCAGATATATATAGAAGTTCTGGGTAGTTTTTCATTCTTATTCTTGTTCTTGTTTCTTGTAATCAATATCAGTTGTGAAGATCCGGGGCTAACAATTGGTATCAGAGCATCAGGCTATTGATATTGATTCACTAAATACAACAATTCACAAGGCACTAGAGATCGCAGGAGGCATAATCATGCAATTAGGGTTCGATTGTGTGAAGGGTTGTGAGAATTTGAAGATGCGACCAGATTAGGGTTCGTGGGTGTGTCGAACCGATCTGGAGCACAAAACAGGGCTGTTTTGTGTTCATTTAGAGTGCTGCGAATTTCAGAATTCAGGAAATCAAGATTTTTCAATACAAGGTTCAATCTAGGTTTGCGTATCTAATCTGAGTTTTTAGTTTTTTGTATTGGGAAGTCATAGTTTAGAAACAAGATACATACGGGAGAAAGAATGAGATCGGGGCTGTTGTGTTTTTCGTTTGGAGTGTTATCTAACTCGAATTTGAAGACCAACAAAATGCAAGGGAATTGTGATTGTGATTGTAATCTGTGAAGAAAAGCATTCGAGGGATTGATTCAAAGAAAAGCGGTGATCGCTATTTAGAAAGAAACCTGTGATTTTGTTCGTGATGAACCAAAGAAAGTTAAGTGAAGCGATAGAAGGGTCAATAGGATTGTTTATGCGTGAGGCAAAGTGAAAGTAAATTTGGAGAAAAACTATGTTACCGAGTTTGAGAAACGAACGGGAAAGGAATCTCGTATTATAGCCCTTGATTGGTAGTATCACAAAATGGTTGTAGATCTGATCAATATTTTTGAGTGATTCACGTCATGATGACTTTGTGAAGAATATTCATATAGAGAAAAGAAAGGAAGTTGGGCTGGTGAAGAAGTCTTATGTGCATATTGGACGGAGATGAATACACAAGATCATATCTGAAGGAGAAAATCATTGTGATGATGATTGTGAATCGGTTATGGGAGAACCAGATGAAATCATGAAATAATGCAATGAGTGCAAGGAAAAATAATGGATAGGTGAGAACCAAAGAAGTCGATTTGTGATGAATCAATGGAACATTAGAAATTGTGCGATGTGGAGAGAGCACCTGTGAAAACTACGATAAACAGTCCAGTGAGTGGGTCAGTTAAAAGCGAAGAATCCATGAGAGAAGGAATCTTTATGAAGAACCCGTTGTGAGAGACAACCGTGAAGAGGATATTTAATCTGTGATAGATCAAGAAGAAGACACGCGTATCCTGTGACTGGGTCAGGAAAAATTGTTGTGTGATACAACCACAAGAGAGATCTGAGTGAGTCAGTTTATCAAAAATCTATGCGAGATGGATTCCGATCATGTGATATGATGGTGGGGAAGTTAATCAAGACCGAGTGGAGTTCGTGTTGAGACAACTACACAAGAAAAGGTTCGTGTGATACAAATCAAGTGCGGTCAAGACAAGTGTGAAGAAAATGTTCGTGTGAAGCAAGTTCGTGACGAGCAAGGTTCATGAATAAGAAGATACATGTGAAGTGTTGGATACCTAGGAGATTCGTGAAGATAAAACTGTTTGGAGTTTAAGATCTACAACAACTCAAGGATATTCGTGATTAGGGGGTGAATGAAAGTTATAATCCCTACACATCCTTAAGTTCGAGGGTTGTTCGGTAAATAGTTAATAAATAGTTTATATTGAAATTAGAATAGTATACAAGTGCGAGGACTAGACGCAGCAAAAGCAAAGATTATAACCTACAAAATTGATGGAGCGACACATCCCATGGGACACATCTGTTCCAATCGTCGCCACCATCACAAGATCAAGAAGACGCGATGTTTCGCGAAGAGACATGTCTTTCACTCGCATCTATTCAAGTAGTATAAATAGGCTTGTAGTTTTCAATTGTTTAGTAATCTCTGTACACATACAATCATTCAGATATATATAGAAGTGATATATATAGAAGTTCTGGTTAGTTTCTCATTCTTATTCTTGTTCTTGTTTCTTGTAATCAATATCAGTTGTGAAGATCCGGGGCCAACATCTAATACACACATTAATTTGTGTGTAAAAGGTTAAACTTTAAAAATATACATGAACCACTAAAAAGGAAATTAATGGTTTAGGTTTTTTTTTTTTTTTTACTAAAACTAGGTAGTTTAGTTAACACCACCTGGTATACTCTAACACCCATAGGTGTTAATCCTAGTTGGCATACCTTAACACCTGTTAAACCGCTCCTGAAGGGTGTTAAGGAGCATTAAAAGCTTTACATGTTAAGAAGTTAACTAGCAGAGAGAGGGAGAGAATCAAGCATTGCAAAATTTGCACACACACACACACAACAACATGCTATATATATGTATTTTAATTAATTTTAAGGGGCGTTAATGGGGTTAAACCATTTCCTTGGTGTGCGGTGAAGTGAAAGAGGGTCAAGTAGGTGAAGTGGTGCCTACGTGTAGTTAAGGGGCGTGAAAGTATACCCCATAGCCTAAGTGTCGGTTTTCACATAATCACAGGTCCACGACTTTCCATTCCATAATTAGCCATTCGGCTCCGGCCATTTCCATGAATTGTGTACATTTGAACCACTAATTTAGATGGCAATTCATTATATTGGATACTTAACGTATTAGACTTGTTCGTTTATGTTTCTTTAACTATATTCATTTATAATCATTGGTGAGCTTTCGTTTAAATTTTTAGTGATCGTATATGAATGAACACCTACATGTTCACTTTTCTTAACAAGCATGAAAAAAAAAAATATTCAGTTCGATTCGTTAGCACGTAAACAGCCTACGGTGCTATTTTTTCTACTAGGGAACCTAACTTTAGGAAAAAGAAATAGAGTTTCGACCCACGTGTTGCCCCACAAGGGTTGGTCCTTTTATTCGGTTGAGGTGATATAATAAAACATGAAATGGTACAATATGCCCAGATCCATGCCATGTTTTCTTGGAGCCGATTTCGTGGAAGCCATCAGCCATTAAGAATGAGGCAGCTGCCTCAAAAACAGTTGCCGATGAGATGAATATTTAGCAAACGACAAGAATTAATAAATGGTACAAGAATTATGTGAGTTTTATATATGCGCATGCTTGGGTTGTCTCGTTTATGTTTCTGTTAACTTGTTTCGACAGCTATTAGATCTTTTAGTTTATATGATTGTCAGATTCAGTATTGACTTAATCCCACTCTATATTGCTTTGCTGGAATCCATATTTTTCAAAGTGTTTATACTTCATATTCCTATTTATAGTCTCAAACAAATCACTACTAGACAAAATGAGCAGATTCTTTGTAGGATACTTTGATGGGATGATTAGAACTCGTCTAGGGCAATTTACGGTGTTTGGATTTGAGGCTATATACATTCTGCATAATACACGAGTTGTGACGGATCTTAAAACGGACAAAAAAATTTACAATAAATGGTAAAGAATTGAACATCATGAAATAGTTTGTCTGACTGTAGATGCGAACTTTTCATGATGAAGTATCGAGTGTGAATTCAAGTCTAGTATTGGGATTTAGGGTATGAAAAAAACGAGATGAGATTATAACCACTTTATAATTTAAAAAAAATAACAAGAAAAAATTAGAAGGTTTATATAAATTTATATAAAAGTTAAAATAATCGTTTAATTTTCTAAAATAAATCGTTCATCTCTAATGATACTGAAAAATAATTCTTATGAAGAGAATAATGAGATGGCTAGAAAATGAGTACTTGTACTTCCTATATTTTATATTTTCTTTCGATTCGTTTTCTATTTTACCCACCCGTTATTTTTTTTTTTTAACGGCCAACGAATTCTCCAAATGGGCTACTGGCGAAATTCACCACATTGGGATACACTCGCCTTCCGAACCGGGGAAAACCCTCACCTAGGGCTGAAGCCCGTGAACACTCGCCCGAAGGCACGACAGTGCGGTGAGGTAAAACCCGCTCAGTTCAAGGATCAAACTAGCGATCGCCGCCTACTCGCCTAGTCTCCCATCATCACCAGGTGCCGCAGAAACTAAATGCTAGGGGCAGGAATTGAACTTGGGTCACTTGGAACACAAGGTCTCTCCCTTACCACTCCACCACTAGCTCATTGGCTTTACCCACCCGTTAGCCCACATGTAATGGGGCGCGACCAACAACATAGCGCCGGTATGGAGCCCCATACACCGCCCCCCCCCAGCGCGATGATCAAAAAAAAAAGCCTGGCGTGAAAAAATTCGCGGCGCGAGAAGGTTTCCATTTTCCATTTTGGTCCCTGCATTTTACACTTTGGTCCCTGCATTAAAACACTTTGGTCCCTGCATTTTACACTTTGGTCCCTGCATTTTACACTTTGGTTATGATGAGGTAGGGCTTTATGACTACGGCCTCAAGCCCCATAAAGCCCCGGGATGACGTGGCATGCCATATGGCGCATAACGCCCCTTTGGGGGCTTTATGACTACACATGGCCTTATTCTTTCCTCTATTTCCACATATTCATTTCATGTCACTCTTAAATAGTTACCGATTTACACTAAAACGTCAAACAAAGCCCATAGAAATAATAATTTCCGGAAAAAAACGTTGGTTTTTTCCATTGTTGAGTTGGTGTATGCACCCCAATGATATATGCCACTTTCTTTGTGGCGAAGGGGTTGGGATGTCTATAGCCTTAGAACGTGCCACTTTACATACACGTTGCATCTAAGCATTGCCTCTTTCAATCTTATCTTTTTTTACTTTAGCATTATGGAAGTAGATGTTTCGAGAGTAACGAAATATAATGTGTTCTACAACTTTCACGGAACTTAGTCACGTGAATGAAGATCTAGTTGCCCCATGTATGGGTTTCTCCCCATCAGTTCAAAAACCGCAAATTCAAATGCTTCTTGACGACGGGGGTAGCCCAAAGACAAATAAAATTATTAATATGCAAAGGGCTTAAAAGGTTGAAAGGTTCATCGGATGAAAAGCTGTATAATGAGTGAATCGAGGAACAGTAACTAGTCATGTCCACCAACTCATCTCACCAACTCACGCTCACCAACTCACAAAGTCAGAGCAGGTCTGTACAGGCACACCCTATTAACCAGGGGTCCAAAGCCTTGAACCCCAAAAGGGGAAACCCTCCATAAGCAAACAGGTTCCGCTAGTATGGTCCATACCATTTCGAGAGGTGTCTTCCACTATAAGAAGACAGCTCGAAGACACTTCCTGGACATTCCGAAAAGCAGAGATTCCTTAATCTCTTGTCATTCAAGAGTTCTTTGTCACCTCCAAATAACTCTCCATCAGATTCATCTCATTTGCTTTCTTTTCTGAATTCGAGCTAGTCTCGAAGAAAGAACTTCAAAGCAAATATCTCAATCATACTAGTGAACCTCCTTCCACGTTTTGCAAACGTGGAGGGACCCCGCGACCTGCGTTAGGCAAAACTGAACCCTTCAGCCCTTTTGCCTGACCAGCTAAGCTACCATCCTTGGTCCCGTGTTTGTTGCATCAACAAGTTGGCGCCCACCGTGGGGCTACGCCGCTGTTTCTCCTCAAAAGAGACCTGGTACGTGTAGCTCCTTTCGTTCAAAATCACCATGTCAGAAAGTGGATCTCCGGGGGAGGTGAACCAGATTCCTAACACCTCTACCCCGGGAAGTGGTCAAGCTCACACAACAATAACAACGCCTTTTTCAACTCCGGGGAGTACACCCGAGTTCCTCACCTTTAACACACCAACCCCATCCAGATCTGGAGCTCCGTCTCCCAACGTTGGTGTGTCTGACACTCCTACACGCGTTGAACTTACCCCCGAGGGGGTCGCTAACAACTTCCTTGAGTTAAGATCACTCCTTAACCAACATGTGAACAGAGAAAGGGAAAAAGGTGTAAGGATCCGTCTCGATTACGACGAACCTGAACCAACGTTGTCTCCTGGGCCACCTCTACCACCCTTTGTTACAAGAGGTGAGGCCGGTCCCAGCAACCCTTCAAACTTTCATCCTTACCTGTCCACTATGACAAACCCCACTGTTCATCCTGTTCTTTCTTCCCAACCAACCACTAGTGGTACTCCTCTGGGACACGAGTTAACCCTCGACCAACTCCTACAATCCCCAGTGACCAGTTGTCCCGCTTCTCTGAATACCACATGGGAGCAAGCCCTGTCCGTGCTCCCTTTAGCACGAAGTGCTGTTGCCAGCACCCCTCTTGGGGTAAGTTGCTCGGTTGGTCCTGGAAGCCTTCAAGGTTTCAATTTCGTGCCCAATGTGATGTCTCAGATGATGGCCCACTTCCCTTGGCAGCACTTCATCAATCAAGTGCTGGCCACCCAGGGAAACCAAGGCAATAATAACAACGGAGGCACGAGAACTGAAGAGGACTTGGCTAAACCTTACAAGCCAAGCAACCTTTCATGCTTTTCAAGACAGATAGCTGATTATGACTTCCAGTCAAAAATCAAAATGCCTGCCCACATCAAAACGTATGATGGGACCGAAGATCCAGAAGATCATCTTCAAATCTTCACTGGTGCTGCTCGAATAGAAAAATGGTCGAATGCTGAATGTTGCCTAATGTTCATGCAAACCCTCATTGGGTCAGCTAGAATTTGGTTCAACGATCTTCCTGCTCAAAGCATTCGAAGCTTTGATGATCTCAGCAGAGGCTTCCTGGCAAACTTCTCCCAACAAAGGAGATACGTCAAAGACGCGACTGTAATCTTCCAAATAAAACAACGAGATGACGAAAGCCTACGAGCATTCATTGAACGGTACAAAAAAGAAGGGCTAACCTACGTGGGGGCTGATGAGAAAATGAGGGTTGCCGGTTTTATGAACGCCATAACCTCTAAGTATCTCACACGAGATTTCAACAAATCTCTACCCAAAACCTTGGAAGAAGCCCTTGAAAGAGCCGAGGCTCACATCCGAGGAGAAGAAGCTGTTGACATCAAGGAACAAAGGAAAAGGGGTTCTGGTTGGCGAAGTAGCAGTCCAGCTAGAAAAAGAGGCAACTTCAACTCTTACGACAGACGCCCAAAGGGTTCAGACCCTCGAAGGGTTGAAGGGCGTAACCCTTCAAGCAGAGATAAAAACATGAGTTTCACTCCTCTCACCAAAACCCCTCAGGAGATTCTGGCAACGGAAGAGGTCAAGCAAAACTTCAGACCTCCCAGGCCTCTTCCCAAAAGTCGGAAAAACGAGAACTCCACTCAGTTCTGTGAATTCCATGAAGAAAAGGGACATCACACCAATGATTGCTTCCAACTGAAAAAGAGAATTGAAGAGGCTGTCAAGTCGGGAGAACTTGCCCACTTGGTAAAAGGAGTCCGAGACAAGATGGTTGAAAGCAAAGGAAAGGAAGTAAACATGGTGTACTCTGATGACAAGGCCCCTTACAAGAAACAACGCCTGGAAGCTTGGGAGCTTCAGTGTGTCTGCTTCCCCCCAACAAAGAAGGACCCACTACCTGGCCCTCTTGTGGTCGAAGCCCTCGTGGGGACATTACAAACATGCAAAGCATACATAGACACGGGAGCAGCCACTGAAATCATGTTCGAAAAGTTCTTTAACCGATTAAGCAATGAGGAGCGTTCAAGGCTTCAACCCTCCGGGACTTCCATAAAAGGTATCGCTGATATAACCTTGAAACCTTTGGGGCAAATAACTCTTAACGTATGTTTCAGGGAAGGTTTAAAGGAAAGGACTCGATCACTAACCTTCGTGGTTATCAATATCCCTTCCAACTATGATGTGATCATAGGGAGGCCCGGACAGTGTGCATTTTACATGGCTGTATCCGTTGGCCATGGCACTGTCAAGTTCCCCACCGAGAGAGGGATTGCAACCCTTCAACCCTCACAGGAAGCTTATCTAATCGAAGGAGAAAGCTCCAATGACGAGAAAGACAAGCAAGGGTTAGTCATCAACCCTAAGTACCCCGAACAGCGGATAAGGGTCAACCCCAACCTTTCTCAAGAAACTCTTTCATACCTTGAAAAGCTGCTAAAACACCACAGCGATGTATTCGCCTGGTCCCCCGAAGACATGACCGGGATTCCTCGAAGCATTGCTGAACATGAGCTAAGGATACCACCAAACGTCAAGCCAGTGGTGCAGAAGAAAAGAAGCCTGGCACCCGAAAGAAGCCTAGCAGCTTGCCAAGAGGTTGAAAAACTCGTATCAGCTGGCATTCTTCGAGAAGTTAAGTACCAGTCATGGATTGCTAATCCTGTTATGGTTCGAAAACCTGATAACTCTTGGAGAATGTGTATAGATTTCAAAGATCTTAACAAGGCTTGTCCTAAAGATTGTTACCCACTCCCAGAAATTGACCTCAAGGTTGATTCACTCACGGGATACCCGTTCAAATGCTTTCTCGATGCATACAAAGGCTATCATCAGATCCTCATGAAAAAGGAAGACGAAGAAAAGACGGCTTTCCACACCGACAAGGGCATTTTCTGCTACCAAAAAATGCCTTTTGGCCTTAAGAACGCGGGAGCCACTTACCAACGGCTCGTCGATAAAGCCTTCGAAAGCCAAATTGGAAGAAACATGGAAGCATATGTCGATGACCTGGTGATCAAAAGCAAAACGGAATACCAGATGCTTGATGACATCCAAGAAACCTTCAAGAATCTTAGAAAAATCAACATGAAGCTTAACCCTGAAAAATGTTCGTTTGGGTTTGATGAAGGAAAATTCTTGGGTCATATTGTGGGAAAGCAAAGCATCAAGGCCAACCCCAACAAAGTAAAGGCTGTTCTCGAAGCTAAACCGCCAAGAACCAAGAAGGAGGTTGAAAGCCTGAATGGGAAGCTTGCAGCCTTGAAACGTTTTACATCAAAACTGGCCGAAAGATCTCTACCATTCTACAAAACGCTCAAGAATTGTTCAGATAAGAAAGATTTCAGATGGACCGATGAGGCTGAGGAAGCTTTTAATCAAATGAAGCAGCACCTTGCTTCACTGCCAGATATCGCAGCACCGGAAACCGGAGAGCTCATATCGGTGTACCTCTCAGTCGCCGATGAAGCCATCAGTGCCGTCCTAACCATTGAAAGGGATAAGGCTCAGGTACCCGTCTATTTTTTCAGCAAAACTTTAAAACTGGCTGAAACCAAATATCCTCCCCTTGAAAAATTAGCCCTAGCCTTGGTCCAAACAGCCAGAAGGCTTAGAAGGTACTTCCAAGCACATCCTATACAAGTGGTCACTGACCAACCCGTTAAGAACGTGCTTGAAAAACCTGAAAACTCGGGAAGATTGGCAAAATGGGCAGTGGAACTAGGTGAACATAACATCACCTATGTCCCACGAAAAGCAATCAAAGCTCAGGTTTTGGCTGACTTTCTAGTAGAAATCCCAAGCCAAAAGACTGAGGAAGTAAACACCACAACCACTGAACCCTCCAACCCTGAAGCCTGGAAACTGTTCACAGACGGGGCTTCAAGCGTTGAAGGGTCAGGAGCTGGTATAATCTTAATCAACCCTGAAGGGCTAGAATTCACATATGCTCTTCGTTTCAACTTTCAGACCACCAATAACGAGGCTGAATACGAAGCACTGATTGCTGGTCTCCGGCTAGCCAAAGAAATGAAAGTCAACAAGCTTGAAGTGTTCACTGATTCACTACTAGTATCAAGCCAAGTCAATGACAGCTACGTTGCCAAAGAGCCCAACATGAAAAGGTACAAAGAAAAATCCAAGGAATTAATGAACACCTTTCAAGCATGCAACATCAAACAAATTCCAAGATCCCAAAACAAAAAAGCAGATGCCTTAAGCAAATTAGCGTCCCTCACATTCGCCCACCTCACAAAAAAGGTGTTGGTTGAAGTGTTGAAGGCTCGCTCAATTGATGAATTGGAAGTACAAGATGTGGTCACCGAGGAAGGTCCAAATTGGATGACTCCCATAAAGAAGTTCCTTCAAAACAATGAACTACCCAACGACCAAATGGAAGCTGAAAGGGTAAAGATCAAAGCAAGACAATATGTGTTGCAAGGAGAAATCCTCTATAAAAAAGGATACCTTGCACCATTACTAAGGTGTGTGGGCCCTGAACAAAGCAAATATTTGGTCAAAGAAGTGCATGAAGGAATATGTGGAGCTCATTTTGGAGCTAGATCGGTGGTTGCAAAGCTCATGAATTTGGGATATTTCTGGCCTTCAATGCATCGTGACACCGCTGAGCAACTAAAGAAATGCGATGCCTGCCAAATCCACTCACCGATACCAAAAAGTCCCAAACACGACTTGGTCCCCATAACCTCAGCATGGCCATTCCATAAATGGGGAATGGACATTGTCGGTCCATTCCCTCCAAGCAAAGGGGGAGTAAAATTCCTATTGGTAGCAATCGACTACTTCAGCAAATGGCCAGAGGTTAAACCCCTTGCCAAAATCACAGGAAAACAAGTCATAGACTTTGTTTGGGAGAATATCATATGTCGCTATGGGTTACCGGGGGTAATTGTCACCGATAATGGGAAACAATTCGCCGAGAAACCCTTCAGCCTTTGGTGCAAGGAGTACAGGATCAACCAAATCTTCAGCTCAGTGGCCTACCCGCAATCAAATGGCCAGGTTGAAAGAACCAACAGAAGTATTGTAGAGGGCATCAAGACAAGATTGGGGAGATATGAAAGTAATTGGCTGGAAGAATTGCCTAGCGTTTTATGGGCAATCAGAACGACGGAAAAAACAAGTCACAAAAAGACACCTTATAGCTTGGTATTCGGATCCGAAGCCGTAATCCCAGCTGAAATAGGAGTTGTAACCCAACGAGTTGTCAACATGGATCCCAGTGTAAACACACAAGAGACCATGTTGAACTTGCAACTCCTAGAAGAAGCCCGGGATCAAGCAGCAATACAAGAAGCCAAGTACAAACAAAGGATGGAGGCCTATTACAACAAAAAGGTCAAGAACGAAAGATTCAAGCCAGGGGACCTAGTCCTCAGAAACAATGAAGCCAGCAAAAAGGAAAACCAAGGGAAACTAGGCCCAAAATGGGAAGGTCCTTACACCATCCTCGAAGCACACAAGGGCGGATCCTATAAGCTGGCAGATTCAGAAGGCAAAAGGCTTCCAAGGCACTGGAACGGAAAAACCCTTAGAAGGTTTTATGTTTAGAAAGTTTGGTTTGTAGCAAAACAAAAACCTTTTGTAAAAGCAAATGTTGCTTGAATGAATGAAGTTACTTTATCAAACTTGTCTTTCTATCCTAATATCAGGTTGAGAACCTAGCAAAAAACTCCATGGCAAGGGCCATGTAAGGGGATGAGCTCCCAGGCCATATCGCAAAATAGGTTCAAGGGTTGAATGGACCTATATAAGGGGTGAGTTCCTAAATCAATACAACTCCATGAGACTTATCAAAGAAAAACAATAGTGTCTCATAGACAGGTTTGAACAGCCTACACCAATCGTTCCTTAAGTCTAAAAAATGTACCCAATAAATAGACTTACGAAATCAAACAAATCGCAACAAAATAAAAGAAAAGGATAGATACTACGTCTTGATGATAAACACTAAGGCAAAGTGACTGCAGCACTGAACCCTTTAAAGTGTAAAAAACATAAAGACAAAGTAAACAAAGACAAGGCAAGAAAATAAAAATAAACAAGCCCATCAACCAAACATACAAACCAAATCAGAAGCTACCCAGTGTTCAACCAACGGATACTTAGCTTGAAAGGTTAAAGGCTTCAACCCGGCAGCAACCATACAAAAAGCTTGAAGGGTTGAAACCCCACAAAACAAACCAAGCAAGTAAAATAAACAAAAACACCAAACCATCATGTCATAGTCAGAAAGGCCATAAAAGACCTTCATTAGATAGTCAAAACAAGCCCTAGTGACTTGCAGATAAAACTAATGTTCAACAGCCATATAGGCCCAACCAACCAACCATGGGAACCTTAAGGGTCCCCAAAACCTAAACATTGTTTAAAACATTACACAACATAAAATGTTTGCTAAGAAAGCTACGAATAAATGTCAGTTATCAGAGGGCTTGGAACCTTCACCCTTAGACTTTTTAGCTTTCTTTGTCTTCTTCACCTTCACACCTTCTTCACCACCAACCGCAGAGGTTTCCAAACCAGCATCTTTCGAGGTTTCAGGCAGACTGGAAAGGGTATCATCACTGTCCCCGGAGTAAGACCTCTTCCTCGACAAAGAGCCCAAAACCTCAGCACAAACCTTCTCATTCAACCCTTCAGGCTTCAATCCCTGTAAAACAGACAAAGGCTTACCAAAGCAGGAGGATACCTCATGAATATAAGGGTAAGTTAGCCTCTCCATCTGCTCAACAGAAGCCTTGAAAACATCAGAAGCCTCGGGGCGATACATGGGTGACTTCTCCAAAGGTTGCCCAGATTCATGAAGTTTATAGCCAGCAGTAAGGCCTTGATGCTTCCCCAGGTTCAGCAGCTTTGTGTAAACATCACCAAGGGCAGAGTTAAATTCCTTAGAGTGCAAAAGATAAGTCACAACCTGCTGAAACCCATGCTCGATCAACCACTGATTATCCGCAGTCACCTGACCAACGGAAGCCTTCAACCCCTCCTTTTCTTCACGAAAAGCCTTCTGCTGGACAGATAAGGCCTCTCGATCAGCCTTCAACTTCAACAAATTAGCTTCAAAGCTTTTCTTCAGGTCACCCATCTCAATGGCATGCATCTTCTTCAAATCCTCAATCTCCTTCTTCCAAGCTGCCTCCTTCTCTGCAAACCCAGCCACTTCCTTCTTCATCGATGCAAGGGAGGATTTCATTTTGTCTTTCTTTTTAGAAAAATCCTCATACTCCCGCATCCTTTGGCGAAAGCGTGTAATCCCTTGGGGAAGCATGGCTGCAAGGTTGCAAGTAGTTAAAACCATGCGAGATAACATAGTGTCATCATCCATCTCAGCAATAACTTCACGAACGGAAGGAGGAGCAAGATGACTAAGAGCATCTTCACAAACAGCAGCATCCTTAAAAGTGTCATCATTCTTAACCAACCAAGAAGGCACATAAGTGCCCTCAGGGTTCAACCCTTCAACGTCTCTGCTCGACGATTCTTGAACAGGGGTAGCAACACCCTTCTTCCCTCGAACCTTCTTACCACGCACAACTAATTCCTTCTCCTTCTCAACCTCTGCCTCAGCCTGATCCTCAGAAACCTCGATGTCATCACTCAAATCCACTGGCTCAGTGGAAGTGGATTGAGGAGTAGCCTTCAGTAAACGACGAGATAACCGGCGAGTTGAAGGCTTGGGAACATTGGACTTGGTAAAACCCTTCACATTTTCAACACTGACATAACCCGAGCCCTCAAACCTCTGCTCAGAGGTCCTCACAACAACATTTTCACCCGGAACAGTCGGAGCATCTTCAAAAACCACATCGGACGTATCGTCACTCTTGATGAAGTCCAAAGCAGACATAACTGCCAAAAAACAAATAAAGAAAATAAGTCACAAACAAAGTAAGACGAAAAGGCATAGGGGAGAAAATGCATACCAAGGCCATTTCTCATCAACACCGGATCCCGATCAACTTTTGCCCAAATATTACTAACCCCTAAAAGCACTAACAAATGTTCGGGAAAAGGACGAACCCTGGAAGGGCACCCCCGAATGGCTGAAAGAAAGGCATCATTTAATTCAGACTCGGAAGGCTCCGGATCGTTGAGAACAGCATCCGGATGCCTCCACACCATTTTGAAAGGAATGATGGATTCAGAAACCCAGAAAAACGTATTCTTCCATGATCCAAGGGTCGTAACCATGGAGGAAACGAGACAAGTTTCAACCTTTGTGTTCTCAAAAGTAAACCAATCACCATTTTTGGCTAACCGGAAGAACCTCCGAAAGAGCAACAATGAAGGATCATAACCTAAAGCACGACACAGCACTTCAAAGTGCAAAACCCTAGCCATTCCTTTCGGATGTACTTGCCCAAAAGACACTCGATAATACTCAAGCAAATTTAGAACAAAAAACGAAAAAGGGTAACGAAGATTAGACCATTCAAAATGCCGACAATACAAAGCAATAAAACCAGGAATCGGTTTGTCAATGGAAGCATCGCAAGCAGGGGCGGTCGGATTAAACTGTTTATCAATGCCATATTCAAGGCAAAACAGGTCTACTTCCTCTTGAGTCATCCGGGAGAATGACCTCGCTAAATCCTTAAGGGCACCCATGATAAGAACAAAGTAAAAGCGATAATGGAAGAGAGAAACTAACCTGAGAAGAGGAAAACGGTGAATGATTGCAAAGAAAGTGAAGAAACTTTACAATAGTTAAAACAAATAAGAGAGTAAAGTAGGGGCATTAAAGGTAAATAAGTAACTTCTGCCAATCCGCCGCCTGACACATGTCAAATCAACTGTCAAATCGATTAAAATTCAAAATTCAAAAAGTAACCGCCTCAAACCCTTCAAGCCTCCAAACAACGAACCCTTGAAGCCTTTACAAGACATGCATAAAAGTCAGAAGTCTTTGAGCACAATACCCCAAAAACCTCTGACTTGGGGGGCTGACGACGGGGGTAGCCCAAAGACAAATAAAATTATTAATATGCAAAGGGCTTAAAAGGTTGAAAGGTTCATCGGATGAAAAGCTGTATAATGAGTGAATCGAGGAACAGTAACTAGTCATGTCCACCAACTCATCTCACCAACTCACGCTCACCAACTCACAAAGTCAGAGCAGGTCTGTACAGGCACACCCTATTAACCAGGGGTCCAAAGCCTTGAACCCCAAAAGGGGAAACCCTCCATAAGCAAACAGGTTCCGCTAGTATGGTCCATACCATTTCGAGAGGTGTCTTCCACTATAAGAAGACAGCTCGAAGACACTTCCTGGACATTCCGAAAAGCAGAGATTCCTTAATCTCTTGTCATTCAAGAGTTCTTTGTCACCTCCAAATAACTCTCCATCAGATTCATCTCATTTGCTTTCTTTTCTGAATTCGAGCTAGTCTCGAAGAAAGAACTTCAAAGCAAATATCTCAATCATACTAGTGAACCTCCTTCCACGTTTTGCAAACGTGGAGGGACCCCGCGACCTGCGTTAGGCAAAACTGAACCCTTCAGCCCTTTTGCCTGACCAGCTAAGCTACCATCCTTGGTCCCGTGTTTGTTGCATCAACACTTCTCAAAACCGAATTCAAATTTCGGTTCAGATACTACCAGATACGAAAAATCTGAAACCAAAATTAAAATTCTATTCGGTTTAGATTTCGATATTTTTTTAAGGGGGGTCTAATTATAAAGGGTTATTGGATTTTATTAATTCTAAGTTTCACCCGTTGGCTAATAATAATCCAAACTTTTAAAATTCTCTTAAACGATCTCAACTTGTTAGAATATGGCCCCTATTGATCCTTTCCTAACATATAAGAATTTGGTGTTCTCAAGATATTCAAATGCATCTGCAACCTCCTTATTTGAATTAATTGCACCTTCAGTTAGAAAAGAATCAATAGGGGTCAAATTCTTACGAGTTGAGATCATTAGAGGAAATTTCTAGAATTGAGATTATAAAGTTAAGATTATTGAAATTCAATAAGCCAATAATAAACACTAGTAAGCATGTCCATTGCTACTGGAAATGTAATCCATGAATGCGCCATGCTTACGTATTGAAGTGAATGCTAATTGGTCCATGTGAGGGTTGTTGACACTTACCTGACCACGTGTTGCCCCAACTTTTCTTCATACTTTTTTTAGTTTGCCAACTTAAAACTACTCAATGGTCCAAAAAAAGGCCACTTGGTTCCATCTCTTAACCTTCATCTAGGAACCGAGAGAGTCATGGAGAGGTTATATGAAGATCATATCTTGAAAAAACGTGTAGATTTCAAAAAATGATTAAAGGGTGTATCTTTCATTCAAAAATGTGAAAATCCCACAAAGGTTTAAGTATGATTTTTTATATTTATTTGTAATATATGAACAACTAATTAGACGTTTAATAAATAAGTGTTTTAGTTATCAAATATCTATGGAAAATAATACACTAAAAACTAAAGGTTTATTAAATTAATAAATATTTTTAGTTATCAGATACCTATGTAACAAGTAGGATCAAACTAAGCATTATACCGGTTTTACGTTATTTCTCTAAAATAATATTATTAAGTGTCGTCTAAATGCTCACTTATACGACAATTTAGAGATCGAATACCTACGCCAAAAAACTAAAAAAACAAATTTGCTTTAAACCTCCAAAAGTTCAAAATCGAATTTGGAATAATACCAAGTAATGTGCGATTTTTTATTGATTTGAGTGGATTTTAGAAAATCGTATTTTCATAAAGAAATTAGAGTCATATACCCAAGATTTTTCAATAACGAATATAGACCTATATATAACACTCAAGTCAAGATATGTTTTAGTTTTTACCTGCATGAATGAGATCTTTCAAGTACGTTTATATGAATTTCGATTTGAAACCAAAAGCTAATTCTTCCATACTTGCAAACCCTCGTCTTTTTGGGTTTTCCCATTCGTCTCCTCTCTGTTCAATCATTCGATCAAAGAAAACTACATAGTTTACCAATCTTCAATCCCTTTATATATCTCTTATTCTCCTTTTTATTCTTAAAGCAACAATCTTTCATACTATCTATCATATGTTACATTTTCCCTTCTTTTAACAAATTTAAAGATTCGATACTACATGTCCACATCTCTCACCGTCATTACATTTCTAATTGTTTATGTTACTAAAAAGGAATTCCTGACTTCCACATTTTTAAACAACAATATGTTTTCTTAGAGTACGTATCACCTTAATTATATTGCACATTAGTTTGTTCCGTATTTATTCTCAACGTTATTTCCTTCTGAAAGATTGTGTTAATTTGAAGTAATCAATTTTATCAGAAATAATATTATATAAACACTTAATAAAAAAATGACGTTAGTACAAACACACCGACTACTAGAGCAGTTTCATTAAGGATGAGGCAGCTGCCTAGAAAACAGTTGCCTAACTCTGAGCCGATGAACCTCTAACAAAAGACAAGATTGGATTGGATAGATGTCATGCATATATATTATCATACAAATTTATGTGATTATTAAAAGTATGCACGCTTGGGTTGTCTCATCTATGTTTCTTTTCACTTGCTGTCACAGCTATTAGATCTTTTATTTTATATGATTCTCTAATTCAGTATTGACTTACGCTCTACGGCTTTGCTGGAACTAATTAATCTTTCATTAAATGTTTCAACCTCTGGTGGAGGCCTGATTGGTTTGAGTAGGGTTGGCCCTTTTTAATTAAGTTTAGCATGGTATGTGCTTGTATTTGTAATCTCTCAATATGAGAGCAAAGAGCAATAAAATTATACAACTCATTTAACTTGCTTATCTTTTTTTCTTTGCCTAGGGCACTTAAAATGATTGAGCTGATGTTAATGGTCCTAGTCCCATAGTGTACAAAAGATGTAGGTTTAGGAGTAGAGTGAATGTGTGAGTCAGCGGTTCTAAAAAGAAATTTATCCTTTTTTATACCACATAAGCAAGGCTACAATCCAGTAAATTTGAAAAAAAAATGTTAGGCTTAGGGGCTGTTTGACAACATCTGAATGGTTAAGTGCTGAACCGGTAAGGGGTCTGAACCATTAAGTGTTGAACAAGTAAGAGGTCTGAACCATTAAGAGCCTGTATAATGCTTAACCGTTCAGAGGCAATTGTCTGACCAATTCAGATTAGAGGTCTTAACCATTCAGACTCTGTATAAATCTTAACCATTCAGAGGCAAATGTTTGAACCATTCAGACATCTGCTTGTGAAACAAACAGTCTGAACTATTAAGTACTGAAACCAGTAAGAGGTCTGAACCATTAAGAGTCTCATTAAGAGTTAAACAAACAGCCCCTTAGATTAAGGACTAACATGGTGCGTAGACAATTTAACGTTGCCCAACAATTACTAAAAAGCCCGTAACGAAATCTTATATACAAATATTTTTGATGTGTAGGTAATTATTAACAAGCAATTTCTTTTTACTTTTTAAGTTCTCTATGCTTTCGTTGGAGATCATCGACGGACAGCGGGTTTTTCATTTTATTTTTATGGGGGTTTTGTTTAATCTGTGGTACTCATAGGTCAATCGGTAACTTTTACTTATAAAGTCTGCCACTACTAAGTTATGACAATTTGATGTTAGCATTTAGAGATAGGCATAATAACCGGTTCCAAACTTGATCCGGTAGACTCGACCTGGAACCGGTTTTCAGTTCCTACCCGCTTTATTGAAGAACCGGTTCTGGGTTCAAAAAACACGTAGGTTCTTACCCAGTTTCACTTTTTATAAAAGAAATTGGTCCGTACCCGGTTCCTACCCCGGAACCGGTTCCTCGGTAACCAATTCTAACCCGGTGCATTAACCGACATGCCCATTACATAAAATATAAATGTTTATTAAAACCAGTTACATTACATGACATTTTAAACGAAAGTTAAATCCTACGTTACATAAAACGCTAAACATTTATTTAACAACTAAACATAACTTAGCTCCTAAAATCCTAGATAGTAACCGGTTACATAAAACACAATGTACATTCGAAGAACCGGTTCCGAATGCTTCACCGACTTCATTTTTCTCCGCCTTTGTAACCGAACAATGACGATCGGTTTGTTTTTTAACGTTGCCTTCATGAATTTGCCACATGCTTTGCACCGTGCCATCTCGTGGCTATCGGTCAATAAGCACAGTGCTTCCAAACTGTGGGGTTTCTCTTTGTTTCCAAAACCATAACGACCTCATCGTTGCATGTCATTTTAATTGTGGAGCTTTGAAAATATAGATTTTAAGGTGTAAGTTATGTATTTTTTGAGTAGGTGCTTGAAAATGAAAGGAGACAATGAATATGTATAGTAGAAACAGATCATAATGGCCATTTATCGATTTCTAACGGCATTATAGCTGTTGGAACCGATTCCTACAGTTTTTGCAGCTTTTTCATTGAATTACCCGAAGGAAGCGGTTCTTCCGAGGAACCGGTTACAACCCTACCCGAAATCGGTTAGTATCGGTTCTAGTATTAATGGTCTAAAACTGGGTAGGAACTGGAACCGGTTCCTACAAGAACCTGTTCCATTCACACTCATTCAAGAACCGGGTACTGTTAGGAACCGGTTCCGGGTATTAAAAAAAACCGAGTGTGCTCATCTCTAGCATGTATTATATCATTCGTGGTTTATTTGTTCCATGACTTGGTTGTCAACGTAGAGTAATACTTTTTTTTTTGAAACTAAACTTTCATTAACCAACAGCCGAACCTGAAAACCGAGCCGGACCAACTACACAACACCAATTAACTACATAATTACAAATTTACACCAATCGTTCCACGAAATATACTGAAAAGATGACCTATATTTTAACCAAAAGAAGCCCATTGACTTAATATTGCTGAAAATATCCTCCACTCTAACCCAGGTAGTGGTGCACAAAAAACCCGGACCCGGACCCGAAGAAAAAACCCGGAACCGGGTATTATAAAACCCGGGTTTTTTATACCCGAACCTAAACCCGACCCTACCCGTAGGGTAGGGACCGGGTATGCATATTTGATCTAAAACCCGAACCCGGAACCGGTTTTTTTATACCCGTTTATACCCGAAACCCGGTTTTATAAATACCCGAACCCGAACCCAGAACCGGTTTATACCCAAAACCCGGTTTATACCCGAAACCCGGTTTAAAAAAAACCCGATTTTGATGTAATCTTGTTTAATGATGTATGCGTTAAGACTTCTAGTTCTTATGATTTTACAAAATTATGTATGCACTTTGATGTAATGAATCTTGTTTAAGTATTAGGTTTCTAGTTCTTATGATAAACAAAATTATGTAATCCACATATTTCTTTTCAAAGCCCAAAAGAACTAAACCAAAACCCCGGAGCCTCCGGAGGTTGAGTTGAAGGTCTCACGGTGTGACTAGAAAACGGTTTCCAAGAAATCAACCTCTTACACCAAAGGTTAAACATTCTTGTAACTCCTCCCATGGAACCAATTCTTCCCCAAGAAGATTGGAACTTAGCTCAAGGAGTCATTAACCCCACCGGGTGGGATGACATTCATCACTTTTGCTTCCACATTCTCTCTAGAATCATTCAAGGTAATTATCGTGCATCCCGATCCGAAATGATAGAGGTGGGCACCCCGTGCCTCGAGACAACCTACCTACAAGTGGTAAAATCAACTAAACTTATTTTCCAGAAGAACCATTTCGATTAAAACAAACTTAAGTGTTTTGAAATCTAAATGGGAACACGGATTTGCAGCAGACTTTCTTAATTTGGGGACCACCATCCATCGAAATACAGGGCAATAGGATGCATGGCTGGTCCTGGTTGTTCTCATTTGATTTTTTTCGGCTCAACATGCAATTTCTTGAGCCACCTGCATCACTCGTCTAGCCTTCTCCAGCCACCTGCATCACTCGTCTAGCCTTCTCCAGCCACAACCGCACTACCCGATGCGGGTTTTTTAATACCCGGTGTGGGTTTTTTCCCAACCCGATGCATACCCGAACCCTACCCGATGAATACCCGAACCGGACCCGAACCCGGAAATAGGGTATTATAATACCCGGGTTTTATAAAACCCGACCCGAACCCTACCCGAACCCGGGTATATAGGGTATACATTTTTGGTAGAAAACCCGGACCCGGACCCGACCCGGTTTTTAAAAAAACCCGATTTTTTAAAACCCGATCCTACCCGAACCCGATCCTACCCGAAACCCGGTTTTTAAAAAAACCCGATTTGTGCACCACTAAACCCAGGAGCCTGAAAAAATCGAATTGTTCCTGGCCAACCAAATACACCAACAAGCGATAATTATAATGGCTTGAAGAATCTTCTTTTCCAACGACCCCAACCTGCTGAACTTGTGGATTTCCAAAAGATCTTTAATAGAGAAAGCGAAGATACTCGAAATACGACACCATACACTAATCTTTTACCAAATAACAGAAGCGAAATGGCAAGAGATAAAGAGATGTCCTACATTTTCGTCTTCATGGCCGCAAAGAGGACATGCTCCAACATGCTGGACAATGCCCCTCGAATATAAAGCGTTGAGCGTAGGGATCCGGTTCAACGTATACAAATTTAATGTGCGGGAATAGTGGTTTTCACCTATTGGGTGAAATGGGCGGTGGTCGCCATCTATTGGCTCACATGGGCGGCAAAGAGAATAGTGCCAGGCAGCTGCCTGGTACTCTTCTATTGGCCCAACAAATTTACGATTTTATCCCGCTTTAAATTTACGCTTTTGCCATTAGTTCAAAATTATGATTTTATCCCCCACTTAAAAATAAATTTACGCTTTTGCTCCCAGCTAAAAATATCAATTTTGCTCGCGGTTCAAATTTACCATTTTGCCCCGTTTAAATTTACAGTTTTGCCATTAGTTTTTTCCCCTTAAAATTATGATTTTGCCATCAGTTCAAAATTATGTTTTTACCCCCACATAAAAATAAATTTACGCTTTTGCTCCCAGCTAAAAATTCCAAATTTGCCATCGTTTCAAATTTACGATTTTGCCCCGTTTAAATTTACAGTTTTGCCATTAGCTTTTTTTCTCACAGCCAAGTTACGATTTTGCTCTCAACTTAAATTTACATTTTCTCGATCGTTTTTTTTTTGTTTTCCTAGTTAAATTACAATTTTGCCCCCAATGAAAATTACAGTCATGCCGGCAGCTGCCTGCGACTCCCTCATTGGTCCATTTAATTTACGATTTTATCCCTGAATGAAAAATATGATTTCGCCCTCAGTTCAAAATTACGTTTTTCCGATCGTTTTAGCTTTTTTTTAGCAAAACTATAAAAGTTTTTTTTAATTGGTTGACTCCGTTAAATTTTTTTCGTTGTCAAGGAGTTGCCTAACACTCGCTTATTAGTCCTGAAAAATTACAGTTTTGCCCTGAGCCGAAAATTACGGTCTTATCATTGTTTTAGTTTTTTCTAGCAAAATTATCGTAGTGTTTTTTTAATTGATTGAGAATTATTCGGCAATCGCCCGCAACGCGGGCCGGGCGTAACTACTAGTTAGCAACAAAAGAGTTGACTTGATTTTTACTGGGAATGATACAAAGAATTGAAACTTCGCAAAGTAAAAAATATACACTTAGCCCATATTCACGAACCTTATATCAGCTTACTTTAAGCCCAGTAACGCTCCTTGGCCCAACAAAGCAATGCAGCCCAGTGTCATATTTAACATGCAAAAAATAAACATACTACCCAGTACTCACATTAGAAACAACACCATAAAAATACGTTTGTTATTGAACTGAGTAATTTATATATATTTCAACAGCATGCATGAAGTGGTTGATGATCACAGCACCATGATATGCTCCTCAATAGTTGCTTAAAGTGCTAACATTGCCATTTCAATATTAGTTGCAATTCTTTTGTAACCACCATAACGAAAAGTTTTTAACATTTATGGAATTATGTTGATCTCTGACCTTCTGTAGCAGTGACATTTCACCCTTACCCGGGCTGGGGTTTAACATATGAATGTCATTCTCCCTTACTATACAAAGCAGCAGATTAAATGGTTTGCCCAGATCTATTTTAATATTCTCTTTTGTAGGAACTAGGTTCACTTTTTATAAAATGTGTTACAAAATATATAATAACGAGACTCTCGTTATTTGTGGGAAATTCGACTAGTACAATATCGGTTACAAAAATTAAATAAACGAATATAAAATACAATATAATTGTACCAATCTTGATTCAAAGCTAATGTCTTTGGAAAACTTCAACCGCATCTACGAGATCAAAACTCCGCTACAAGACAAGCAAAATTGTTGACGGTTTTTGGTTGAGGCACGTGTTCAACACGCTTCCCTTAAAACAGATTCCGCGCCTCCTCTCAGACGGTCTGTCTCCCAGGGTACAACAACCGGAACAGTATGTGTACTGCCGGAGATGACTCTCATGCCCGAGATAGCACCGGGTATAATTTGGTGTTCACACAATTAGGAAAATATGAAGTTGAGAAAAGAATAATTTAGAGAGTGCTCCTCTCTAAATTTTCAAGGAACAAAAGACCAATTTGTTGTGTCTATTTTTCTTCTTCTACACAAATGAATAAACCATATTCATTTTATAATTAGATGCATAGACTCATTCAACCCTCTTAATGGTGACATAAACAAGATCATTAATCTTGTAATTAACAAGATCATTAATCTTGTAATTAACAAGATAATTAATCTTGTAATAAAAAGGGTTAAACTCTAACTTAATGGATATTAAGTGGTAGTAAAAAGAAACTGCCATTCAACTTATGGCACTAGTGGAAACCGTCTAACATTAACTCTCTAGTAAGTAGACTGGTTTAACCGGTCGAACGCGCTTGCAGGCGCGCCTTAGTTGAGCCTGCACTACGCTTCCGCGGAGACACACCTTCTTGCGCCACGCGCTAATTGGATGCCACTATGCATACCAGGATGCCACCTG
This sequence comes from Helianthus annuus, assembly GCF_002127325.2. NCBI lineage: Eukaryota > Viridiplantae > Streptophyta > Magnoliopsida > Asterales > Asteraceae > Helianthus > Helianthus annuus. The sequence continues at coordinate 114,351,389 of NC_035446.2, forward strand.
GTTATGCGCCATCCATACTCGCGTGCCACTTGCAGTCTTCGCCAAAGCCAATGACGTGCGCCATGCGCCATGCCAAGGCATCCGCCTACGCCACCCAAGGGTGCGCCATAAGCGGACCCGCCATGTATCTGACCACACGCTCATGGACAAAAATACAAACGCGGTGTGCGAAGTTCAAAGCGCACCACATTGGGCTTATAGCCCACATCACGCGCGCATATGTGCAGGTGCGGTGCACCCTTTGGTCCCCACTAGTGTTTGCCTTCAAGGAGTGCTCCTCCTTATATACCACTTTAAGTTTTGTCTATCCACCTATGTGGGACAAGATGACAAATCTCAATCCATTTTTCTCATCTTTGTTTGTTCCAAACATACAACTTCAAGCTTCGATATCTCATTCATCTTAGCTCTATTTGGACATAGTTTGAACACAAACCCATAAATAATTATTTATACAACACATATATAAATATTATTCATGTCCAAAATATTTAGTGAAAAACTCATTTTCACTAAATTTCCAACAATCCCCCACATGAATGGAGATCGATGAAAACATCAAAAAAATTCCCCGATAAAACCTCGACAGTCGAGTATTGCAGGATAGGTAGGTTTTGCCTTTGAACCTTCCTTTGTGAAGCATACTTAGCCTACTAGGGTTTTGTAGACGTGATGTCCTTGAACAACCCCCCATTTGTGTAAGCGACAATATACATTCACACAATACTTTCCCTAACCGGGCCATCCCCTCACTAGCGTGTCCTATAATGGTCATGGAGCACTTTCCTGGTTCTGCGGGAGCTCTAGGAATTATGCCCTAATTCCATTCGAAGCGACCACACTTCTCTCCAACATAGGTGATTTCCCTTTAAATCATTAAAAGCATTATGGTTTACTATGATTTACACAAATCATAAAACCACATATTATGCTTAACCTCACAACAATGTCACTGAATATTATAGGAATGGACTAGGATGTAATTAAACACCCTTTTATAGTTTGGGGGGTATATGAAACATATAAACTAGCTTATATATAAACATATATATTAGCTACGCCCCCACAGTGACTACCCTTCGGTTCATGATTAAGTTGGCCTATTGAACCTAGATCTTGGGATCTCCAGTCAACTAGGTTAGGTTTCCCTCATGTCCCTTTTTTTTCCATGGCTTTAGTCCCATTCCACAACCTGATCTGTTATCAACCCACTGGTTGTTGGATCCAAAATTATTTGTTGACTTCGTTAAGTCAATAACAATAATTTTTCAGTTTAGATCAGTTGTTCTAACGTGTTCTTGACTTGCTAGTCACTTTTGCCTTTTAGTCGATTCATAAGACTTATAACTCGTGATCTCAACCTGGATCCAGTTATGTACCTTGTCTTTAGAATGACATGAAACTCATTTCATGGCTAGACACGTTTTCACCATGCTTTTGGTGTGTCATGACTGACATCTTACTAGATTTTGAATCTAACCAATTGGCATTCGAGTCCAATCTACTCGATTGACTCCATATAACCATTGTGTACTCCACTTGGTCATGCTTTGCAATATATGCAAGTCACCCCCACATTTAAGTGTAATTGGATATCATCCAAATGGGGCGATGAAAGGTTCTCCCTTTCATTTCGAGTTTGAGAAAACTTCTCAACTCCCATTTCCACATTCAAATGCAAGCCACCCCCACATTTAAGTGTAATTGGATAACATCCAAAAGGGGTGATGAAAGGTTCTCCCTTTCGTTTCGAGTTTGAGAAAACTTCTCAACTACCATTTCTTCATACCCTAAAGGGTTTGTTTCTTAAATGGTTCCTCCCCCCACATTGCTTGCATTTTAATTAAGTATCCTTTAGGACTAAAAAGAGGTTATCTTTACAGTTTTGTTTTAGCACAAAATTCATTCTTGTGTCATCACATATTTTAAATGTTTAAAGTTAATTTAATCTCCGTCGAGCATATAAATTAACAAGTATTAGTCTAGCATGCTTTAGACCACAATACTTTAGCATGTGAACAGAAGATGCATCATTCTGATTCTTCACAGCCTTAAGAGATAACGCACTATCTCTTCCAAACATTCTTTTCTTAGTTTAGACACAATAATGGAATTTTATTTCACCATTCCAAAACCATCCGTTTTATGAAGGCCTCAAAACCATAGTTAACTCCATCCATTAGGATCATAACTCGTTTGCCTTTTTATCTCCAAGGCTTCACAATTGACTTCCTAAAGACTTAAACATAAGTCTTAATACAAGTCACTTTAATGAAAAATCTTTGTATAAAATCACTTGAGTCTTGAGATATAGCCAATTAAATTGACACTCAACAACAAAGCATTCACGTATGCCTATAGTGATATATACATTTACATTGTTGTTTCGTTTAACACCATGTATTGGGATCTCCCAAATTGAGAACCAAGCCTCCACATAGTTTAAACAACATTGATGGTGGTAGAAACATCTACAAGTCCATCACTATTGTAAATTTCCATTAATAAATTTTCTAAATTTATTAAAATCATTTATAATAATAACATATATTTCTTTCATATGTTATATTCTATGAAAAACTCACATGTGCATTTCCATGTTGATGCTCTCAACATTAGATGACATATTTCGTTTTCGTGCATTTCATCTCAAACCATTCACCACGTTTCTTACGACGCCGTTATGCATTTGATGTTTGATTTGTGACTTATTACATAAGTCATGATCACAACCCGCTCGTTGTGTTTGTGTAAATTACTTTTTACACTTTGTACCAAAATGTGTATCCTTTTGACAAATTATTGGTAGTCCAAAATAAATATTTATCTTTTATTATAATTAAACCATTTGTTTATGTTAAATAAACCCAAACGATAGTCTACCATTTATAATAAATTAAAAGTGGACAAAAATAAAACGGATACACTAAAGATATCTAAACATTAAATGCCAAAGTGTTATTATCTTCAACACTTTTGACCGAAATAAACGCAATTATTTCGTTCGGTGTCATGTTTTGAGGTACTCCCTCATCTTGGAACTCTAAACTTGAATAATCACAAGTTGTCCAAAAATATAAAGTTGTTTACAATTAACTACTCGCAAGTAGTTAAGCAACTTGTTATGTCTATAACAACATCGAGTTGTTTTTCACTAAATAGTCTTTCAGAGACTATTATATGGTTCAAGACGTTATACTTCTCGTGGAAGTATATCGAATCACTTATAATTCGCAAAGACATGTTTTATTCGTTCAAAACATTTCTCGTTTTACAAGTGTTTTAAAAATAAACTATATATTTATGTTTTGATTAAAAATCAAAACAATAAACCTTATAATAGTTTATTAAATAAAACAATTTCAAACTCGCTCGTTTGAAAAATAAACCGAATACACGTCGTTTTAATAGTTGGTTTATCATATTTAAACCATTTCTAACCGCTGTTAGATAATAACGATTACCGATCGTTAAATTGAGTGGTTTGTATGATAACCAATTCTAATGTGCTAATTAGAATTTAAATGTTTATCAAACATTCAAAATATTCGGTTTTTTTTTTTTATAAAGTAAACCGTTACTAACGCGCTCGTTAGAAATAAAACGGATACACTTATTCTCATAAGCCAATTTTGGTTTATTTAAATGAACATTTTCTAACACGCTCGTTAGAAATAAACACAAACCTTTTCTAACACGCTCGTTAGAAAATATATAAACTGGATACAAATCATGTTAAATAATTTATCATGGTTAACCCGGTTCTAACCCGCTCGTTATAAATTAACGATTGCAAATCGTTAAAAGGTTTCTAATACGCTCGTTAGAATTAAACGATTACAGAATTTGTTTCGAAGTTTATAAAAATATAAACTATTTCTAATACGCTCATTAGAAATAAACAAATACGAAACCGTTTTAACATTTATGTAAAAAAAAACGTTTCTAACTTAATTGTTAGAAATTTAAAGGTTTCAGACGAAACCGTTACAAGGTTAATTATTATCCATAAATTGTTTCCAACTCACTTGTTAATAATTATTTGCAACAAAAATCTTTTCTAACACACTCGTTAGAAAATGTGATCGTCTTTTAAGTAGTTCGGTTTACAAAATCATCGTATCTAACACGCTCATTAGATATAATAGATGATATTAAACCTTATTATTCTATAAAATTCTAACACACTTGTTAGAATTAAACGATCATTTATTTCCATAAGCCGTTTTTGGCATATATAAAATAAACGTTTTCTAACCCGCTCGTTAGAAATATTAAAAATTGCCAAAGTCGTTAAATCATTTCTAACACGCTCATTAGAAATAACTTATTACAATTTTTGTTTTGAAGTTTATAAAAAACTATTTCTAATACGCTCATTAGAAATAAAAAAAATACGAAACCATTTCAAGATTTCTTATTATCCAAAATAATTGTTTCAAACACGCTCGTTTAACAATTATTTGTAATAATAATCTTTTCTAACATGCCCGTTAGAAAATCTAAACGTTTTTAAACTATTGTCTCTAACACGCTCGTTAGAATATCCAACCGTCTTTAAAACATTGTTCCTAACACGCTCGTTAGAACATATAGATGTTTTAAAACTTATTATTATTCAAAATAATTATTTCTAACACGCTTGTTAGAATACGTTAATGTTTTAAAACTTGTAATTTTATAAAAAAAATTACTTTCTAATACACTCATTAGAAAATATATGTGTTTCAAGACATTTAAACCAATATTAATATACCAATTAAAGTTTATAACATGTTTGTAATAAATAAATAAAATGTTACAAACATTTTTGTATGGGGTTACAAAATATATTTTTCTAATACGCTCGTTAGAAAATTTTAGTATTTCAAAACATATTGAAATACATTTATTTTGTATATGGTTCGGTTTATCTAAACACGAACAAAAACCTATGAACTGTAAAACCTGAATCAAAACAGTCGTATTGCAACCCGGTATTCGGATTAAAGATTGTACTCCAATCATAAAATTAATCCGACTCATTGTACTAAATAAATATTTCCCAAAAAATATTTTCAAGATTTTAACAAAAATTCCATTAAATATTTTAACTTTCGTGAACCTAAATCCTCGTAGAGAAGGGATTTAAGATTGTAGCAACAATCTTCACGAAAGTCTGTTTTAAGATTGTAGGAACTAGGTTCACTTTTTATAAAATGTGTTACAAAATATATAATAACGAGACTCTCGTTATTTGTGGGAAATTCGACTAGTACAATATCGGTTACAAAAATTAAATAAACGAATATAAAATACAATATAATTGTACCAATCTTGATTCAAAGCTAATGTCTTTGGAAAACTTCAACCGCATCTACGAGATCAAAACTCCGCTACAAGACAAGCAAAATTGTTGACGGTTTTTGGTTGAGGCACGTGTTCAACACGCTTCCCTTAAAACAGATTCCGCGCCTCCTCTCAGACGGTCTGTCTCCCAGGGTACAACAACCGGAACAGTATGTGTACTGCCGGAGATGACTCTCATGCCCGAGATAGCACCGGGTATAATTTGGTGTTCACACAATTAGGAAAATATGAAGTTGAGAAAAGAATAATTTAGAGAGTGCTCCTCTCTAAATTTTCAAGGAACAAAAGACCAATTTGTTGTGTCTATTTTTCTTCTTCTACACAAATGAATAAACCATATTCATTTTATAATTAGATGCATAGACTCATTCAACCCTCTTAATGGTGACATAAACAAGATCATTAATCTTGTAATTAACAAGATCATTAATCTTGTAATTAACAAGATAATTAATCTTGTAATAAAAAGGGTTAAACTCTAACTTAATGGATATTAAGTGGTAGTAAAAAGAAACTGCCATTCAACTTATGGCACTAGTGGAAACCGTCTAACATTAACTCTCTAGTAAGTAGACTGGTTTAACCGGTCGAACGCGCTTGCAGGCGCGCCTTAGTTGAGCCTGCACTACGCTTCCGCGGAGACACACCTTCTTGCGCCACGCGCTAATTGGATGCCACTATGCATACCAGGATGCCACCTGGTTATGCGCCATCCATACTCGCGTGCCACTTGCAGTCTTCGCCAAAGCCAATGACGTGCGCCATGCGCCATGCCAAGGCATCCGCCTACGCCACCCAAGGGTGCGCCATAAGCGGACCCGCCATGTATCTGACCACACGCTCATGGACAAAAATACAAACGCGGTGTGCGAAGTTCAAAGCGCACCACATTGGGCTTATAGCCCACATCACGCGCGCATATGTGCAGGTGCGGTGCACCCTTTGGGTCCCCACTAGTGTTTGCCTTCAAGGAGTGCTCCTCCTTATATACCACTTTAAGTTTTGTCTATCCACCTATGTGGGACAAGATGACAAATCTCAATCCATTTTTCTCATCTTTGTTTGTTCCAAACATACAACTTCAAGCTTCGATATCTCATTCATCTTAGCTCTATTTGGACATAGTTTGAACACAAACCCATAAATAATTATTTATACAACACATATATAAATATTATTCATGTCCAAAATATTTAGTGAAAAACTCATTTTCACTAAATTTCCAACATCTTTTGAGACTCTTCTTGCTAATCACTTTCAACATATGGAACGAGATAATATGCAGTATTTTGAGGGCTTTGTAAACAAAAAAGGTCATCTAATTAAACCTATAAAGAATTGAAACACCTTTGCTCCTCTTTTTGTTTGTCATCCGCAGCAAGAAACACAGTGTAAAATCTCAGGCATTAAGCTCATCGAATTGGATTCATGTGGAATCTTGAATTCAATTTGTTCATATTTAAAAAACCAATACACTGTCCTTATATATAGAGCTCTGAGAACATGAACACTAGGTTGGTTAACATATCATATGGTAGCTCTTTGCATCTAATGTATAATGTTCCTACCCTTTATCCATCAATCCATGTTAATGAAGGACATATATACTCCATTGAATTCCTTATTGTGATCGTAATTGTTGATAAGCAAACTTCTTACACACAACTTTAATCAAATCATCAAGTGTATCCCCCCTATTAACACGATTCTAGCATATGTTGCTGATTAACGATTTAATTGATCATAGGCATTTCACACGGCAAAAAAAAAAAAAAAAAAAAAAAAAAAAAAAAAAAAAAAACAAGTAAAAACATACTTTACATGATTATTTCGTTATCAGAGATTTGTGGTAGCTCACCTATCATTGAAGATTACTGTAGCAAAAAGGTGTTATTAAAAATAACTTAAACACATTACGGATATGGTTAGATTATCGTGTTTTCGGATGAAAACCATCACCATCCTGTATCGCCTAACACCAAGTAGCATTGTACCCCCATCATACCTTTGTAATTAATAGTATTGTTTAGAAATTCTAATATAATTAACTAAAAAATCTCACCTGAAAATAAAAAGATATGATCAATTTGTCAATTTCACTCCTTGATGTGTTAGTGTATCACATTGGTGGTATACTAATATTAACTGTTAGTTGTTTTAATAGATTATGTTATGATGATTAATGATTTGAACAAAGAACTTTCAAGTTCATAGGATCATTTGGATCTACCTAAAATTGGCCTCACAAGAACAATGCTTTACCTAAAAGTTAAATAAGACGGATAACTTGAATGAATGACACATATATACGTGGATCTAACCCGAACAAACCCGAAAACTGGAACAAATTTTAGTTCCCTGGGCGGTCGGTCCTCGGTGAAACTGATATTATAAAGCCTGGCCCAATTTGCCTCCAACTTAAATCATCTATTAAAACTTGGTTGCAATACTAAACTTAACCATATTTTCTATAGGATACCCAAATCTAGAATTTAATACCGGTCAATATCTTTAACCTTTGATCAGCAGGTTTGATGGCAACAATCTCTTAACTTTCTTACCATTTGATCTCTTAACTCGCAATATACCAGCCATGATAAACACAGCCACATCTGATAATTGTTTTCCTTATTTAACCTTTATCCCATAAGACAATCAATAATGGGCTAATGCCCTTCGCCAAATCACCCAAATTGGGGGTGGAACACCGCCCAGAAGGGGCATGGTTAGGGTGTGATGGGCAAAGGTGCGAGTTGCACAACGAGCGTGGGGCGGATATGTGTGATGAATTAAACGGGGGTCTCACCGAAAGCAGCATCTCTATTCCTACGGGGTAGAGGTAAGGCTGTCTACATCTTACCTTCCTCAGACCCTACCTTAGCTTTGCTATTGGTGGGATTTACTGAGTATGATGATGATGATGATGACAATGACCCAAACCCACTCTGCCAACTAACCATTCTTAAAAAAAGAATTTAAAAAGTGGAACTCTAGACCATTACACACATTTAGTATGTGTGAAAAATGGAACCACGATGCCCACGTGACATTAGTGTGACATGGCTTTTAGTGAAACCATTACACAGTCTATTCTCCAAACAAATTTGGACACCCAAGATTATGAAATTATGAATCATCAATATCAACGAAGCAAGTCTAACTTAGATTCAACTAAAGGAGCTTCAATGTCTTCATCAAGCACCAAATAATTCAGTTTAATAACATGTCATTCTTTAGATCATAACACATCAAGTGGTTTACTCAATTATCCTACTTTCAAAATCATAGGACATTTGGATCTATATAATTGGCCTGACATGAATAATGGGTTACCAAAAATTTAAACAAGCCCAATAACCACTATGGTTGAATCATATGTTGATAGGTGGAAATCTAAGAAAATGAAGAAATTTCATTGTAAATTTGTAATGTAAACGTTGATAGGTGGAACTTTAAAAATGAAGAAATTTCATTGTAATTTAAAGTTGTAAACTATGGTACAAGGTGTAAGTCACTTTAAACGAACTTAATACTCCGATGATTAGCCCTTGGGTGTAGCCTAACATCCAAGGCATTAACGGTGACATGGCATGTTAACCTACGTTATTCACCATTCCCTCCAAAAGGAGTTAAAAGGGTTTTTCATTAATATATTTACGCGATGTTAATAGACTGAATTATTTTTTCTTTTTTAAATCAAAAACCACTAAAAATTGTGGTTAGATGAAGTTAACATGATTAAATTATTTTCTAAGGGTGAGACGAAGTGAAACGGGGAAAAATATGTGATATGACACCTAGGTGGAGTTAAGAAGGGTTAAAATATACCCCAATGCCTTAAAAATGCATATAAATAAAAGAAGCAATTTTATGTTTAATATGAACTTTTATGTTATTATAATAATCTATCTTTCATTTGGGTATATCAAACATTTTGTAGAACATATTTAGCTTTACGCTTTCGTCTTTCGTGGTTGTGCAATCATGTGTTCTAGATGACATAAGACGTTGAATAAATCTTCATCCTCATTTCGCTGATATTACGGGTCTTAAGCGTTTGTGTTGTGTGTTTAAGGTTCTCTGTGCTAGGCCAGAAAAAATAAATATGATCTTTGAAGAGCCGCGTGTCACGGCGTAGGTGGTGGAAACCTTCATAAAATTCACGAGAGTGGTTACTACAATGTTATTCAACATCCCCTTCCAAGCAAGGGAGACGTTTGTAGCACAAGTCGTAGCTATTGACATCTTGTCAACATGAAGAGGTGGTGTATTTATATTAACCTCTCGCATGAACATGAAGAGGTGGTGTCATTTATATTAACCTCTCGCATGAGAAGGAATATGTTCATTTTGATGTAAACTTTAACTTTGAAGCTCATAAATCATGAAATGATGATGGTGTGCTGTATTTATCAAGGACTAGAAGTTGACAACAAGAGTAAGAAAGCAACAATCATCATGTTAAAGGTGACAAATGATGTCAGCGTGGTGGAGAGTGGCCATGATGTCCAAGTAACTATTTATGAATAAAATTTCATGGCACCAATCGTGTTCCCATTGTTGAGGGTATTAAAATATTAGCAAAATTTATAACAACAACAACCATACTCAGTAAATCCCCCATCTAGCAAAGCTAGTGGAAGGGTAGAGTGAGATGTAAGCAAACCTTACATCTATCCTTGAGGATAAAGAGACTGCTTCCAAAGAGACTCTCGGCTCCGAAACCCACAGCAGAGCAATCAAAAAAGATAAGAAGCATACAAGAAGACAATCACATGAAAACATTCCACCTAACATGAAATAATTGATTAAAATTCAAACCAAAAAGAGAGTTGTGATTAATGGAAATAGAAAAACTAAATAAAACATCAACTGAATTCCCTACTCCAAGCATTTGATTGACTACTTGGTGGACTGATGGAAATTCATGAAAATATAGACAAATGAGCCCATAATCACCAATAATTGATATAATTTGTTTAATTATTTAGTTTTATGTTGGCATTTTAGTATATTAGTTATTTTGATCGCATTTTAATATTAGTTATGCTTTCTTTTTCATTTAAGAGTATAGTTGATGCATCTATCACTTTGATCGAACTTAATTTTTCGATTTTTAGAACCATTTATAAATAATAAATGCTCAAATACAATGCTTATAGAAAAAAAAATTATATATGATAATAAAATTTCTTTGAAGTGGGTTTTTTAAACATGTGTTAAAACATGTCTACGAGTGATACGCACCGGTTAACAATATCATTATGTATCACAATTCATTCAATGATTGTTTCCGGCGATTTTCACGTGACATATTCATATGCTACTATCTATTGTTGCATCAACTTTGTGTTAATTCTAGTTGTTTGGAGATCTGATTGCTTAATATCTACTCCTTATAACTTTAAGATGAGTGCTATTTCTCCTTTAAATTACTTTTGTCCATTCCTTCCCTTTTACCAACATACGTGCTTAGGTGATTGGTGAATTACTTCCTAAGATGGAGAGGCAACATATGTAGGATGTTAATCAACTCCCATAAAATTTTGAGTGTAGAATATACCACTAGATTGTACCCGGCTCAATGGTTTTGGGCCTAACACTTAGAGGCTCATGGAAATCCTAGCCCATATTTTCCTTTATAAAGGATATGCTTCATAGATAAGCATCTTCTTCCCTCATGATACATCTTATACTTATATTATCAATTACATACATTGTAACAACTGGTATTTCCAGATCAACCCGGATTATGACACATGTCAAGATGCTCGTCCCATGACAACTTGTTAAAAGTTGGGGGACTAAAGCTACCAATGGATCAAAGATGGAAGTTAAGGGACTAGAATTGACATTCCTAAATTTCGTTCTTACGTGCTTGGCTTCCTCTTACAGTGCATAAAGTGTTTGAAGATGGATTCCGGTTGTCACAGTCCTCATGGACCGTAAGCCAGAACATATTGTCCTATTTCGACATGTAAGAGGCTACTGTTGCACAATCGACGTGGTGGTCGTTACCGCCACCACCAGCGGCCTCTGTGCCACCTTGCAACTACCTGGGATGCATGTTGATGCCATAAGCAATCCTTCTAGCTATCAATGTGACCCTCCTGTCACACCCCGATATTTCCACGTATTACCGGTGGCCCGGTGGGGAGTATCGTGACGTAGTTGATATCATCATAGTCAATTTATCACAGTTCAATGCACAGAGGAAGTCTAAAAGTAATAATATTACAAACCGAATAAAAGTAACATAAATATTACAAACGGATTGTAAAGTGGATCCACAGGCGGATCAAAGATAAAAGGAATATTGTTCAACAGATTTAAAGTGATAAAAGCTTGCAAGACTTTTTATTTATTCACTCAGGAGTTCCAGCCTAATTACGCTTAGTACCTGCACTTAACCTTTTTGGAAAATACGTCAGTTTACACTGGTAAATACAATTAACCGACTCTTTTGAAAAGTGTTTGAGAAAATTGATTTAAATGCACGAGGCACAAATATTCTTTTATAACTTGGGACAATTATTTAAAGATAATCTTGTATACAGTTTTACATGTTTGTCGTCCGTCAGGGCCGGTTAGAAGAGCCGGACAAGATTAACTGACACACCACAAGTATAATGCCCACAAGGAAATTCCTTATTGTGGGATACCTTTTATACATACGCAACTGTCAGGTGTATGCCTACACCCCGTGCTTAAGTCGTGACCATTTCAATGAATGAGCCGAGGATATCCAGGACATGGTCATTAACCCCCCAAAGGCATTGCACCAAACAAAACAGATTAAAAGGGCTATGTAAAATATTAATCACAATCCGATTTAAATAACTACATACCCGACCAAACAGTATTATTATAATACCGTATCCCAAGCCCGTATAACGGAAATTAAGTTAAAACTATTTACCTGAGCAAAATATACAAATTTATCTCAGTCGTATACAATCAGCAAGTGCAAATATCTTTTACTGGGCTCCTAAATCTGGAACGAAGGTTTTAATAACCTATTAGATTCCTAACGGGTCTTATTTAAGTTTAAATATAGACCGGTTAGTTTTAAAGAAAGTGAAGGGGTAAGGTCCCAAAAACCTCATAATAAGTACTTGGGACCATACCACAACTTCGTCTTCCAGCCCTTCTTACCTTGCGCGGCCGCGCATTGGTTCTACAAAGAAGGCTCAAAAAGTCAGATAGCAAGTAACACTTGCGCATCATAAAGCCTTGCGCTTTCCTCCATAAAACAAAGGATGAAATTCCTGAGATAAGCATCTCCCGCTGGATAATACCCAGACATGGGATTTATTTATTCAGCTGACTCCACACGATAAGGAGTCACACCAGATTACAACAGTAATCTTCTAGAAAGACCCAATCGTGCACCACTAAACGGTTACAACCGTCTGGACACGTGTCAGCACCTTAGGCGTCTCTAAAATCACGATGATAGCATGTAATTAGAGAGAAACCTCACTTGATCACTTTCCATGTGGCAAACTCCCAGCCATAGATCCAAACCACGATCCATGTGCACCCACATCGGATCAAGAAGATTAACGGAAGGAAATGTAACCGCTTACGGGGTTAGCATCTTCCCTCAACATTTCACCAACGGGTTTTCCCGCCCAAAATTCTCGACTATAAATATGAGAACAATTCAGGTATGAAATTCAAGTTAAACACACTTCTTCAATACTTCTTCTTCTTCTTCTTCATAAACACATACTTATTCTCACGCCGGAGTCGGGTCAAGGAGAGAACCCCCTTCTCCCCTTGACGAGGCTAACAGTGCTTTGTTTTGCAGAGTTTATCGGAGAGGAAGATCGGTAACCTCGAATCGAACGAGAGAGAACAAACCCCTTTATGCAAATCCAAACCCCCTAGATATTTCGATCCCGGTCGTTTATCTAGTGTTTCTTCATTGGCGCCCACTGTTTTTTCTCTGTTTCATCCATTTTTCTCTCGTTTTTCGACTCACTTCGTTGATTCCATTTGCATATGGAAGAAACATCAGCTCATCGACAAACCGGCCCTCGGCCGAATTTTGGTAACAACGTCCAACCTGAAGGAATTCCGGAAGAAGTCTCCGATGATAATGAGGTTCAATCCAATCGAGTAAACGAACCTGTCACTCCAGGAGTGCTACCAGCAGACCCTGTTCACTCAATTTTACCACCAGGAGAAACTCCAATCTCCTGGTACGTCAGGTCTCAAGGGGCTCACACATTTGCTTCAAAATGTGTGCAAGGAAATAAAGCAGATAACTCGGGGTGAGGATGGCCCAAGCAAGAGGGCGAAAACTTAAAAGGCAACTCTATGACTTCTCCGCGGGAAAACACGGTTTATCAAGATAAAGTGGGAAAAATAGAGAGTAAGTTAAGTTTCGTCTATTTATATTAGCAAACTTTGTAATGGCCTCTGCGCCCTATCCCTAAAAAAGCAAAGTTTCTATTATTCTTGTGTTTTTCTTACAAAGTGCATGCAATTTCTTTTGGTAAGCGCAAAAACATTATGGTAAACATAAAACCAAGTCTCATGAACAGTCAGTGATCATATCACACAAGACTATACGTTTACACATGAGCTTTATACCAACTTCATTTGCCTTACCTAGTCAAAGTAATTATGTCCATGCAAAATATTGTAAAATCATCAAACAAACAAATAGAAACATCATACTATTCCTGGCGCACAAATACGCCTCAAAACTATCAAGCACGGAGTGTTTTAGTTACTTGCGCATCAGCGCATCAACAAAAGCAGGGATCCATATCCCAAATATTACAAAATTGTTCAAAAACAATCACAAACAAAATTTTACGACAAATCTTCACCGTCATCCGGAAAGATTTCTTTCAGTTGTGCCATGTGATCATCAGATTGAAGCGCAACGTTTATAAGATCCATAACAGGGAGCTGCAAGTTATCAAATTCTGTTTTTAGAGCTGAAAGCGCAGCGCTTGTATCAACACCAAAAGTAGCAGATTTGGTAGTATCCCAATCGACCTTCAAGGCGCTATTCACATGCTGAGAACACTCAGCATATCCTTGGGCATACCCATCCTTTCGCGCAACAACAACCAAACGCACAACGGTTTTATCCAGCTCTTCAGAATTTAACACTGATTCAGCAACCTACGAAAATAAGAAAGGGTAAATAACAAGAAGGCAAAAGCATTCCCGCAAATAACAAAGAATAAGAAGCAACTTACACAGGCAATTCCACGATCTTTCAGCCACGCCATATTACTCTTTAAAGGTTCTAGCTCACTTTCCGCTGTGGCTCGCGCCGTTTCAGAATTTTCCAATTTTTCTTCAGTTTCAGTCAAACGGCGAGAGGTTTCAGCCTTTTCGGAAAACGCAAGTTCCAGATCCTTTTTAAGTTGTTCCTAGTCAGAAAGCAAAGCAGTAAGTTCTCCTAACTCTTTATCACTAAGAGCAAGAGTGGCGCAAGCTTGTACCTCTCGTTGCTCACTGCGCTCCCTATGAGAACGCGCTTCTTCTAGCGCAGCCTCTGCATCAGCTTTCTCCTTTTCAACCTTTCTATTTCCGCATCCTGTTTCTTCAGTTTTTCAATCTCGGCCTTGAGATTATTGATGACATTGCGAAGATTTACCTTCTCAACATTATCTTTTTCGCAAATTCTCTTCCAGTTTTTGCGCTCTTCAGAAAAGAGGGCAGATTCAGCTTCCGCTTTCCTCTTCCAACCTGCAACAGACCACTCCTCGGTTTTACGATCAGCCTCAAACTTGGCTTGATCAGCTTCCAATTTAGCTTTTAGCTGAGCTAAGCGCTTTTCATCACTAACAAACTTCTTCTGGGACACTCTCACGCACTATGCGATGAGTGGTAGAAACATGAGAAGCAGTCTCCTCAAGGTAAGCTTGATAAGTTTGCTCATAAGACCGGCTTTCCTGAAACTTGATCTCCCCAGGCGGAAATATCCCCTGTAGCCAATCTCGGCACAAGCGCCAATCCGATAAAGTGTCACCTTTTTTCAAATTCCAAACAGGGGCATGCAACTCGGAAGCATCTTTCTCCGAGTAAGTTCTGTAATAGTAATCCCCCAGGGTTTCCTCTGGGCGGATTGGAGAATTTTGCCAGCACCAGAAAATGAGCCTTGCTCCTCAACAGTAACCTTCTCAACACGCTCAGGCAAAACATCAGAAGGTTTAGGAGAAAAAGTACAAGCAGGAGTCTTCTCAGCAATTTTTTCTTTCTCCAAGTCTTGAGCAACTGTTTCAGGAGTTCGTGGATTATCAACACCATCCACAACTGCTGGATTAACAACCTTTTCAACTTCCACAGCAACATCAACAGGCCTGTCAACCTCAACAGTCTTCTCCACACCACCATCAGCAACCTCTGTAGTCTTTAACTGATCAGCAACAGAAGCACACGGAGGGGAAGGTGGGAGCTCTTCATTAACCACAGGTTGCGGCTCCATGGGAACAGGGGAAACAGGGGTTTCTGAAAAAACAACAAAGCCTGTAAATATCTAATACGCCTATGGAGAAAAAAGCAAAGATAACACTTACTAGGAGCAGACTCAGAGATAAACGCATCCAGATTGCCTTTCCTGGTAATTTTCTTCCTCTGGATCTTCTTTGGGGGCTAACCCTCAGCGTCAGTATCAGCCTGTTTCCTTTTACCAGCATTCCTTCGCACCAAGTGTTCAGGACTAGATTCCAAGTCAATAGGATCATTTGGGTTGGATGGGGGGATATCAGCAATATCTCTCGGTTCAGGTTTTGGTCTCCTAACAGTAACTGCAGGCGTAAGACCCTCCAAAGAGTCAGAAACCACCACATAATCACACCAGGGGTCAGGGGAACGGCGCGTACCTTTCTTCTCTCCTCCAATATTTTTAACTTTGGAAGGTTGACACCTTTCAGCATCACTCTTTTTAGGCGCAACACTACCGGTCGTCGCGCGTTTCTTCTTCTCAGGGCCTATACCCAGGTTCGACAGCTCACCTACGGAAGCGCAAAGAACAATTTACTCAGAAGCGCAACAGGAAGAAAGCAAATAGTAAACCAATATGCACATAGCTTACCAGCGCCAGCGGTAGGCTGGGCAGACAGATCCGCATCCCGCGGAAGAACAAAATTTTTCACAATTCTATGGTACCAAAGCTCTTCATCAGGTTTCTTCTTAATGGTACCCATCTTTCCGCCTTCTCTCTTGAACGCGACAACATACAGCGAAACAACTACAAGGGAAGAAAGGCAAGTTCAAAAAAAAGAGAGAGAAAGAGAAAGCGAAGAAGGAAAAACCCCAATCATACCATGGCCATCCTCCGTATACACCGGCTTGTCATCACGGTCCATTTTCCAATTCAAGCTCATACTGGCACCGACAAGGGCTTTCTCCGGTAAGGCGATGTTAGGAACATCCTTCAGATCTTGATACCAGTTCTCGTTAACAGGGGTCTGGATCGTTTCAATAGGAACATCTTCCTTTCCCCGTAAAACCATCCTCACCGGAATCACCCCGGCCTTAATAAAGAAAAAATTTTGCTTCCAATCATGGAAGGATTTCGGAGGATGCTGCAAAATCTTTTTTACAGACGCTCTCTGAACAAACGAGTAAAACCCTTGGGTACAGTGCATTTGGTGAAAAACCCTAAATCGAGGAACAGACGGTTCAATATGCATTGTCCGACACACAAACTCAAAGTGTCGAACCCTAACCATGCCAATAGGGTGCAGTTGGGAGATATGCAACTTGTAATACTCGAGGATTTCAAGGAAAAATTTTGTTACAGGCAAACGAAAGTTGCCTTCACAGAAAAAATCCCAAAAAAGAGTGATATACCCAGCTGGAGCATCTGCTGCTGTCTGCCCATCCTCAAGGTACAGGGCACCCCAGTTCTCCGAGAATCTAAAATTCCGAACCAAGCCATCGAAATTTGCTCTGGGCCACTTTAACGGTGGAAGTTCAGTAGACATTTCTTCAGATATGTCTTCTTGGTGTTCTCCGGTTGACATAAGAAGAAGAAGAATTGGCAAATTCTTTCTTACCCGTTAACGAAGACATGAAGGGGAAAAGTTTTCAACAGTATAATGATTAAAAAAGGGGTAACTCAAGCAAACTTATATACCCACCGCCATAAATAAGCATTGGTAACTATCATAGCACCTTTTTCGGATATCACAGTTACCCAAGCAGCAGAGGCGAGTGAAAAACAACACAAACGCGAGCTCACGCGCGCGTGTAAAGCACGGTTGGATAGGTAAAACCTGACAGTGACAGCCTATCACACAGGTCTTACTGTATCATCCCTACCCTAAAAGTCAAAGATTTCCAAAATCTATACAATAAGCAAACTAAATCTTCTCCCAGAAGATTCCCTACTTTCGCACCAAAAAACATTTTTCCTCTCATAAGTCCAGTGCTCCACTTACTTGCATAAGAGCAACACTAGACTGGGGGGACTTGAAGGGGTAAGGTCCCAAAAACCTCATAATAAGTACTTGGGACCATACCACAACCTCGTCTTCCAGGCCTTCTTACCTTGTGCGGCCGTGCATTGGTTCTACAAAGAAGGCTCAAAAAGTCAGATAGCAAGTAACAGTTGTGCATCATAAAGCCTTGCGCTTTCCTCCATAAAACAAAGGATGAAATTCCTGAGATAAGCATCTCCCGCTGGATAATACCCAGACTTGGGATTTATTTATTCAGCTGACTCCACACGATAAGGACTCACACCAGATTACAACAGTAATCTTCTAGAAAGACCCAATCGTGCACCACTAAACGGTTACAACCGTCTGGACACGTGTAAGCACCTTAGGCGTCTCTAAAATCACGATGATAGCATGTAATTGGAGAGAAACCTCCACTTGATCACTTTCCACGTGGCAAACTCCCAGCCATAGATCCAAACCACGACCCGTGTGCACCCACATCGGATCAAGAAGATTAACGGAAGGAAATGTAACCGCTTACGGGGTTAGCATCTTCCGTCAACATTTCACCAACGGGTTTTCCCGCCCAAAATTCTTGGCTATAAATATGAGAACAATTCAGGTATGAAATTCAAGTTACACACACTTCTACAATACTTCTTCTTCTTCATAAACATATACTTATTCTCACGTCGGAGTCGGGTCAAGGAGAGAACCCCCTTCTCCCCTTGACGAGGCTAACGGTGCTTTGTTTTGCAGAGTTTATCGGAGAGGAAGATCGGTAACCTCTAATCGAACAAGAGAGAACAAACCCCTTTATGCAGATCCAAACCCCCTAGATATTTCGATCCCGGTCGTTTATCTAGTGTTTCATCAGAAAGGTATACGGTTCAAAACGCAAGATTAAGCGAAGACCGGATTAGAATGTGATTTAGACCCGACAAGTATGAAGACTTGTATAATATGGGTAAAGTAATCACATTCTGGATTTTGAAGTGAAAATGATAAGGTTTGACCCGTTTCGGTCAATTTATGCAAACTAGTCACATAACCGCACCGGACGCGAAAAATGCATAACGGGTAACCAAATGAGTCATATACAGGTTTCACAAGTTAATATGCCATAAATATGTTGTGATATCTGTAGGATACCTTCCATTATGCCCAAAACGGATTTAAAACCAATTTAAGCCCCGTAGGGGTATTTTGGTCATTTTAAAGATTATAAAAGAGATTAAATATCAATCTGAGGTTCTGGTCTAAACTGATCAGTAAAAATATTTATTTTATTAGGTTATATCAGTAAGATATCATATATGTGTGAAACTTATCATTTATGGCCAAACTATGCACCATAGGGGCATTTTGGTCATTTCAGGGGGGGGGGGTTATTTGCACGGACCTCCCATCCGCCGGAGTATTACAACTCCGCAGCTAGCCTAGCCCCATGGCTGTATGGCGGTGAGTACCCATCCGGAGCGAACATAAGCCTTAAAGGTGAAATTTGGAAATCTGAGTTCAAATATTTTACTTACTGTTAGAGTATAAAAATTTATTCACAACATCAGTAGGTAACAAGCCTTAGGTGCCAAATATGGTTTTAAACAATACTATGCGCCTAAATCGCATAAAAGTCGATATTTGACGGTATTCGGGTTAAATAAGGGAATCTGAGATTTTGAACAGCCTTTACAGTTTAAAATAACTTATTTAATGTATAAAATCAGTAGCAAAAGGTTTGGTATGTAAAGGATGTGTAAAACTCATTTTATTAGCAAAAAGGGCATAACCGTCAATTACTAAGTCAATGCAAGAACCCTATGTTATGATCAGTTTAAAATTCAACAAAAATCTTCAAAAATCCCTAAATATTATATTACATCAGTGGGTAAAAGGTTTGGTGTCAAAATTTGGGTTTAAATAGGTTTTATGCCGAAATTTCCGTTTAATTAATAAAAAAGCTTCAATTTACGATATTGAGCATAACTCCTAATTTCGACCACAAACTGATGTCAAATTTTTAGGACATGTTTATAAATCAGTAATAAAGGTTTTTGTCCTCTCACATTTTCAAAAATCTCGTTTTAATATAAAAAGGGCATAATGGTCAACAATTAAGCATTTAACGGAAACATGCAATGATTCAGATTACAAAGGAACCATATTGTATAATCTCAGAGGGTTATACTAACATGTAATATGGTCCTAATGGAACCTTAAGGCATATCTAAACTAAGCTAAATCGGGTCAGAATTGAAAGTCAAAGCAAAACTCTACTATTGCGACTTTCGGTTCCGAACCGAGCTTAAACTCAGAATTGTTGGGTTGAACATGCTTAGACATGTTCTTACATTATTTACCAAGTTATTTTAATGTTAAAACATGTTCCATAACTTCTACATTATCAGTTATGAATTTATTTGTAAAATAGCTTCTGTTGACTTTTTAATATTAAGTTTGACCCGACAATTGACCAAGTTAGAGTGATAATCAGTGGGTTCCCTTTTAAGGGTTTATTACCCATATAATTACCAACTCATAGCCACTTTCAATTCGAATAATGGCTGGACCATTAGTGATTAATCACTCAGTCAAAGCTTAATTACGACGGCTTTGACTTTTGGTCATTAGACTAATAAATCTTGAACTTAAGAGGCTAAGAATGCTTACAAGGGCTCTTAGCACGAAATAGGAGCTGAGGAAAACTTGCTTGTACTCCAGAAAGCTCTAGAGAATGAGTTTGAATGAGAATTTGAGAATGTGCAAATGAACTAGCAAACAAGGGCCCTTATATAGGATTTCAAACTTCACAAGATCATTCCACATAACTCTACAACTGATTTCTGATGATCCCAGGTGTCCCCTATGCATGTAATACTGTTGGCTCAGTCCCTGGAATCGAAAACAAGCTTTCTAAGGCGGTGGAACTGGCTGGACATGCAGCTGTCCACATCTTTCTACAACTGGCACTCTTACGCGGCCCGCGTAAGAGTTGGGTCTATGCGGCCCGCGTAAAGGGCTATCTCCGGTAAACACTTTTGCAACTTTGCAATTTCAGTCCCTGGTCCATTTAAACTTTATTTAAGCTCCATTTATTGCATTTTGGATCCCCATAGTTAACTTTTAAGGACCTTAGGTCATTAACTAACTCCGTTAAGCTCTCGGTTAGTCATACGATCACGCGAAATGTCTTGTATTCAACGCAACTCCACAAAATTAATATACGTTATTCTTGAGAGCACAATATACAATTATTACAACGTTCTTGGGATCGTTAAAAGGTCACTCAGAGGTTACTTTTAACATGTTGACACTTTTAACCCCTATGTTTCATAAGATCCTTATTTTGAGCATAAACGACTTTCCAAGTTCGATAAATTATTCGTTAAAGAATAAGAACGTCTTGTGAGGTCAATCAGAGGCACAAGAATGGCATGTTGACACTTTGGATCCCTTTTATTAACATATTTACATTGTTTGACAATTTTAGTCCCTCAAGATCAATCTATTACACGTTTAAAGTCCATGACACGTGTCTTCATTACATTGGTCGTAGTTTTACGAGGTGCTACATCCTCACCCCCTTAAAAGAAATCTCGACCTCAAGATTTACTGAAATAAATGAGGGTACTTCTGTTTCATTGTGGATTCAACCTCTCACGTGTATTCGGGACCTCTACGGGCATCCTATTTAACATTCACAATTGGTACGTGCTTCCTTCGAAGCTTCTTAACCTGTCGATCCTCAATCGACAAAGGTTTTTCAACAAACTTTAAGCTCTCATCTATATGCACATCCTTATGTGACATGGCTAGCGATTCATCGGCTAGGCATTTCTTAAAGTTGCAGATGTGAAATACATTATGGATTCCACTGAGCTCTTCAGGTAGGTTTAGCTTGTAAGCCACTATTCCGACACATTCGATGATCTCGAATGGTCCTATGTATCTTGGGCTTAGCTTGCCTTTCTTGCCAAATCACATCACTCCTTTCCAGGGTGATACCTAGGTAGCACTTTGTCACTTACCTCGAATTTTAGAGGTTTACGCCTTTTATCTGTGTAGCTTTTATGCCTATCCCTGGCAGCTTTTAGATGATCACGTATCTGCACAATCTTATCTATCGTCTCCAGGACTATATCAGGTCCTATTAGTTGGACGTCTCCAACTTCCGCCCAACAAACTGGCGTTCTACACTTTCTTCCGTACAAAGCTTCAAAAGGTGCAGCTTGAATACTCAAATGATAGCTATTATTGTACGAAAATTCAATCAATGGAAGATGATCATCCCAACTTCCACCTAAATCAATAACACAAGCCCTTAACATATCCTCCAGTGTTTGAATTGTACGCTCACTTTGGCCATCCGTCTGAGGATGATATGCAGTGCTGAAGTTTAATCAAGTGCCTAAGCATTGCTGAAAGCTTTTCCAAAAATGTGATGTATATCTCGTATCCCTATCAGAGATGATAGACACTGGCACTCCGTGAAAAGTTACAATCTCGTCCACGTACAGCTGAGCTAACTTATCTGAGCTGTGTGTTTCCTTAATAAGTAAGAAGCGGGTTGACTTAGTCAACCTGTCGACAATAACCCAAATAGTATCATTTCCTTGCTTTGTTTTCGGTAACTTAGTGATAAAATCCATAGTTACCATTTCCCACTTCCAGGTGGGAAGTTCAGGCTGTTGTAGCAAACCTGACGGCTTCTAGTGTTCTGCTTTAACTTGCACGCACGTCAAACATTTGGCCACATAGGTGGCTATAGATTTCTTCAAACCTATCCACCAGTAATTTGCCTTTAAATCCTGGTACATCTTATCACTGCCAGGATGAACAGAATACTTGGAACTATGGGCTTCTTGAAGGATCACGTCCCGAAGTCCTCCATAGATTAGAACCCATATTCGTCCATTCAATCTTAGGATTCCATCCTTGCCATATGTTAACTGTTCAGCAGTTACTCCCAACTTTTCATTTGGATAGTTAGCTTCTAATACAGCTTCCTTCTGAGCGGCTAACAACCATTCATTCAAGCTGTTCTTCAATTCAATGCTCTTGGCATTGATTCTAATGGGCTTAACCCTTTCCTTTCTGCTCAAGGCATCGACGACTACATTCGCCTTGCCTGGATGATATCGGATTTCACAATCATAATCATTCAGTGTCTCCATCCATCGACGCTGTCTCATGTTCAGATCTTTCTGGTTAAACAGATGCTGAAGGCTCTCATGATTAGAATAGATCACACATTTGGTACCATATAAATAATGCCTCCAAAGTTTTAGTGCAAACACAACGGCACCCAATTCCAAATCGTGGGTGGTGTAATTCTTTTCGTGCACCTTTAATTGTCAGGAAGCATAGGCAATAACTTTGCCTTTCTGCATAAGCACACATCCATACCTGTGTGCGATGCGTCACAATAAACCACAAATTCTTCAATCCCTTCAGGCAATGTCAACACAGGTGCATTGCTTAACTTCTGTTTAAGAATATCAAAGGATTCTTGTTGCTTAGGACCACAATCAAACTTGATATTCTTGCGAGCAGTGTTGTAAAAGTCGGATTACTCGGCCGAGTACTCGGCGAGTACTCGGTCCTCGGACCCCCTCCGAGGCGACTTCCTCCTAGGCGGTCTCAATTAGTCGGCCTCGGGAGTACTCGGTGCCTAGTCGGCCTAGTCGGCGCCTAGTCGGACGTAGTCGGCCCAGTCAGTCAACGTGGTTTGTTGACTTTTAATCGGTCAAACTCGGTCAAAATCGGCCTATTCGGCCTTGTACTCGGACTACTCGGCCTTGTACTCAGACTAGTCGGACTTGTATTCAGAATATTTGAACTTTAAACATGTTTCATTTTAAATTATACTCAGTTGACATGAATTATGCTTATTTTAACACATAAATAATATATAACAATTAATTTTCTTTATATTTACCATGTCTGCGTACTCCCGGAGTACTCTCCGAGTACTCCGATTACTCCCAACTCCCCAGTCGGCCGACTAGGGACCGCCTAGCGACTTTTACAACACTGCTTGCGAGTTAATGAAGTTAGGGGTGCAGCAACCCTTGAAAATTTTTTCAATAAAACGCCTGTAATATCCTGCCAGACCCAAGAAGCTGCGAATCTCTATGGGCGTCTTTGGTTCTTGCCAATTCATGATAGCTTCAATCTTAGCGGGACCCAACTGGATACCATGCTCACTCACTACATGTCCAAGAAATTGGACTTCATGAACCCAAAACTCACATTTTGAAAACTTGGCGTAGAGCTTCTCTTGCTGAAGAAGTTTAAGAATACATCGAAGGTGCTTTTCATGATCAGCCTGGTTCTTCGAATAAATAAGAATGTCATCAATGAAAACGATGACTAACTTGTCCAAGTAGGGTTTGCAAACGCGATTCATGAGATCCATGAATGCTGCTAGTGCATTAGTGAGCCCGAAAGGCATAACCAAGAACTCGTAGTGACCATAACGAGTTTTGAATGCAGTCTTATGCACATCTTCATCTCTGACCTTCAGTTGATGGTAACCTGACCTCAAATCAATCTTGGAGAAGTAACTTGCCCCTTGCAATTGATCGAACAGATCGTCGATCCTGGGCAATGGATATCTGTTCTTGATTGTAACCTTGTTTAGCTCGCGATAATCAATGCATAAACGCATCGATCCATCCTTTTTCTTCACAAACAGAATCGGTGCTCCCCAAGGGGACGAGCTAGGTCGAATAAAACCTTTTGCCAACAAATCATCCAGTTGAGTTCTTAACTCTTTCATATCAGTCGGTGCTAACCTGTAAGGTGCTCTTGCAATAGGTGCTGCTCCAGGAATAATGTCAATATGAACTCTACTTACCTATCTGGAGGTAAACCAAGTAGTTCTTCAGGGAATACTTCTGGAAATTCAGAAATAACAGGGATGTCTTCAACCTTGGGCTTTGGTTCATCAATAGTTACTTGTGCCATGTAAATGACACAACCCTTCTTCAAACACCTTGATGCCTTAAGCATAGACACTTGCTTAGGCTACCTATACTGAGTATCTCCTTGTATTGTAAGTGGCTCACCATACGGAGTCTTGATAACCACTTGTTTCTTTTCACAAACAATCTGGGCTTGGTTATGAGATAACCAATCCATGCCTATCACTATGTCGAAAACAGCTAGTTTTAAAGGAAGCAAAGATAACGGAAAAGAGTGGTTCCTAATGGATATAAAACATCCATCTAACATGGTTGAAGCCGTTTCTATGGTACCATCGGCCAATTCTACTTCATATTTTATGCTTAGGGTTTTAACAAGCAGATTTAATAACTTACAAAATTTATTATCCACAAACGACTTATCTGCACCCAAATCAAACAATACCCTTGCATAAACATCATTGATAAGAAAGGTACCTGTTATCACGTTGTCATTCTGAATCGCTTCTTGTGCATTCATTTGAAAGACCCGAGCATTGGTCTTCTTACCTTCTTCAGGTTTCTTTGCATATTTTGGGCAGTTAGTCTTAATATGCCACTTCTCGTTGCAACCATAACAGGTCGCGTCCTTCAATTTCTTGCAATCCAAAGTCTTATGTTCTTTGGACTTGCAGATCCCACATCCAATGGGCTTTGATTGCGACTGCGACTTTGATTCAAACCTGCATTTTCCAAAATGACACTTCTGGCAGGTTTTGCATTTAGGCTTCTCATCTGTTTGTTGGTTACCTTTGTTAGACCCAGAATTCTTCTTGTGGTCTGAGTTCCCCCTATGTTTCTTATCAGAATGACGTGAGTTCTCATCCTCACGTTTCCTTTTTCCTTCTTCAAAACTCCTAAGCGATCTCTGCCTAACCGCATCGAGAGTAAGGGATAAGGACAAATCAGCCACTGACCTAAAAGTGGTAGGTCTTGATGCTTTCACACTTGCCTTGATCTCTGGAGCTAAACCTCCAATGAAACGGGCTATACGTTTTGGTTCCGGTGTGACCAAGTATGGAACCAGTCGAGACATGGTATTAAAGCTCATGACATATGCCTAACAATCTAAATTCTTCATGGCCAAGGTCAAGAAGTGGGTCTCAATTTTCTCAACTTCATGTTGAGGACAGGAATTTTCCTTGATTAACGTAACAAACTGAGCCCATGTCAAGTTGTACAACGAAATCTTCCCAGTAGCCTGGATCAAGGACCTCCACCAAGCTAGAGCTTCTCCTTTAAATGATTGCGACACAAACTTCACAATATCTTGCTCTGTGCATCCACTAATATCAACCACTGTATCCATCTAGCCACGTCATGCAATCAATGGCTCCTTTTTCCCCAGTGAAATCCCTGGGCTTGCAGGAGACAAAATACTTATAAGAACAGGTTTTAACTCGTGGCTCTTGATCGAATACAATCTTCTTAGACGGGATACTGTGCTGATTTGATGAGTGTTGGGCATCATCCTTCTTTGACTCGTGAGTTTTAGATGGTGGCTTACTATGAGCCAGAGAGTGAGTCTTAGGGTGTAATTTAGAATGAGGTACAGATAGGGTCTTGCTCCGAGTACCGCTTGATTCATTAAACTGCCTATCCATAGCTTTAGTAACAGCATTGTCGATCAATGCTTGAAGTTCCGCACCAGTTACGTTGATCCTGGTAGTATCATGATTTTCTAGAGGGTGACTGTTGACTTCTTCAGATTCTGCCATGTAGCTTGATTGCTACATAAATAATGACAATGATTTATTTAGAAGTCTATAATAGGATTGTCATCTTGATGATTTGTTAACCATGGTATCAATAAACCATAATGGTTAATTTTGGTCAGTCACATATATATTCAGGATTTTCAAATTAATCCTCAGTTATAATTCATTAAATTATTATAATGGCACAAAAAGGCCTAGTCACAAAGACAATCTTAAATTATAAGCCATGATCTTATAGGATCGAGGCATTAAGGTTTGAACATAGTTCATTACATTTTCTTGACAGGAAGTCGTAAACTACAACTGTCTTTTGTCACAAAGAACAATAAATATGGCCCGTAGGCACTTCATCACTAATGGATGATTAAATAATAAATAGAGAAAAGGAAATGGAAGAATCCAATATAAGGATGACTTATGTGATTTTATCGAATCACATTTGCCAGGAGTGTTAACATGTTTTCAGATATTAAAAAGGATTTGAATCTTAATAAGGAACTACCATCATGGCCCTGTTTAAAAAAAAATGACACATGGGCTAGGTTTTGCCTTTAAGATTTCGTTTAATATATAATGGCAGATCTTACAAAAGTAATGATATTTTGATTTATTTCTCATATTATATTCATGCATATGGTGACAAAAATGAAATTTAAAATTAAAACATTCCATTAAACTTTTAAAAGGAGTACATATTTGCCCTAAACGAGACTTTTACTTAAATAACTTGCCCACGCAAGGGCAAAACTGAAAATACAAGTCCTCGCAGGGACTAGATACATAAATAGATGTCAGCGCAGGGACTTAATTGAAAATTAAAAATACAAAACAAACAAACAAGGAATTTCAATAATCCCTTTTGTTCTTCCCCTTGATTAAATCAGCTAAACCCTTAAGTAGACCCCGACGGCTCCTACGCTCCCTCTGAACATCCCGTTCCACCTGATTCAACCTTTGAATGATCTCCTGCTGCTGCGGTGGTTGGACAAATGGCGGCTGCGGTTGCTGCTGCGGCTGAGGCTGAAGAGGTGGTGGGTATTGATACCCATATGCTGGGTATCCAGTCTGGTAGGAAGCTCCGTAGGCCCTTCAGGATGAAGAGCATTGTAGTTTGCCGCTACAAGATACGGGTCAACATCAGGGGCGTTGTAGTAATTGTAGCCAGAATGGCCTGGCTGCTCAAAAGGGTTATATGCAATGTTGTAGAAGGCGCCAGGCGCTAGTCGGGCGGTGAGGTACAGCCTAGGGATTAATCGGGATTAATCAGGATTAATCGGGATTAGTCGGAATGGGATTTTTATATGTATTTTTTCAAAATTATATATATATACCCAATAATATAAAAATAATACTTCAAAATTCACATAAATACTTCAAGTTTCAGATAGTATGGTTCGATTTTGACCGATTTTGACCAATTTTGACCGCCTAGGACCGCCTAGAACCGCCTAGGACCGATTTTGATCGATTTTGACCGACTAATATTATCCGATTAATCCGATTTTTGACCGCCTAGGACCGATTTTGACCGCCTAGGACCGATTTTGACCGATTTTTGACCATGACCGATTAATTGACCGCCTAGCTCAAAATTAGGCAGTAGATGACCGCCTAGCGCCTAGGCGCCGATTAATCGGCCGCCTAGACCGATTTCTGCAACCATGGTTATATGTCACTACACCGGCGTATGAAGGAATTGGGTTATCAAAACCCATCTGTGGTGCTGGTGGTGGTACGACTGGAGAAGAGTCGACCTCTGAAACTGGGTTTGAAGGCCCACCCATCTGTGGGTCTTCATACAGCGGCGGGTAGTGACTGCCACTGGAGTGTTGAGGGGTGCTGAAGTGGAATCCCCCTCGCACGGACATCCGTGCTCCTGATCTTCTCCGCTTCAGTGGTTCGGGAGGCGGCTGTTGCTCTGGCGGCGGCGGTGGCGGTGGAGTAACCGCTTGAAAACGCGAATCCTCAGAGGGATCCTGCTGCTGCTGTTGAGGTGGGATAAAAGGGGGAGTGAACTCCCAAGGGTATGAGGCAAACCTTGCTTCATAGCTGTCTGGGCCCCGGTACGGCGAACCATGAAAAGATGATCCGTCAGAAATCTCTATGGGATGTGTCGGCGTCCTACCCGGTGGCATCTCCGGATCGGGGTCATCATCCATATCCATATCTTGGTTACCGGAAAAATGATCGTTTGATCCCAATGGGTTAAAACCCACTGGTTCTTGCACCTGATTCACCGGATTGAACCGGATCTGAAAGTACGAGGTCGGGTCCTGAAAGGCGCGGTGTGAACCCGAGCGCTACAACGGAAAGTAGGAGTGGCGTGAATGTTCGGACTCGTTGCCTTGATGGAGCCCGAAAGAATCGTGGTACGAAGGTGAGGAGCTAAGCGAGACAGAACGCCTCGCAGACTCTAAGTAAGTCCCCCAGTCTTCTTGGGGACTAGTGGTCATCGTCATTGAAGGAGTTCGCCGGTGTGATGGCCCGGCCTCATGATCATGACTGGTGAAAATTGGGGCCTTACCGCCTCTTCCTCTTCCTCTAATACGCGGTGGCATCTTCTGTTCCTGCCAACACAAACAAAAGAAACAACAAAGGAAAACAATAAAGGACAAAATAAAAGATTAGGATTAGTCCTAAGTCCTTGGCCTAGACTCGGAAGTCAAGGAATGTGCAACTGTGTCATTGAGATTAAACACAAAAGGCTAGTATTTAATTCACTCAATGTTGGCTCTGATACCAACCTGTCACACCCCGATATTTCCACGTATTACCGGTGGGCCCGGTGGGGAGTATCGTGACGTAGTTGATATCATCATAGTCAATTTATCACAGTTCAATGCACAGCGGAAGACTAAAAGTAATAATATTACAAACCGAATAAAAGTAACATAAATATTACAAACGGATTATAAAGTGGATCCACAGGCGGATCAAAGATAAAAAGGAATATTGTTCAACAGATTTAAAGTGATAAAAGCTTGCAAGACTTTTTATTTATTCACTCAGGAGTTCCAGCCCAATTACGCTTAGTACCTACACTTAACCTTTTTGGAAAATATGTTAGTTTACACTGCTAAATACAATTAACCGACTCTTTTGAAAAGTGTTTGAGAAAATTGATTTAAATGCATGAGGCACAAATATTCTTTTATAACTTGGGACAATTATTTAAAAATAATCTTGTATACAGTTTTACAAGTTTGTCGTCCGTCAGGGCCGGTTAGAAGAGCCGGACAAGATTATCTGACACACCACAAGTATAATGCCCACAAGGAAATTCCTTATTGTGGGATACCTTTTATACATACGCAACTGTCAGGTGTATGCCTACACCCCGTGCTTAAGTCGTGGCCATTTCAATGAATGAGCCGAGGATATCCAGGACATGGTCATTAACCCCCCAAAGGCATTGCATCAAACAAAACAGATTAAAAGGGTTATGTAAATATATTAATCACAATCTGATTTAAATAGCTACATACCCGGCCAAGCGGTATTATTATAATACCGTATCCCAAGCCCGTATAACGGAAATTAAGTTAAAAGTATTTACCTGAGCAAAATATACAAATTTATCTCAGCCGTATACAATCAGCAAGTGCAAATATCTTTTATTGGGCTCCTAAATCTAGAACGAAGGTTTTAATAACCTATTAGATTCCTAACGGGTCTTATTTAAGTTTAAACTTAGACCGGTTAGTTTTAAAGAAAGGTATACGGTTCAAAATGCAAGATTAAGCGAAGACCGGATTAGAATGTGATTTAGACCCGACAAGTATAAAGACTTGTATAATATGAGTAAACTAATCACATTCTGTATTTTGAAGTGAAAATGATAAGGTTTGACCCGTTTCGTTCAATTTATGCAAACTAGTCACATAAACCGCACCGAACGCGAAAAATGCATAACGGGTAACCAAATGAGTCATATACAGGTTTCACAAGTTAATATTCCTTAAATATGTTGTGATATCAGTAGGATACCTTCCATTATGCCCAAAACGGATTTAAAACCAATTTAAGCCTCGTAGGGGTATTTTGGTCATTTTAAAGATTATAATAGAGATTAAATATCAATCTGAGGTTCTGGTCTAAACTGATCAGTAAAAATATTCATTTTAGTAGGTTATATCAGTAAGATATGATATATGTGTGAAACTTATCATTTATGGCCAAACTATGCACCATAGGGGCATTTTGGTCATTTCACATAAGCCTTAAAGGTCAAAGTTGGAAATCTGAGTTCAAAACTTTTACTTACCATTAAAGTATAAAAATTTATTCATAACATCAGTAGGTAACAAGCCTTAGGTGCCAAATATGGTTTTAAACCATACTATGCGCCTAAATCGTATAAAAGTCGGTATTTGACGGTATTCGGGTTAAATAAAGGAATCTGAGATTTTGAACAGCCTTTACAGTTTAAAATAACTTATTTAATGTATAAAATTAGTAGCAAAAGGTTTGGTATGTAAAGGATGTGTAAAACTCATTTTATTAGCAAAAAGGGCATAACCGTCAATTACCGAGTCAATGCAAGAACCCTATGTTATGATCAGTTTAAAATTCAGCAAAAATCTTCAAAAATCCCTAAATAATATATTACATCAGTGGGTAAAAGGTTTGGTGTCAAAATTTGGGTTTAAATAGGTTTTATGTCGAAATTGCCGTTTAATTAATAAAAAGGCTTCAATTTACGATATTGAGCATAACTCCTAATTTAGATCACAAACTGATGTCAAATTTTTAGTACATGTTTATAAATCAGTAATAAAGGTTTTTGTCCTCTCACATTTTCAAAAATCTCGTTTTAATATAAAAAGGACATAATGGTCAACAATTAAGCATTTAACGGAAACATGCAATGATTCGGATTACAAAGGAACCATATTGTATAATCTCAGAGGGTTATACTAACATCTAATATGGTCCTAATGGAACCTTAAGGCATATGTAAACTAAGCTAAATCGGGTCAGAACTGAAAGTCAAAGCAAAAGTCTACTTTTGCGACTTTCGGTTCCGAACCGAGCTTAAACTCAGAATTGATGGGTTGAACATGCTTAGACATGTTCTTACATTATTTACCAAGTTATTTTAATGTTAAAACATGTTCCATAACTTCTACATTATCAGTTATGAATTTATTTGTAAAAATAATTTCTGTTGACTTTTTAATATTAAGTTTGACCCGACAATTGACCAAGTTAGAGTGATAATATGTGGGTGCCCTTTTAAGGGTTTATTACCCATATAATTACCAACTCATAGCCACTTTCAATTCGAATAATGGCTGGACCATTAGTGATTAATCACTAAGTCAAAGCTTAATTACGACGGCTTTGACTTTTGGTCATTAGACTAATAAATCTTGAACTTAAGAGGCTAAGAATGCTTACAAGGGCTCTTAGCACGAAATAGGAGCTGACGAAAACTTGCTTGTACTCCAGAAAGCTCTGGAGAAGAGTTTGAATGAGAATTTGAGAATGTGCAAACGAACTAGCAAACAAGGGCCCTTATATAGGATTTCAAACTTCACAAGATCATTCCACATAACTCTACAACTGATTTCTGATGATCCCAGGTGTCCCCTATGCATGTAATACTGTTGGATCAGTCCTTGGAATCGAAAACAAGCTTTCTAAGGCGGTGGAACTGGCTGGACATATAGCTGTCCACATCTTTCTGCAATTGGCACTCTTACACGGCCCGCGTAAGAGTTGGCCTTGGGTCTACGCGGCCCGCGTAAAGGGCTATCTCCGGTAAACACTTTTGCAACTTTGCAATTTCAGTCTCTGGTCCATTTATACTTTATTTAAGTTCCATTTATTGCATTTTGGATCCCCCATAGTTAACTTTTAAGGACCTTAGGTCATTAACTAACTCCGTTAAGCTCCCGGTTAGTCATACGATCACCCGAAATGTCTTGTATTCAACGCAACTCCACAAAATTAATATACGTTATTCTTGAGAGCACAATATACAATTATTACAATGTTCTTAGGATCGTTAAAAGGTCACTCAGAGGTTACTTTTATCATGTTGACACTTTTAACCCCTATGTTTCATAAGATCCTTATTTTGAGCACAAACGACTTTCCAAGTTCGATAAATTATTCGTTAAAGAATACGAACGTCGTGTGAGGTCAATCAGAGGCACAAGAATGGCATGTTGACACTTTGGATCCCTTTTATTAACATATTTACATTGTTTGACAATTTTAGTCCCTCAAGATCAATTTATTACACGTTTAAAGTCCATGACACGTGTCTTCATTACATTGGTCGTGGTCTTACGAGGTGTTACACCTCCTTGAGCTTATTTCGCATCCCATACAACTTTTCTCCTCTTTTGAGCTCACTCTTGCTTGGTCTTGGAGTTCTTTGCAATCCGGTCTTAATTCGACTCTGTTTAGCATAATCAGAGGTCCATCAACCCTCTAATAAGTTATTTTAACTCTCCTCGGTAGCTAATTCCACTTGGTTCACTCTAATTTGCTTCTGGTACGGTCTCATTATACACAATTTGACTTTTCGGTTTGACCTAATTATTTCAGTTTGCTAAAATTGTTGGCTTTTCAATTCCTTGCTCATATCTCATCCTCATTAGCTAAGGTATGTTGTCATGACTTTAAATTCATCGGTTCGTTAGATCACAGTCAAATTAGGTCAAAATCAGAAATTCGTATTCTCTCAAAATTTGGGTAACAGACTGTAAAGCAAAGCCATGTTGCCCCCTTTCGATCTGTAACACAAAACAATATCCAAATTGACTTTAATTGGGTTACGGATCGTAAGTCCAACCCATCTCATCCTTTACAATTTGTAATAGGGTTGATAAGTCAATTCTGATCTAAATTGGGTCACCGATCCTAAGCCTTCATATGGTCCTCTCCTACGGTCCGTAAGAGGCCTCTATTTACCACGTTGATCCATTTGGGTGATGGACCATAAGTCCCAACCTTGGTCAACCCATACGGTTCGTAATAGGTCAAAATTCAATTTGCTATCGGTAATTGGGTTACGGACCGTAAGACACACCTTGTTTAACTCGTACGACTAGTAAAGACTCTATTGTTATCTATCTGATTAAACCATTTAACATAATGAACATGTTTTTAAGCCCGACGTTATAGGAACAAGTCTTAACGACATCTACGGTCAGTAAGATTTTGATATGATTTTCTGACTTAAGATAACAGGTAAGTACATTAATAGTTTTAAAAACCTAAGATGCTAGTTTAAAACCCCTTGATTATTGTATCAGCTTTGGTGGTTCCTAATTACCGTGTGATAACTTTACTTACGGCAGCATGCTTGCAATCAATACCACTTTGAGCCAAATTATGCATGTATAGGGTACCATCCTGTATTCATTAATATTATATGAGTCACAAACACAGTGTGTAGGCATACACCTGATAGACATGGGTGATATGTGTAATTGGTACATCTAGGTAGCACTAAGACTAGATTCACATGTGTAACAAGCTGTTAGACTCGTAAATCAAGAAACTCATCTCATGTATGTTTTAAAATATTTTATAAACGTGTCTATTAATTGTATTTACCAACAAAAGTTGATGTACTTTAAAAATTGACTCACATGTGCTGATCCTCAAAAGTGGTTAGGCGACCTTAAACG
This sequence comes from Helianthus annuus, assembly GCF_002127325.2. NCBI lineage: Eukaryota > Viridiplantae > Streptophyta > Magnoliopsida > Asterales > Asteraceae > Helianthus > Helianthus annuus. The sequence goes on from NC_035446.2 coordinate 114,385,486, forward strand.
CCTTGCAACTTGCAACTTCGATGATAAAGGTCTATGATGTCGTCAAGTCCTTTTTGATAATTCGATCCACTTTTGGGTTATATGTCTGATATTAGCATAATATTTTAATACTTTTATGGGTTTTTTGTATAAATTCGTAGATTTGATTAATAAAGATATTTCCCTTTTGCTGCAATGTAATTTTGCTAACAACCAGACACGTGAATACCCCACATTCGTGCTCACCAGGAAAGCGGGGTGTGACATACACACAGTTAGGGGTGATCCAATACATATTTGAACATTAGAGGGTGATCTAGAGACTCCGGTCTCTGGCCCCTTATAATGAGTTCTTCTTGGTTTTGTAGATATGGTTCGAGGTAGAGATGATGAGATGTTGCAAGTTATCTTTGTAGTTGTTGCGTTGATTCTAATCCTTACCTTGGTTGATCCGTGAAGCAACAATGAGCATTGTAAAAAGGATTTTCTAGATAATACAAGTTTGTTTATGATAAAACACGGATCTGGTAGAGATTAAACAAGTACATTCTATGTGAGAGGGTTTGTATTTATAGGCCACAAGACAACCTTTCAAACATGTGTGGTTTTTAGTTTTTGTCAAATCAATCAAACCAAACAAGTGTGAGTATTCGTTTTCTGCCTAAAATGGGTGTGCATTATTGTTGTGATTATTCAAGAGACATTTAATGAACCCTCATAACTATTGGATTTCGCTAAGTCCGACTACTCATATATGTCCCGGTAATTCTTCGATTTCTTTCAGAAGCATAAGATTAATCACTTGTTTCGTTCACCTTGTTTCATTATCTGCTACGTTCACGTTGTTTCATTACCAACATTCAAAATAGTAAAGATGTAGTGGTGGCAGTGCCCTTCGCCCACACCAAAACATGTGTGACTTTTGGCGTGTCACCTGTTTGAACCTATGAAACTAAAGGGCTATGAATGTTTATTTTCTACCTAAAACGAGTATGCCTTTAAATAACCATTTTGACTAGTCAAAGACTTTCAATGGAGCATTATGACAATTGGATATTCGATTTCAGTAGCCAAGTCAAGATACTTTTGTATGTTGGTTGACACAATTTGTTTCGTAGGGGTAGAGTGGTGACGGCACCCATCACCCACACCAAGGATCATGACTTAGGCGTGTAAGGGTGTATGGCACCTTTTAAGCCATGTCTCTTCTTCATGGCTAAGGCACTAATTACCCCTTCAAATGGGACATTCGGGTGGTAAGTGACGTACTTTACAACCAAAAGGTAGAGAGTTCAAATTTTATAGAGTGCAGGTGTGATGTATATATTGTAGAAAATCTAGGAATTGTTGTTAAAAAAAATTACAGTCTTCATTACTCCATCGAATTGTGGTGATACGAACTCTTAAAAGGTTATACTACCAAATCTTTTTACTTTGGTTTCATGTGGGTTTTTATATATAACTATGTGATTAATGTGATTAAGATTATACCCGACACTTCTTTTCTAGATACAAATTAAATTGGTACCTTTAATCAATCATATAGGATATGAAAAGTACAATGAATCCAATATATATTTAGGCATTTAGCTGGTTTCGCGATACTACAATATCCTTCTAGAAACCCACTGAAACTTTGATCATATACATGTGATGCGTATAATACAAACCATGTGCCCTCATATGGTAAAAGAATGGAGACACTGGATAAAATGTTGAAGCTAGTGTCTAGTGATCTTATATTGGGAAGATTCAACGTATGCAATGAGCACATGTAAAAGGAAACAAACAAAACCAGAATAGGAGTGAAATAATTAGATTCGTGGTTGACTTTAATTTATTAATATATATTTATTATATTATTTTCACTTAATTTTCATTTTCTTCTTTTTTAATTATATACTTAAACAAGAAACCATATATTGCCCTCTAATTCCATTCCTCTTGAAAAAGAAAAAAAAAATTACCTTAGATCATGTTTTCCTTTTTTGCAAACATTTTTTACCAAAAAAAAATTATTTAGGACATTTTATAATTATGGTTATATATCGTAATTTTGAGCAAGGTTACGATATATGGGTGAGATCAAATAGAAAGTTTATTTTGGCTAGAAAGGATAGAAAACAATAGGATTATGACATGTGTCAAATTTTAAAATAAAGAGAAAAGGTATTTTAGTCAATCTCATCCTTTTTTCTTTCTTCTTCTCCCCAGTTACTCCAAAACCCACCATTTTCAAAACCCACCATCTTCAACCTTTTCTTCACTTACTATCTCAATAATCACTATATTATAGTGCGATTTTCGTCATCAATCAATGATTCAAACACCCTATCAACGTGTTCTTCAGCTTTTTTTTAAGAAAACCCAGTTTAATTTCATTCAAAATCTCGTTTTTTCCGGTGATTTTGAAGTTAATCACTCGATCCATTCGATTCAATCGCTGATAAGTGTTTCTATCATTCAAATTTCGTCAATCGATAAAGAAATCGGCTTCGATCCATGTAAAAAATTCTTTAATTTCATTTTTACGATCTGGGTTTTTGATTTACTCATTGCGTTTTACGATCTTCGCAGGGGTCCGGGGGCAGCGCCCCTTGTAGCAGGGTCCCAGGGGCGGCAGCCCCTGGCGGGGTCCAAGGGGCAGAGCCCCTGGCTGGGGTTGAGATGTATTCGTAAATTTGTTGTATTCGATTGAATTGCTTTAATAAAAACGCATGAGAAAATTAATTTTCTGTAAATTTGCCTCTGGAAAACTGTATTCGTAGACAGTTTTATGCCATTGCATTTTAGAACTGCATTCCTGGTTCAGACAATTCACAGACAACTATTATCCTGATTCAATGTGTTTTAGAGAGAACACTTTCTTTGGTGTTTTTATGCCATTGCGTTTTAAAACTAAGACATTTTTATGCGTTTTCTGGTCATTACGTTTTAGAAAAACACATTTTTGAAGTGTTTTTAGTCATTGCGTTTTAGGTAAAACACATTTTTAGGTGTTTTCAGTCCATTGCGTTTTACAGAGAACACTTTCTTTTGTTTTTTAGGCTATTGCGTTTTAGAAATGAGACATTTTTAAGTGTTTTATGGCCATTGCGTTATATAAATAAGACATTTCTTTGTGTTTTTTGTGCATTGCGTTATAGGTAAAACACATTTTTATGTGTTTTCAGTCCATTGCGTTTTAGAAAACAGACATTTTAAGTGTTTTCTGGCTATTGCGTTTTAGAAATAAGACATGTGTTTGTGTTTTTGGTGCATTGCGTTTTAGGTAAAACACATTTTTATGTGTTTTCATTCCATTGCGTTTTAGAAACTACACTTTCTAATGAGTTTTTAGGCTATTGCGTTTTAGAATTAAGACATTTCTTTGTGTTTTCTGGTCATTGCGTTTTACAAATAAGACATTTCTTTGTGTTTTTTGTGCATTGCATTTTAGAAAAATGTCATTTTTTAGGTTTTTTTTCCATTGTGTTTTACGCAACTGAGTTTTTTTCATTGCGTTTTACGCAACTGGGTTTTCAAAAATTTTTTTCGAAAATATAGCAATAGTATACTCGTTTTAAAGATAAAAAAATGCTCGTTTTTTGATGCAATTTTTATAAAAAAAAATAATGTCGTATGAAAGAGTTATTAACGTTTAAAAAATGGGGGGGGGGAATTGGAGGAGAGAGAAACTATTGCCTTGGATTGACGAGAATGCCCTAAACAAACCCACGCGCCTCTTTTTTTCCTTTCAATTTCTCTCATTTAATCTTAGACCTTGATTAAGTAAATGGATGGTAATGATTACTTCCTAGCCTTCTTAGCCAAATAAACTTCCTATTATATCCTAACCCACGATCTATAACCATAATTGTAAAATGTCCTAAATAATTTTTTTTGGCAAAAAAAAGTTTGCAAAAAAGGAAAACATGATTGAAGGTGTGTTGGTATGTTGTTCGTTTTGGAGCCGAATGTCTTTCTGGAAGCAGTCTCTTTATCCCTAGGGATAGAGGCCAGGTATGTCTACATCCCACCCTCCCCTGACCCTATAAGTAGCGTTTCTATTTGTGGGATTTACTGGGTATGGTTATTGTTGTTGTTGTATCGTGACCTTGAGCAACCGAGAGCCGTCGAAAAGAGATTGTCGACGAGGAATTTTGTCACGACAAAAGCTTTCGCAAAGTAGACTTTTAGAATAGGTTTGACGCTCGCAAATGATCTTTTTCGAAGCAGTGAATGCGGTAACAACCAAAATATATAATTTAAATAACTAAATATGCATGATCATGGAGATTAGATAAATGGGAAGTCATTAAAGACTTTGCTGGCAATCAAGAAACCCGTTTTATAAGGAGATCTCATCACATGCCCTAATCAACTTACTGATCTGTCATGTTTCTTTGTGTTTTATTCTATAAATACCCAATGAGACATAACCACAAAGTAATCTCAAATGGCCACTAAAACCTACGTGAGACAAAACTCTCATAACAGGTCAATCAGTTCGCCATGTGGACCGGTTTGTGAGGCCGAGTACAAGAAGCTCATGGGTCAGGATGATGAACCATCGAGCCCGACTTCTGATATCGTGGAGGAAGATATTATGGATCAGAATCCACCGACGTCAAGGCGCGGTCTAGTCCTCTTTGTCACTTCATTGGTGTTGATCTTCATAGCTATAGCCATGAGTAAATATTCCAAGGATGGGTTTTGGCTCACCACCAAAAAGATAATTTTATGGCGTCAATGATCAAGATTGAGGTGAGGGTCAGTAAAATCTTCAACCGTCAAATGAGTTATGGTTTTAATTTTTTCTTGTTACTTTTCCGTTTATAGTTTTGTGGCTTGTGTTCTTCATCGTCTTCTCATAATGAAAAAATAGTTGAATGCCATGTTTGGTTTGCTATTTTTTAGTGGCAAGTTGGATATGTATATATCTGCTCGATCTTATTCTTACTCCTAAGTGCCATGTGAAATTAAATACATGTTCAAATGCGTCAAGGCTGATTTCATGTATACCTTTAAATATGGTTTGATTTGGTTCGGTTCGGTTCAGTTATGAAAGAAAACCAACTGATGTTTTGTTTTTGGATTTTGATAACTACTTGGTTTAGACTTAAAAGGTACTATTAATTCTTTTGTTTGAAAAATGATTCGTTAACAGTTGGTAATTGTTGGCTATGGACGTTGGTGGATCCAAACTAATTTCAATTAAAAGCTCAATTATAATTTTGGTCAAATAAAATATTCCTTTTACAAACACAAACAATAATATGCGAAAATTAGTGTTTTATTTATAAAACATTATAACAAAAGTTTTTTTTTTTTTTTGAAATGTAAACTTTATTAAGAAACCGAGACTGCACCCAACAAGGCTGACTCAACCCAACAACTTACAACACATACAAAGGAAATTTACACCAATCTTTCCACAAGATTCTTTTGTGTTTCGATCTATTACTAAGCCAAAGAAAACCTAACGATTTAATATCCCCCATTATGTCTTCACTCCTACCTAACCCCTTAGAAAAGACCTTATCATTTCTCGCCTTCCAGATACACCAACATCCGACCATAACCAATCCTTTTTACCACCATTTTTTCCTCCTTACCAGGATTGCCAAGAGAGTACTCGGCAACGTCTTTGAAGGTAAACGCGAACAGAGGGGGGAGACGAACCCATGCACGAAAATCTTGCCAAACCTTTAATGTCAAAGAACAACCTGTAAAAACATGATCAGTAGATTCATCCAGCTCCCCACAAAAGCAGCATTTGGGATCGGAAATTTGGACGTTCCGCTTAACCAACTCGGCACGGGTCGGGATTCTGTTTTGTAAGGCTCTCCAAAAAAATATATTGCACTTAGCCGGCACCCTCGAAACCCACCCCATAATGTCATCGAACGTCGGAGCATTTTCATCGATCAGAATTTTTCTCATAGAAGCGGCCGAGAAGGTTCCATCTTTGTCACCCAGCCATAACCAATTGTCCGGCTGATCCGACAGGGACACCCCTTCCAGCAAATCACATAACTCCTGCAAGTCAGTGCACTCACCTTTAGAAGTCGGCTGATGCACCCACGACCAAGTAAAACCCGGGCTGCCCTTCGTTCTAACCATCCTTTGATAACCATCTAACATAGAAATTTTTACTTATAAAAAATAGAAAAGCTGGTTTTAAATGTCTATTGAATTAAGTTCATTTAATTATTTACTAGAATTTGATCCGAGCCGCGCGCTGCAGTGGCAATGTCACATTTCTAACTTTGTTACACGCGACAATGACATTAACGTGTGGTGTACACATATGACATCATGTGTTTTTACTTTGTTACACACATTATGTCTGTGACATTAAAGTCGTTAGACATAGATAAAAAGGGTATGCCTCGGACATTGCGGTGTAAAATCGTAAAAGTAATAATTTTAGGTAGTGGTTTAAAAGTAATTCAGATATTAACGTGGTTAGGCATAGATAGATAAAAGTATAATAATATGTCATATATTGTGGTTTAAAGTCATAAAAGTAATTTACAAAAAAAATGTGTCAAGTTATTGAGTAGAAAGGATTGAAGGGTCAAAGTTGTCAATTACCAAACGTTAGGAGGTGTCAAATTATTAAGTAGAGAATGTTAGAGGGTTGAAGTTGTCATTTATCAAAAGTTAGAAATAAATGTGTAACTTTATAACAACCCTCGGTAAAACCGACATCCTCATAATATTTCTGACACCCTAATATATCTTTAAATATATCAATATGTCTTTATATACACCCCGTATGTGAAAACCGAGCCCAAATTAGAATATAATATATAAAATAAATTTAAAACAATAAAAATTAAGTTGAGGCGGGCCGCATGGGACCTCACCTCAACATAACGCGGGCCGCGCGAGGGTATAACCTGATTTCGCTTAAACCTTAAGTTCATGCGGGTCGCGTATAAGATAGTCTAAGTTAACGCGGGCCGCGAGAGACCTAAATTGTGGCGCGACCCTGAGCTGACACGTGTCATCATCGTGGCGGACCTACGTATCGAATCAGCCAAGCTATAGGTTGACCGTGTGTTGACGCGGGCCGCGTAAGGCTTAGCCTTACCTTACGCGGGCCGCCTGAGAGTCAATATCAGCAACTATATAAGAAAGCCATCAGTCTACGTTTTTCGTCGCTCACATTCTCAATCTCAAATCACAATTTCTGTAGGAAGTAATTATACGCAGGCATTATACCCCCCTAAAATAGCGAGGTTCTGCTACGATGTAAGTATTATAACCCCTGGAGACGTATTAGATACGCTGCCCGATTGATCTAGGGTTCCGTAACGGCTGTCGTGGTTCTGCCCGACGTAGTCGTTGGAATGTCGTCTCGGGGAGGGTATTACTAATGTTAAAATGGGTTATTATACTAACACACGTGCATTTGTGTCAATTATAGATATTCACCAGGAAACCCTAAAGAATAACTTAAGACAGCAATGTGAGTAATCCTTCTTTTTATGTAAACCTTTTTGTGAGTAATCTCCTTTTTATTAACAGTTTTTACAAAACCTTAACCTTTTTACAATGCGATTTAGCAGTGATTGAGTCTTTGTAATTCTACAATTACTGCCGGTATGTTGGGGTTTTGTATACAAAATGTGAGTAACGTTACCATTGGACGAAGAGTTAGCCAATGTGTAATATGACCCTCAGTCAGACTTGACACTACTGAATGAGTAATTGGGTAGATATAAACATTGTAATCGCCCTCAATACTGTTTAAAGTAAATTAATATTTCTTGATTAAACTGGGATTCACTCACCAGTATTTCCCACTGACAAAACCTTTTTAAAACGCGTTTCAGGTAACACAATGTGAAAGCCAAATAGAAGCCAGCTGGACAGCATTGAAGGCTTGGAAAAGTGGCTATAAAAGTTACCTAAATAAAAGAAAGCGTTTATTTCAATAAAGTGGGATTTATCCCTGTAAATCAGTTTGTAATAAAAACTTGGGTTTTACCCATTTGTTTAATATTATAAAATATGGTGGTTTACTCTGATTTAATATTTCCTAACTACGGTCCTGATGAAAATTTCCGCTGCCAAATAAGTAATTAACGTGATACCACCGAAACTGGATCACGGCCGCCCGTTCCCGGGAACTAGGGACCGGGGGTTGTGACAGAAGGTAATATCAGAGCTATGCCACTGATTCAGCCACAGAAGTGTTCTGCTGACATCAAAATTCAAATTGTTAGGAAATAAACTATGGAAATATGTGTATAATTGTATTTCTTGCTATGTGTTATCTGACTATTTGTTAGTTTACAGTATGAGCGACCAAGGACCTTCTGACGCCTATCGTCAACTGTCTGGTTCGCCTAGGAGCGAAGGCACCTCCTCTTCTCAGCCTGCCCTCTCGGGGTATTCTGCTGACACAGAAGAAGGAATCTTTGTGTTTAAGGCTCAGTCTGAAGAGCCATTTCCTCAGAAAAAGAGGGGATGGTTCAGTAGGGGAGCGCACGAGCATAGGAAGATAATGAAAAAGTTGCAGGAACAACGAGTGTTAGCCGCAACAAAAAGAGAAACTGATGCTTATAATCTGGATATACTCAATAGGGGTATTGCTAATATCCATATTTTAGCAACCACTGCTGCTGACCCAAACCTGGAACAAATGCTAGCACCCCAACCACAAAATCCTGACCAACCCATGGAAGTAGAAGACCAGATAGAAATGCCTGATTACAACCCGGAGGAGATACCTAGGGTACCTGCACCAGATCCCCTAGACCCAAATAATTACGACCCCTGGTGGGATGATGTTAGGGACTACGTGCAACAAAACCCAATACAGGAAAATGTGCCAATGCCCAACTTAGGAGCTTACCCAGGGTTAGATCCTCAAGATCCCTACAACATTAGTGATGCATATGTTAGGGAAATTTTAGAGAATCCATACCCGTACCAGGCCCCTATGCCTCCGTATCATGAACCCGTACCTCAGTTTCCAAACCCAGTCCTAGAACCTGCACCCCCAATGAGTGCAGAAAATGTCCAGGAACTTAGGACTTTTGGGGAGGAAATTTTAGAAAGCAGTGATCGTATGCGACAGGTGGGAGAACGCCTCGTATGGAAATACGATGAGCGTAATATGGATTTTTGGACGAATCCATATCAGTGAAGGTGATGGTAGAAACAGTAATAATAATAATAATAATAATAATAATAAAATAATATATGTGTGTATGTGTTAGAAAAAAAAAAACTATGGATGCCTACTATTAGTATTGTAGCTTTACATTTCAGTCAGTATCGTAATTTAAATTTCAGCACTAGTGTGTAATGATGCATACTATATAAATAGAGTAAAAGTCGCAATGCTCGACGCTTTTGGTTAAAAGTGCGTGTCATGTGATTGGCTATATTCAAATATTAATTGTGATATTAATATTTGGTAAATTGTTTAAAATTCAGATGGCCGACGAGGAAAATCAAGATAATCTGAATAACGATAACCAGAGTAACATTAACGTGGTTAATGAGAATCCGGACAACAATAACAATGGAAACCAAATGGATAATAGTGCCGTTCAACATATAGTGGCACAAGGAATTATAGATGCAATGCCATTTATTATTCAAACGGTTCAAGAAGCGAATAATAAAAGTAAGCATAGCAGTAAACGACCAAGTGAACCGGAAAACAGCGTGAACAATGGACCCGTACTTCAAGCGCCCATTCCCAAAAGAAGAAGAACCATGCCATATGGTTGTTCTTACAAGGAATTCTGGTCCTGTAAACCAGTAGAATTCTCGGGCAATGAAGGACCCATTGCAGCCTTACGCTGGATAGAGAAAACTGAGGCCGTTTTAAAAATAAGCAAATGTGCTGAAGAAGATAAGATAATGTTTGCTTCAAATCTGTTTAAAAACGCAGCCTTAGAATGGTGGAACACTATCCTCCAGTCAAGAGGAAGTGATAGGATTTATAACATGGAATGGGAGGAATTTAAAAATATGGTAGAAAGAAAATTCTGCCCTCCCAACGAAAAAGAACAGATAGCAAATAAGTTTCTAAATCTTAGAATGACTGGGGTGGAAAGTAAGGGTTACACTACCACATTCTTTGAATATGCTAGGATAGTACCTACCCTTGCATCACCCGAACCGGTATTAATCTCCCGTTATATCTAGGGATTAATTGGAGAGATTAGACATGTAGTCAAGGCAGCTAGACCCCAAACTATAGAAGAAGCTGTAGAACTAGCCAATACCTTGACAGATGAGTTAATCCGTACTAGAGAAGAAGACCAGAGGAGAAACCTAACCCAAAAGCTTACCCGAGAATTCCATTCTGGGAATTCTAACCGTAGGAATGTAGGATCTACATCTGCACCTTATTGCAAGTATTGCAAAAGGAAGCATTCTGAAAATGCTCCATTTATTGCAATTTTTGCAAAATATCAGGTCACAAAGAAGAAGACTGCAGGAAGAAAGCTAATAGCAGGGTGTGCTTCAACTGTGGGGAACAAGGTCACATCAAGACCAACTGTCCAAAGTTAGCCCCAGCTGTAAACAACAAGAACACTAAAAGTGCTAGAGCATTCGTTCTAACTGCAGACGAAGCTAGGATGATTCCGGACGTCATTGCTGGTACTTTTTTAGTTAATGATATTTTTGCTAAAGTATTATTTGACTCTGGTGCCAACCAAAGTTTTATTAATACTTCATTTTGCAAACTCCTAAATCAATCATTAACTAAACTACCACAAGAATGTTTAGTAGAAACCGCAAATGGAGAAACCGTTAGAATTTCTGAAATCTTGCAAGGAGCAAGAATAGAAACTTTTAATCAAAAATTTATTGCAAACCTTTACCCAATGAATCTGGTAGGATTTGATATCGTATTAGGAATGGATTGGTTAATAGCCAATAAAGCCAATATCTTATGTGATCAAAAGTCAATTCAGATAAAATCACCAAGAGGTGAAAAGATCACAATTAAGGGAGATAAGTTATCTAGATCCACTAAATTCATCTCTGTGATGAAAACTGCAAGTTGTATAAGGAAAGGATCTATAGTGTATTTGATTTCTATAATCACTAAAAGAAAGGAAAAGAATTAAAAGACATTCCAGTAGTGTCCCAGTTTTCAGATGTCTTTCCAGAAGAATTGCCAGGACTACCGCCAGACAGGGAAGTTGAATTCAGAATTCACCTGTTACCAGGAACAGCACCGATTGCCAAAGCACCTTACCGTTTGGCACCCGCTGAAATGCAAGAACTGAAGAGACAACTAGACGAATTGTTGGAGAAAGGATTCATACAGCCAAGCTCATCGCCATGGGGAGCGCCGATTTTATTTGTCAAGAAAAAAGGACGGATCAATGCGTATGTGCATTGACTACCGTGAATTGAACAAAGTCACGATTAAGAATCGGTACCCATTACCAAGGATCGATGATTTGTTTGATCAACTTCAAGGAGCTCGATTTTTCTCTAAAATCGATTTAAGATCAGGATATCATCAACTAAAGGTACAGGAAGAGGACATTCCTAAAACCGCATTCAGAACAAGGTATGGTCATTATGAATTTACTGTCATGCCATTTGGTTTAACCAATGCCCCAGCCGCATTTATGGACATGATGAACCGAATATGTAAGCCATATTTGGATAAATTCATAATTGTCTTCATAGATGATATTCTAATTTACTCTAAAAGTAAAGAGGAGCATGCAAAACACTTGCACTTACTTTTAAGTTTATTGAGAAAGGAAAAGCTTTATGCTAAATTTTCAAAGTGTGAGTTTTGGTTAGAACAGGTACAATTTCTCGGACATTTAGTTAACCATGAAGGAATTCATGTAGATCCAACAAAAATCGAGGCAATTACCAAATGGAAAACCCCAGAGTCACCAACTGAAGTTAGAAGTTTCTTAGGATTGGCCGGTTATTATAGAAGATTTATTCGAGATTTTTCTAGAATAGCCATTCCTTTAACTAAGTTAACCTGTAAATCTGTTAAGTTTGAATGGGGACCAAAACAAGAAGAAGCCTTTAGAATTCTTAAGCAAAGATTAACCCATACACCCATACTAGCGTTACCAGAAGGAACTGAAGACTTTGTAGTCTTTTGTGATGCTTCTAAGTTAGGATATGGATGTGTGTTAATGCAACGTCAAAAGGTTATAGCTTATGCATCTAGACAGCTTAAGAGTCATGAAGAAAATTATTCGACCCATGATTTGGAATTAGGAGCCATAATTTTTGCCCTTAAGATTTGGAGACATTATCTTTATGGTAGTAAGTTTACCATATTCACGGATCATAAAAGTTTAAGATATGTCTTCGGGCAAAAAGAATTGAATATGAGACAGAGACGCTGGATGGAATTACTTAGTGATTATGATTGTGATATCCAGTATCATGCAGGAAAAGCCAATGTGGTGGCTGATGCTTTAAGTCGAAAATATCACGAAAAGCCAAAAAGGGTACGTTCTCTTAAATTAAATCTACAAGTAGATTTAAACAATCAGATTAGAAAAGCACAAGAAACAGTAATCAAGGAGGATACTGAAAAATTAAAAGGAATGATTAAGGAATTAGAACAAGGAACAGATGGAATTTGGAGGTTCCATAAAAAGAGAATGTGGATACCTAAATTAGGAAATTTACGTCACCGTATATTAGAAGAAGCCCATAAGTCTAAATATACGATGCATCCAGGAAGTGATAAAATGTACCAGGATTTAAGGAAAAATTTCTGGTGGATAGGAATGAAAAAGGATGTAGCAGCCTATGTTTCTAAATGTTTAACTTGCTCACAAATTAAAGCTGAACATCAGAAACCCTCAGGTTTGTTACAACAATTAGAAATACCAGTTTGGAAATGGGAATTGATAACAATGGATTTTGTTACCAAATTGCCTAAAACAAGGAAAGGTAATGATACAATCTGGGTGATTGTAGATAGGTTAACCAAGTCAGCTCATTTCATACCAATGAAGGAAACCTTTAGTATGGAACAATTAGCCAAATTGTATGTAAATGAAATCGTTTCTTTACATGGCATTCCTTTATCAATTGTTTCCGATAGAGATAGCCGTTTTACTTCTCATTTTTGGTCAAGTTTCCAAAAAGCAATGGGAACCAGGATAAATCTAAGCACAGCTTATCATCCTCAAACGGACGGACAAAGCGAAAGGACAATTCAGACAATGGAGGACATGCTTAGAGCTTGTGTAATTGATTTTGGAGGTAATTGGGACGAACACTTACCTTTAATAGAATTTTCTTATAATAACAGTTATCACACAGGTATCAATGCTGCACCATTCGAAGCACTTTATGGACGAAAGTGCAGAACCCCAGTCTGTTGGGCAGAAATTGGGGAAAAACAATTATCTGGACCCGAGATAGTACAGGAAACAACTGATAAAATCATTCAAGTCAAGGAACGACTAAAAACAGCACGTGATCGACAAAAGAGTTATGCCGACAACAGACGCAAACCAGTAGAATTTCAAGTAGGAGATAAAGTATTATTGAAAGTCTCTCCCTGGAAAGGAGTGGTAAGATTCATCAAAAGAGGAAAGCTAAGTCCCAGGTATATTGGACCTTTCAAAATTCTTGAAAGAGTAGGACCTGTAGCCTATCAGCTACAACTGCCAGAAGAAATGGCAGGAATACATGATGTATTTCATGTATCTAATCTTAAAAAGTGCCTAGCTGATGAATCACTCGTAGTACCTCTCAAAGATATAAAGGTTAATGAACAACTCAAATTTGTAGAGAGGCCTCTACAAATTGAAGATAGAAAAATTAAGAATCTCAAGCATAAGAGATTAGTTCTGGTCAAAGTGAAATGGGACTCCAAAAGAGGACCTGAATACACATGGGAACTTGAATCAGAAATGCAAAAGAAATATCCACACTTGTTCCAGTAGATCTCGAGGACGAGCTCTAAAACAAGGTGGGGAGGATATAACAACCCTCGGTAAAACCGACATCCTCATAATATTTCTGACACCCTAATATATCTTTAAATATATCAATATGTCTTTATATACACCCCGTATGTGAAAACCGAGCCCAAATTAGAATATAATATATAAAATAAATTAAAAACAATAAAAATTAAGTTGAGGCGGGCCGCATGGGACCTCACCTCAACATAACGCGGGCCGCGCGAGGGTATAACCTGATTTCGCTTAAACCTTAAGTTCATGCGGGCCGCGTATAAGATAGTCTAAGTTAACGCGGGCCGCGAGAGACCTAAATTGTGGCGCGACCCTGAGCTGACACGTGTCATCATCGTGGCGGACCTACGTATCGAATCAGCCAAGCTATAGGTTGACCGTGTGTTGACGCGGGCCGCGTAAGGCTTAGCCTTACCTTACGCGGGCCGCCTGAGAGTCAATATCAGCAACTATATAAGAAAGCCATCAGTCTACGTTTTTCGTCGCTCACATTCTCAATCTCAAATCACAATTTCTGTAGGAAGTAATTATACGCAGGCATTATACCCCCCTAAAATAGCGAGGTTCTGCTACGATGTAAGTATTATAACCCCTGGAGACGTATTAGATACGCTGCCCGATTGATCTAGGGTTCCGTAACGGCTGTCGTGGTTCTGCCCGACGTAGTCGTTGGAATGCCGTCTCGGGGAGGGTATTACTAATGTTAAAATGGGTTATTATACTAACACACGTGCATTTGTGTCAATTATAGATATTCACCAGGAAACCCTAAAGAATAACTTAAGACAGCAATGTGAGTAATCCTTCTTTTTATGTAAACCTTTTTGTGAGTAATCTCCTTTTTATTAACAGTTTTTACAAAACCTTAACCTTTTTACAATGCGATTTAGCAGTGATTGAGTCTTTGTAATTCTACAATTACTGCCGGTATGTTGGGGTTTTGTATACAAAATGTGAGTAACGTTACCATTGGACGAAGAGTTAGCCAATGTGTAATATGACCCTCAGTCAGACTTGACACTACTGAATGAGTAATTGGGTAGATATAAACATTGTAATCGCCCTCAATACTGTTTAAAGTAAATTAATATTTCTTGATTAAACTGGGATTCACTCACCAGTATTTCCCACTGACAAAACCTTTTTAAAACGCGTTTCAGGTAACACAATGTGAAAGCCAAATAGAAGCCAGCTGGACAGCACTGAAGGCTTGGAAAAGTGGCTATAAAAGTTACCTAAATAAAAGAAAGCGTTTATTTCAATAAAGTGGGATTTATCCCTGTAAATCAGTTTGTAATAAAAACTTGGGTTTTACCCATTTGTTTAATATTATAAAATATGGTGGTTTACTCTGATTTAATATTTCCTAACTACGGTCCTGATGAAAATTTCCGCTGCCAAATAAGTAATTAACGTGATACCACCGAAACTGGATCACGGCCGCCCGTTCCCGGGAACTAGGGACCGGGGGTTGTGACAGAAGGTAATATCAGAGCTATGCCACTGATTCAGCCACAGAAGTGTTCTGCTGACATCAAAATTCAAATTGTTAGGAAATAAACTATGGAAATATGTGTATAATTGTATTTCTTGCTATGTGTTATCTGACTATTTGTTAGTTTACAGTATGAGCGACCAAGGACCTTCTGACGCCTATCGTCAACTGTCTGGTTCGCCTAGGAGCGAAGGCACCTCCTCTTCTCAGCCTGCCCTCTCGGGGTATTCTGCTGACACAGAAGAAGGAATCTTTGTGTTTAAGGCTCAGTCTGAAGAGCCATTTCCTCAGAAAAAGAGGGGATGGTTCAGTAGGGGAGCGCACGAGCGTAGGAAGATAATGAAAAAGTTGCAGGAACAGCGAGTGTTAGCCGCAACAAAAAGAGAAACTGATGCTTATAATCTGGATATACTCAATAGGGGTATTGCTAATATCCATATTTTAGCAACCACTGCTGCTGACCCAAACCTGGAACAAATGCTAGCACCCCAACCACAAAATCCTGACCAACCCATGGAAGTAGAAGACCAGATAGAAATGCCTGATTACAACCCGGAGGAGATACCTAGGGTACCTGCACCAGATCCCCTAGACCCAAATAATTACGACCCCTGGTGGGATGATGTTAGGGACTACGTGCAACAAAACCCAATACAGGAAAATGTGCCAATGCCCAACTTAGGAGCTTACCCAGGGTTAGATCCTCAAGATCCCTACAACATTAGTGATGCATATGTTAGGGAAATTTTAGAGAATCCATACCCGTACCAGGCCCCTATGCCTCCGTATCATGAACCCGTACCTCAGTTTCCAAACCCAGTCCTAGAACCTGCACCCCCAATGAGTGCAGAAAATGTCCAGGAACTTAGGACTTTTGGGGAGGAAATTTTAGAAAGCAGTGATCGTATGCGACAGGTGGGAGAACGCCTCGTATGGAAATACGATGAGCGTAATATGGATTTTTGGACGAATCCATATCAGTGAAGGTGATGGTAGAAACAGTAATAATAATAATAATAATAATAAAATAATATATGTGTGTATGTGTTAGAAAAAAAAAACTATGGATGCCTACTATTAGTATTGTAGCTTTACATTTCAGTCAGTATCGTAATTTAAATTTCAGCACTAGTGTGTAATGATGCATACTATATAAATAGAGTAAAAGTCGCAATGCTCGACGCTTTTGGTTAAAAGTGCGTGTCATGTGATTGGCTATATTCAAATATTAATTGTGATATTAATATTTGGTAAATTGTTTAAAATTCAGATGGCCGACGAGGAAAATCAAGATAATCTGAATAACGATAACCAGAGTAACATTAACGTGGTTAATGAGAATCCGGACAACAATAACAATGGAAACCAAATGGATAATAGTGTCGTTCAACATATAGTGGCACAAGGAATTATAGATGCAATGCCATTTATTATTCAAACGGTTCAAGAAGCGAATAATAAAAGTAAGCATAGCAGTAAACGACCAAGTGAACCGGAAAACAGCGTGAACAATGGACCCGTACTTCAAGCGCCCATTCCCAAAAGAAGAAGAACCATGCCATATGGTTGTTCTTACAAGGAATTCTGGTCCTGTAAACCAGTAGAATTCTCGGGCAATGAAGGACCCATTGCAGCCTTACGCTGGATAGAGAAAACTGAGGCCGTTTTAAAAATAAGCAAATGTGCTGAAGAAGATAAGATAATGTTTGCTTCAAATCTGTTTAAAAACGCAGCCTTAGAATGGTGGAACACTATCCTCCAGTCAAGAGGAAGTGATAGGATTTATAACATGGAATGGGAGGAATTTAAAAATATGGTAGAAAGAAAATTCTGCCCTCCCAATGAAAAAGAACAGATAGCAAATAAGTTTCTAAATCTTAGAATGACCGGGGTGGAAAGTAAGGGTTACACTACCACATTCTTTGAATATGCTAGGATAGTACCTACCCTTGCATCACCCGAACCGGTATTAATCTCCCGTTATATCTGGGGATTAATTGGAGAGATTAGACATGTAGTCAAGGCAGCTAGACCCCAAACTATAGAAGAAGCTGTAGAACTAGCCAATACCTTGACAGATGAGTTAATCCGTACTAGAGAAGAAGACCAGAGGAGAAACCTAACCCAAAAGCTTACCCGAGAATTCCGTTCTGGGAATTCTAACCGTAGGAATGTAGGATCTACATCTGCACCTTATTGCAAGTATTGCAAAAGGAAGCATTCTGGAAAATGCTCCATTTATTGCAATTTTTGCAAAATATCAGGTCACAAAGAAGAAGACTGCAGGAAGAAAGCTAATAGCAGGGTGTGCTTCAACTGTGGGGAACAAGGTCACATCAAGACCAACTGTCCAAAGTTAGCCCCAGCTGCAAACAACAAGAACACTAAAAATGCTAGAGCATTCGTTCTAACTGCAGACGAAGCTAGGATGATTCCGGACGTCATTGCTGGTACTTTTTTAGTTAATGATATTTTTGCTAAAGTATTATTTGACTCTGGTGCCAACCAAAGTTTTATTAATACTTCATTTTGCAAACTCCTAAACCAACCATTAACTAAACTACCACAAGAATGTTTAGTAGAAACCGCAAATGGAGAAACCGTTAGAATTTCTGAAATCTTGCAAGGAGCAAGAATAGAAATTTTTAATCAAAAATTTATTGCAAACCTTTACCCAATGAATCTGGTAGGATTTGATATCGTATTAGGAATGGATTGGTTAATAGCCAATAAAGCCAATATCTTATGTGATCAAAAGTCAATTCAGATAAAATCACCAAGAGGTGAAAAGATCACAATTAAGGGAGATAAGTTATCTAGATCCACTAAATTCATCTCTGTGATGAAAACTGCAAGTTGTATAAGGAAAGGATCTATAGTGTATTTGATTTCTATAATCACTAAAACGAAAGGAAAAGAATTAAAAGACATTCCAGTAGTGTCCCAGTTTTCAGATGTCTTTCCAGAAGAATTGCCAGGACTACCGCCAGACAGGGAAGTTGAATTCAGAATTCACCTGTTACCAGGAACAGCACCGATTGCCAAAGCACCTTACCGTTTGGCACCCGCTGAAATGCAAGAACTGAAGAGACAACTAGACGAATTGTTGGAGAAAGGATTCATACAGCCAAGCTCATCGCCATGGGGAGCGCCGATTTTATTTGTCAAGAAAAAGGACGGATCAATGCGTATGTGCATTGACTACCGTGAATTGAACAAAGTCACGATTAAGAATCGGTACCCATTACCAAGGATCGATGATTTGTTTGATCAACTTCAAGGAGCTCGATTTTTCTCTAAAATCGATTTAAGATCAGGATATCATCAACTAAAGGTACAGGAAGAGGACATTCCTAAAACCGCATTCAGAACAAGGTATGGTCATTATGAATTTACTGTCATGCCATTTGGTTTAACCAATGCCCCAGCCGCATTTATGGACATGATGAACCGAATATGTAAGCCATATTTGGATAAATTCATAATTGTCTTCATAGATGATATTCTAATTTACTCTAAAAGTAAAGAGGAGCATGCAAAACACTTGCACTTACTTTTAAGTTTATTGAGAAAGGAAAAGCTTTATGCTAAATTTTCAAAGTGTGAGTTTTGGTTAGAACAGGTACAATTTCTCGGACATTTAGTTAACCATGAAGGAATTCATGTAGATCCAACAAAAATCGAGGCAATTACCAAATGGAAAACCCCAGAGTCACCAACTGAAGTTAGAAGTTTCTTAGGATTGGCCGGTTATTATAGAAGATTTATTCGAGATTTTTCTAGAATAGCCATTCCTTTAACTAAGTTAACCTGTAAATCTGTTAAGTTTGAATGGGGACCAAAACAAGAAGAAGCCTTTAGAATTCTTAAGCAAAGATTAACCCATACACCCATACTAGCGTTACCAGAAGGAACTGAAGACTTTGTAGTCTTTTGTGATGCTTCTAAGTTAGGATATGGATGTGTGTTAATGCAACGTCAAAAGGTTATAGCTTATGCATCTAGACAGCTTAAGAGTCATGAAGAAAATTATTCGACCCATGATTTGGAATTAGGAGCCATAATTTTTGCCCTTAAGATTTGGAGACATTATCTTTATGGTAGTAAGTTTACCATATTCACGGATCATAAAAGTTTAAGATATGTCTTCGGGCAAAAAGAATTGAATATGAGACAGAGACGCTGGATGGAATTACTTAGTGATTATGATTGTGATATCCAGTATCATGCAGGAAAAGCCAATGTGGTGGCTGATGCTTTAAGTCGAAAATATCACGAAAAGCCAAAAAGGGTACGTTCTCTTAAATTAAATCTACAAGTAGATTTAAACAATCAGATTAGAAAAGCACAAGAAACAGTAATCAAGGAGGATACTGAAAAATTAAAAGGAATGATTAAGGAATTAGAACAAGGAACAGATGGAATTTGGAGGTTCCATAAAAAGAGAATGTGGATACCTAAATTAGGAAATTTACGTCACCGTATATTAGAAGAAGCCCATAAGTCTAAATATACGATGCATCCAGGAAGTGATAAAATGTACCAGGATTTAAGGAAAAATTTCTGGTGGATAGGAATGAAAAAGGATGTAGCAGCCTATGTTTCTAAATGTTTAACTTGCTCACAAATTAAAGCTGAACATCAGAAACCCTCAGGTTTGTTACAACAATTAGAAATACCAGTTTGGAAATGGGAATTGATAACAATGGATTTTGTTACCAAATTGCCTAAAACAAGGAAAGGTAATGATACAATCTGGGTGATTGTAGATAGGTTAACCAAGTCAGCTCATTTCATACCAATGAAGGAAACCTTTAGTATGGAACAATTAGCCAAATTGTATGTAAATGAAATCGTTTCTTTACATGGCATTCCTTTATCAATTGTTTCCGATAGAGATAGCCGTTTTACTTCTCATTTTTGGTCAAGTTTCCAAAAAGCAATGGGAACCAGGATAAATCTAAGCACAGCTTATCATCCTCAAACGGACGGACAAAGCGAAAGGACAATTCAGACAATGGAGGACATGCTTAGAGCTTGTGTAATTGATTTTGGAGGTAATTGGGACGAACACTTACCTTTAATAGAATTTTCTTATAATAACAGTTATCACACAGGTATCAATGCTGCACCATTCGAAGCACTTTATGGACGAAAGTGCAGAACCCCAGTCTGTTGGGCAGAAATTGGGGAAAAACAATTATCTGGACCCGAGATAGTACAGGAAACAACTGATAAAATCATTCAAGTCAAGGAACGACTAAAAACAGCACGTGATCGACAAAAGAGTTATGCCGACAACAGACGCAAACCAGTAGAATTTCAAGTAGGAGATAAAGTATTATTGAAAGTCTCTCCCTGGAAAGGAGTGGTAAGATTCATCAAAAGAGGAAAGCTAAGTCCCAGGTATATTGGACCTTTCAAAATTCTTGAAAGAGTAGGACCTGTAGCCTATCAGCTACAACTGCCAGAAGAAATGGCAGGAATACATGATGTATTTCATGTATCTAATCTTAAAAAGTGCCTAGCTGATGAATTACTCGTAGTACCTCTCAAAGATATAAAGGTTAATGAACAACTCAAATTTGTAGAGAGGCCTCTACAAATTGAAGATAGAAAAATTAAGAATCTCAAGCATAAGAGATTAGTTCTGGTCAAAGTGAAATGGGACTCCAAAAGAGGACCTGAATATACATGGGAACTTGAATCAGAAATGCAAAAGAAATATCCACACTTGTTCCAGTAGATCTCGAGGACGAGCTCTAAAACAAGGTGGGGAGGATATAACAACCCTCGGTAAAACCGACATCCTCATAATATTTCTGACACCCTAATATATCTTTAAATATATCAATATGTCTTTATATACACCCCGTATGTGAAAACCGAGCCCAAATTAGAATATAATATATAAAATAAATTAAAAACAATAAAAATTAAGTTGAGGCGGGCCGCATGGGACCTCACCTCAACATAACGCGGGCCGCGCGAGGGTATAACCTGATTTCGCTTAAACCTTAAGTTCATGCGGGCCGCGTATAAGATAGTCTAAGTTAACGCGGGCCGCGAGAGACCTAAATTGTGGCGCGACCCTGAGCTGACACGTGTCATCATCGTGGCGGACCTACGTATCGAATCAGCCAAGCTATAGGTTGACCGTGTGTTGACGCGAGCCGCGTAAGGCTTAGCCTTACCTTACGCGGGCCGCCTGAGAGTCAATATCAGCAACTATATAAGAAAGCCATCAGTCTACGTTTTTCGTCGCTCACATTCTCAATCTCAAATCACAATTTCTGTAGGAAGTAATTATACGCAGGCATTATACCCCCCTAAAATAGCGAGGTTCTGCTACGATGTAAGTATTATAACCCCTGGAGACGTATTAGATACGCTGCCCGATTGATCTAGGGTTCCGTAACGGCTGTCGTGGTTCTGCCCGACGTAGTCGTTGGAATGCCGTCTCGGGGAGGGTATTACTAATGTTAAAATGGGTTATTATACTAACACACGTGCATTTGTGTCAATTATAGATATTCACCAGGAAACCCTAAAGAATAACTTAAGACAGCAATGTGAGTAATCCTTCTTTTTATGTAAACCTTTTTGTGAGTAATCTCCTTTTTATTAACAGTTTTTACAAAACCTTAACCTTTTTACAATGCGATTTAGCAGTGATTGAGTCTTTGTAATTCTACAATTACTGCCGGTATGTTGGGGTTTTGTATACAAAATGTGAGTAACGTTACCATTGGACGAAGAGTTAGCCAATGTGTAATATGACCCTCAGTCAGACTTGACACTACTGAATGAGTAATTGGGTAGATATAAACATTGTAATCGCCCTCAATACTGTTTAAAGTAAATTAATATTTCTTGATTAAACTGGGATTCACTCACCAGTATTTCCCACTGACAAAACCTTTTTAAAACGCGTTTCAGGTAACACAATGTGAAAGCCAAATAGAAGCCAGCTGGACAGCACTGAAGGCTTGGAAAAGTGGCTATAAAAGTTACCTAAATAAAAGAAAGCGTTTATTTCAATAAAGTGGGATTTATCCCTGTAAATCAGTTTGTAATAAAAACTTGGGTTTTACCCATTTGTTTAATATTATAAAATATGGTGGTTTACTCTGATTTAATATTTCCTAACTATGGTCCTGATGAAAATTTCCGCTGCCAAATAAGTAATTAACGTGATACCACCGAAACTGGATCACGGCCGCCCGTTCCCGGGAACTAGGGACCGGGGGTTGTGACAGAAGGTAATATCAGAGCTATGCCACTGATTCAGCCACAGAAGTGTTCTGCTGACATCAAAATTCAAATTGTTAGGAAATAAACTATGGAAATATGTGTATAATTGTATTTCTTGCTATGTGTTATCTGACTATTTGTTAGTTTATAGTATGAGCGACCAAGGACCTTCTGACGCCTATCGTCAACTGTCTGGTTCGCCTAGGAGCGAAGGCACCTCCTCTTCTCAGCCTGCCCTCTCGGGGTATTCTGCTGACACAGAAGAAGGAATCTTTGTGTTTAAGGCTCAGTCTGAAGAGCCATTTCCTCAGAAAAAGAGGGGATGGTTCAGTAGGGGAGCGCACGAGCGTAGGAAGATAATGAAAAAGTTGCAGGAACAGCGAGTGTTAGCCGCAACAAAAAGAGAAACTGATGCTTATAATCTGGATATACTCAATAGGGGTATTGCTAATATCCATATTTTTGCAACCACTGCTGCTGACCCAAACCTGGAACAAATGCTAGCACCCCAACCACAAAATCCTGACCAACCCATGGAAGTAGAAGACCAGATAGAAATGCCTGATTACAACCCGGAGGAGATACCTAGGGTACCTGCACCAGATCCCCTAGACCCAAATAATTACGACCCCTGGTGGGATGATGTTAGGGACTACGTGCAACAAAACCCAATACAGGAAAATGTGCCAATGCCCAACTTAGGAGCTTACCCAGGGTTAGATCCTCAAGATCCCTACAACATTAGTGATGCATATGTTAGGGAAATTTTAGAGAATCCATACCCGTACCAGGCCCCTATGCCTCCGTATCATGAACCCGTACCTCAGTTTCCAAACCCAGTCCTAGAACCTGCACCCCCAATGAGTGCAGAAAATGTCCAGGAACTTAGGACTTTTGGGGAGGAAATTTTAGAAAGCAGTGATCGTATGCGACAGGTGGGAGAACGCCTCGTATGGAAATACGATGAGCGTAATATGGATTTTTGGACGAATCCATATCAGTGAAGGTGATGGTAGAAACAGTAATAATAATAATAATAATAAATAATATATGTGTGTATGTGTTAGAAAAAAAAAAACTATGGATGCCTACTATTAGTATTGTAGCTTTACATTTCAGTCAGTATCGTAATTTAAATTTCAGCACTAGTGTGTAATGATGCATACTATATAAATAGAGTAAAAGTCGCAATGCTCGACGCTTTTGGTTAAAAGTGCGTGTCATGTGATTGGCTATATTCAAATATTAATTGTGATATTAATATTTGGTAAATTGTTTAAAATTCAGATGGCCGACGAGGAAAATCAAGATAATCTGAATAACGATAACCAGAGTAACATTAACGTGGTTAATGAGAATCCGGACAACAATAACAATGGAAACCAAATGGATAATAGTGTCGTTCAACATATAGTGGCACAAGGAATTATAGATGCAATGCCATTTATTATTCAAACGGTTCAAGAAGCGAATAATAAAAGTAAGCATAGCAGTAAACGACCAAGTGAACCGGAAAACAGCGTGAACAATGGACCCGTACTTCAAGCGCCCATTCCCAAAAGAAGAAGAACCATGCCATATGGTTGTTCTTACAAGGAATTCTGGTCCTGTAAACCAGTAGAATTCTCGGGCAATGAAGGACCCATTGCAGCCTTACGCTGGATAGAGAAAACTGAGGCCGTTTTAAAAATAAGCAAATGTGCTGAAGAAGATAAGATAATGTTTGCTTCAAATCTGTTTAAAAACGCAGCCTTAGAATGGTGGAACACTATCCTCCAGTCAAGAGGAAGTGATAGGATTTATAACATGGAATGGGAGGAATTTAAAAATATGGTAGAAAGAAAATTCTGCCCTCCCAATGAAAAAGAACAGATAGCAAATAAGTTTCTAAATCTTAGAATGACCGGGGTGGAAAGTAAGGGTTACACTACCACATTCTTTGAATATGCTAGGATAGTACCTACCCTTGCATCACCCGAACCGGTATTAATCTCCCGTTATATCTGGGGATTAATTGGAGAGATTAGACATGTAGTCAAGGCAGCTAGACCCCAAACTATAGAAGAAGCTGTAGAACTAGCCAATACCTTGACAGATGAGTTAATCCGTACTAGAGAAGAAGACCAGAGGAGAAACCTAACCCAAAAGCTTACCCGAGAATTCCGTTCTGGGAATTCTAACCGTAGGAATGTAGGATCTACATCTGCACCTTATTGCAAGTATTGCAAAAGGAAGCATTCTGGAAAATGCTCCATTTATTGCAATTTTTGCAAAATATCAGGTCACAAAGAAGAAGACTGCAGGAAGAAAGCTAATAGCAGGGTGTGCTTCAACTGTGGGGAACAAGGTCACATCAAGACCAACTGTCCAAAGTTAGCCCCGGCTGCAAACAACAAGAACACTAAAAATGCTAGAGCATTCGTTCTAACTGCAGACGAAGCTAGGATGATTCCGGACGTCATTGCTGGTACTTTTTTAGTTAATGATATTTTTGCTAAAGTATTATTTGACTCTGGTGCCAACCAAAGTTTTATTAATACTTCATTTTGCAAACTCCTAAACCAACCATTAACTAAACTACCACAAGAATGTTTAGTAGAAACCGCAAATGGAGAAACCGTTAGAATTTCTGAAATCTTGCAAGGAGCAAGAATAGAAATTTTTAATCAAAAATTTATTGCAAACCTTTACCCAATGAATCTGGTAGGATTTGATATCGTATTAGGAATGGATTGGTTAATAGCCAATAAAGCCAATATCTTATGTGATCAAAAGTCAATTCAGATAAAATCACCAAGAGGTGAAAAGATCACAATTAAGGGAGATAAGTTATCTAGATCCACTAAATTCATCTCTGTGATGAAAACTGCAAGTTGTATAAGGAAAGGATCTATAGTGTATTTGATTTCTATAATCACTAAAAGAAAGGAAAAGAATTAAAAGACATTCCAGTAGTGTCCCAGTTTTCAGATGTCTTTCCAGAAGAATTGCCAGGACTACCGCCAGACAGGGAAGTTGAATTCAGAATTCACCTGTTACCAGGAACAGCACCGATTGCCAAAGCACCTTACCGTTTGGCACCCGCTGAAATGCAAGAACTGAAGAGACAACTAGACGAATTGTTGGAGAAAGGATTCATACAGCCAAGCTCATCGCCATGGGGAGCGCCGATTTTATTTGTCAAGAAAAAGGACGGATCAATGCGTATGTGCATTGACTACCGTGAATTGAACAAAGTCACGATTAAGAATCGGTACCCATTACCAAGGATCGATGATTTGTTTGATCAACTTCAAGGAGCTCGATTTTTCTCTAAAATCGATTTAAGATCAGGATATCATCAACTAAAGGTACAGGAAGAGGACATTCCTAAAACCGCATTCAGAACAAGGTATGGTCATTATGAATTTACTGTCATGCCATTTGGTTTAACCAATGCCCCAGCCGCATTTATGGACATGATGAACCGAATATGTAAGCCATATTTGGATAAATTCATAATTGTCTTCATAGATGATATTCTAATTTACTCTAAAAGTAAAGAGGAGCATGCAAAACACTTGCACTTACTTTTAAGTTTATTGAGAAAGGAAAAGCTTTATGCTAAATTTTCAAAGTGTGAGTTTTGGTTAGAACAGGTACAATTTCTCGGACATTTAGTTAACCATGAAGGAATTCATGTAGATCCAACAAAAATCGAGGCAATTACCAAATGGAAAACCCCAGAGTCACCAACTGAAGTTAGAAGTTTCTTAGGATTGGCCGGTTATTATAGAAGATTTATTCGAGATTTTTCTAGAATAGCCATTCCTTTAACTAAGTTAACCTGTAAATCTGTTAAGTTTGAATGGGGACCAAAACAAGAAGAAGCCTTTAGAATTCTTAAGCAAAGATTAACCCATACACCCATACTAGCGTTACCAGAAGGAACTGAAGACTTTGTAGTCTTTTGTGATGCTTCTAAGTTAGGATATGGATGTGTGTTAATGCAACGTCAAAAGGTTATAGCTTATGCATCTAGACAGCTTAAGAGTCATGAAGAAAATTATTCGACCCATGATTTGGAATTAGGAGCCATAATTTTTGCCCTTAAGATTTGGAGACATTATCTTTATGGTAGTAAGTTTACCATATTCACGGATCATAAAAGTTTAAGATATGTCTTCGGGCAAAAAGAATTGAATATGAGACAGAGACGCTGGATGGAATTACTTAGTGATTATGATTGTGATATCCAGTATCATGCAGGAAAAGCCAATGTGGTGGCTGATGCTTTAAGTCGAAAATATCACGAAAAGCCAAAAAGGGTACGTTCTCTTAAATTAAATCTACAAGTAGATTTAAACAATCAGATTAGAAAAGCACAAGAAACAGTAATCAAGGAGGATACTGAAAAATTAAAAGGAATGATTAAGGAATTAGAACAAGGAACAGATGGAATTTGGAGGTTCCATAAAAAGAGAATGTGGATACCTAAATTAGGAAATTTACGTCACCGTATATTAGAAGAAGCCCATAAGTCTAAATATACGATGCATCCAGGAAGTGATAAAATGTACCAGGATTTAAGGAAAAATTTCTGGTGGATAGGAATGAAAAAGGATGTAGCAGCCTATGTTTCTAAATGTTTAACTTGCTCACAAATTAAAGCTGAACATCAGAAACCCTCAGGTTTGTTACAACAATTAGAAATACCAGTTTGGAAATGGGAATTGATAACAATGGATTTTGTTACCAAATTGCCTAAAACAAGGAAAGGTAATGATACAATCTGGGTGATTGTAGATAGGTTAACCAAGTCAGCTCATTTCATACCAATGAAGGAAACCTTTAGTATGGAACAATTAGCCAAATTGTATGTAAATGAAATCGTTTCTTTACATGGCATTCCTTTATCAATTGTTTCCGATAGAGATAGCCGTTTTACTTCTCATTTTTGGTCAAGTTTCCAAAAAGCAATGGGAACCAGGATAAATCTAAGCACAGCTTATCATCCTCAAACGGACGGACAAAGCGAAAGGACAATTCAGACAATGGAGGACATGCTTAGAGCTTGTGTAATTGATTTTGGAGGTAATTGGGACGAACACTTACCTTTAATAGAATTTTCTTATAATAACAGTTATCACACAAGTATCAATGCTGCACCATTCGAAGCACTTTATGGACGAAAGTGCAGAACCCCAGTCTGTTGGGCAGAAATTGGGGAAAAACAATTATCTGGACCCGAGATAGTACAGGAAACAACTGATAAAATCATTCAAGTCAAGGAACGACTAAAAACAGCACGTGATCGACAAAAGAGTTATGCCGACAACAGACGCAAACCAGTAGAATTTCAAGTAGGAGATAAAGTATTATTGAAAGTCTCTCCCTGGAAAGGAGTGGTAAGATTCATCAAAAGAGGAAAGCTAAGTCCCAGGTATATTGGACCTTTCAAAATTCTTGAAAGAGTAGGACCTGTAGCCTATCAGCTACAACTGCCAGAAGAAATGGCAGGAATACATGATGTATTTCATGTATCTAATCTTAAAAAGTGCCTAGCTGATGAATCACTCGTAGTACCTCTCAAAGATATAAAGGTTAATGAACAACTCAAATTTGTAGAGAGGCCTCTACAAATTGAAGATAGAAAAATTAAGAATCTCAAGCATAAGAGATTAGTTCTGGTCAAAGTGAAATGGGACTCCAAAAGAGGACCTGAATACACATGGGAACTTGAATCAGAAATGCAAAAGAAATATCCACACTTGTTCCAGTAGATCTCGAGGACGAGCTCTAAAACAAGGTGGGGAGGATATAACAACCCTCGGTAAAACCGACATCCTCATAATATTTCTGACACCCTAATATATCTTTAAATATATCAATATGTCTTTATATACACCCCGTATGTGAAAACCGAGCCCAAATTAGAATATAATATATAAAATAAATTAAAAACAATAAAAATTAAGTTGAGGCGGGCCGCATGGGACCTCACCTCAACATAACGCGGGCCGCGCGAGGGTATAACCTGATTTCGCTTAAACCTTAAGTTCATGCGGGCCGCGTATAAGATAGTCTAAGTTAACGCGGGCCGCGAGAGACCTAAATTGTGGCGCGACCCTGAGCTGACACGTGTCATCATCGTGGCGGACCTACGTATCGAATCAGCCAAGCTATAGGTTGACCGTGTGTTGACGTGGGTCGCATAAGGCTTAGCCTTACCTTACGCGGGCCGCCTGAGAGTCAATATCAGCAACTATATAAGAAAGCCATCAGTCTACGTTTTTCGTCGCTCACATTCTCAATCTCAAATCACAATTTCTGTAGGAAGTAATTATACGCAGGCATTATACCCCCCTAAAATAGCGAGGTTCTGCTACGATGTAAGTATTATAACCCCTGGAGACGTATTAGATACGCTGCCCGATTGATCTAGGGTTCCGTAACGGCTGTCGTGGTTCTGCCCGACGTAGTCGTTGGAATGCCGTCTCGGGGAGGGTATTACTAATGTTAAAATGGGTTATTATACTAACACACGTGCATTTGTGTCAATTATAGATATTCACCAGGAAACCCTAAAGAATAACTTAAGATAGCAATGTGAGTAATCCTTCTTTTTATGTAAACCTTTTTGTGAGTAATCTCCTTTTTATTAACAGTTTTTACAAAACCTTAACCTTTTTACAATGCGATTTAGCAGTGATTGAGTCTTTGTAATTCTACAATTACTGCCGGTATGTTGGGGTTTTGTATACAAAATGTGAGTAACGTTACCATTGGACGAAGAGTTAGCCAATGTGTAATATGACCCTCAGTCAGACTTGACACTACTGAATGAGTAATTGGGTAGATATAAACATTGTAATCGCCCTCAATACTGTTTAAAGTAAATTAATATTTCTTGATTAAACTGGGATTCACTCACCAGTATTTCCCACTGACAAAACCTTTTTAAAACGCGTTTCAGGTAACACAATGTGAAAGCCAAATAGAAGCCAGCTGGACAGCACTGAAAGCTTGGAAAAGTGGCTATAAAAGTTACCTAAATAAAAGAAAGCGTTTATTTCAATAAAGTGGGATTTATCCCTGTAAATCAGTTTGTAATAAAAACTTGGGTTTTACCCATTTGTTTAATATTATAAAATATGGTGGTTTACTCTGATTTAATATTTCCTAACTACGGTCCTGATGAAAATTTCCGCTGCCAAATAAGTAATTAACGTGATACCACCGAAACTGGCTCACGGCCGCCCGTTCCCGAGAACTAGGGACCGGGGGTTGTGACAAACTTGCTTAAAAATTAAGGGTTAATAGTGTTTTATGTCAAAAGTTTGAAGGATTAGAAATGTCATTTTAGAAATTTAAGGGATTGCCAATGAGCTATAGCTTAATTGGGATCGGAGGGGAATAAAGATCTGGGTTTGAGGCATAAGTCACAAATTCAAATCTAATCCTAATCGGGTTTTATCATAGCGGGCCTTCACACGGTGGATTTTCCTTGGGACCGGTGATGGTGGGCTTGGGCTACCAAGTGTTATCTGCAATCGCAAATATATATGGTTGTCTTTTGCCATTGGGTTACCTCGGGTAGCCAGATATTTATTTTGTTGGCTATTAAAAAAATCATGGGATTAAAATTGAAAAATCTACCGACCTTTACATATAAGGTATTTATAATAGGGTTATTGGATTTTATCACCATTAACTATTGGCCATTGGCCGCTGCCACCCCCAACTATCATTTTGATGCCCGCCACCCCCAACTTAACACGTAGTGTGTTCTGTCACCAAATCACTAACTTTTGATCATATTACTATACTTTTGGGGGTGTCCTAAGATCCTTAAAACATTCCCAAGATCTCTATTATAACCCGAAAAGTGTAGTAACATGATCAAAAGTTAGTGATTAGTTAACGACGTGGTGACAGAACACACTAAGTGTTAAGTTGAGGGTGACGGGCAGCAAAGTGATAGTTGGGGGTGACAGCGACCAGTAGCCAATAGTTGGGGGTGATAAAATCTAATAACCCTTTATAATATAATACGTATATAATTTTAATTGAATCAGGACCAGAAATGGTAAAATGGGTTTTCAAAAAAATCACAACCGTATGGTTGGTTTCTCATTATCTGTATTAACATTTACAAGATGCATACGTAAGCCGGGAATAGGGTTTTCAACTGATTGGCCACTTTGGGCGGCAATGTTGACTTTTAGTTTTTTTTTTTAATATATAGTTATTTATAGGTTATGCCAAATTACAATTTTATCCTAGGTGTAAAATTACGATTTCGCCCTCAAATCGAAATAAAGTTTTTCTTTTGCCCCCTGCTTAAATTTACAATTTTGCCCTCAGTTAAAAAATACAATTTTGCCCACAGTTCAAAATAAAATTATGGTTTTGCCTTAGCTAGAGTCCTGCCAAATCACAATTTGGTTCCCAGTTTAAAATTACGATTTTGCCTCCAGCTAAAAATTAAGATTTTGCCCGCAAATAAGATATTACGATTTTGCCCCCATTTCAAAAAAATGGTTTTGCCCCCAGTTAAAAATATTATTTTACCTCCATTTTAAAATTACGATCATACCTCCGCTAAAAATTGCAATCTTGCCATCGTTTCTTTTCTTTGCCAAAACCATGGTAGTGTTTTATTTTATTTTGTTGACTTAATTTTGTTTTTATTCACGCCAAACAGCAGCCTATCACTCGCTAATTGGTCCGGACAAGTTATTGTTTTGCTCCCAACTTTAAATTACACGCTTGTCATCGTTTTAGTAAAAAAAAATATCATAACTATGGTACTGTTTTTCTTTAATTGGTTAACTTGATGTATCTTTTTTGATATCGTGTTATACGTAGCATGTATAACTAACTGACATAAAGACGTACATGTTATTAACCTGAGAAATACTCGGTTTAGCGCCCTGCAACACGGGCGGCGCATAACTCTAGCTGCCTAACACTGGCTCATTAGTCCTGAAAAATTACAATTTTGCCCTGAGCCCAAAATTACGGTCTTATCAGCGGTTTTTTTTCATAGCAAAATTATAGCAGTCTTTTTTTTAATTGATTGAGAATTATTCAGCCATCGCCCCGCAACGCAGACAGGGCATCTACTAGTTCGATACAATTATTATGATTCTTTTTTTACTTATTTTCATAGGTTCGGATATTCGGTCCTTGTACTTACCCCTATTTAAAACTCACAATTATAACGTTGTATAAGGGGTGTGGGGTTCAGGGGAGGAAACGGGAGTCCCATGTGGCAACGGCCCTAGGTAGAGCTGCAAACGAACCGAACAAACACGAACAAGACTTTGTTCGTGTTCGTTTGTTAAAAATATATGTGTTCGCGAACCGTTCACAAACACTTATCGAACGAGATTATATGTTCGTGTTTGTTTGTTAATGAAATGAACTTGTTCGTGTTTGTTTGTTAATTTTAGGCAACGAACAAAAACGAACCTTGACGAACACAATGAGCACAAACTAATGTTCATAAACACAAATGGAAACAAACGAACACAAACTATTGTTCATGAACAAAATATATAATACACAGACACTTATTAGATTTTTAATTTGTCGGAATTTTGAAGTATTTAAATAGATATAAAAACTAAAAACACTAATGAACTATCGAACACAAACGAATACGTTACCGAACGTTCACGAACATAAACGAACGAACGCGACCTCTGTTCATTTTTGTTCATTTAACTAACGAACGATTCGTTTGTTTAATAAATGAACACCACAAACGAACTTCCCGCCGAACGGTTCACGAAGTGTTCGCCGAACGTTTGGTTCGTTTGCAGCCGTAGCCCTAGGGGGAGCACCGCCCCCTCCATCAGGGATCGAGGGATCGTTGAACTCGGGAGAATATCCCTTATCCCCCGAATGTTTTGATTTATGAAATGGGTGGTTATGAGTGAAGAGAATAGCTGTGTGGTGTATAGAGAAAGGATGAACACACCCAATAGCCTTAAATATATTCATCTAAAATACTTTAAGTATTATATTTCTTCTTATACTAGGTATAAATTGTAGTTTCTTCTCGTTATATATTTCTCTTTTTTTCTTAGGCGTCAAGCTCTCATATATCATACCTTACATAAAATAAGAATATTTAAAATAAAAATATCAAAATAGGGCTAGATTGTTTATTTACTTCAAACTTCAAGTTAATTCATTTTTGGTAATCAAGATTTATATACGTTTCATTTGTCTCGATTAATTCTCAAAAATTTTAGCTTATAAAAATCTATGAGATTGTAACCCATAATTAACTTCACTGACTTAAAAAAAACAAAAATATTTTTAATAATTTAGTGAAACACTTGAGAAAATTACGTAATATTAGCATAGTTTTCTCAATTTGGTATTGCGTTATATGTTTTCCTCTTTAAGTGGGCTCCTTCGTTATGTTTTCTTTCTTTATTTTTGCAAACGATTAATGACAATAGTTTAATGTATAATAGATTTTTTGTCTCTTCTTAGAAGATAAAAATATTAAAAATAGTTATAAGCATGACCACGAGATTAGAACCTCGAATAATAATGAGTTAATGACAATACCATGTTAGGTGAATAGGTGTGTAAGAATAGAGACTATGGAAAGCCTCATCCTCAAGAGGATGGGCCGTCACGTCGACGCCACATAGGAATGGCTTGGAGGGGATGGACCTAAGGGGTGGGGAATGAACCCCTTTATGTATATATATATACTAGGTTACAACCCCGTGTAATACACGGGTTGAATAAATGTAATTTTATATACCAAATAATAAAACAATATACCTTCAAAAATCTCGTTTATTACATAGGTTGAATAAATGTAATTTATATATTAAATAACAAAAAAGTTAAATCTTTAAGAACTCCATGTATTGTACGGGTTGAGTAAATTTAATTTTATATATTAAATAATGAAAAGGTTACATTTTTAAGAACCTCATGTATTGTACGGGTTGAACACATGTAAATTTATATAACAATCAATAAAAAGTTATATCTTGTTATATCTTTATACCCTGTGTATTATACGGATTGAATAAATCTAATTTTATATACCACATAATAAAAAAGTTACATTTTTAAAAAACCGGTGTATTACACGAGTTGCATAAATGTAATTTTGTATAGTAAATAATAAAAAAATTATATCTTTAAAAAATGTCGTTTATTACACGGATTGAATGAATATAGATAGATTAGATAATAATAATTAAGTGTTATATACTTTTTTTTTTCATAACAAAAGCTTACTTTTTAAAACTCTTCGGTACATTTATTATTATATGTTTTATGAGATTTATTCATTCGTTTTATTTATATGCTTCTATGATAAATAAAGATAAAGGTTATTCGATAAATTAATTGATAGTAAATAAACTTTTATATAAAGATTATAAACTTTTGGTGGAGATACAATAGCAAGTTTATTTGGCTAGGAAGGATAGTAAGTGATTTTGACCATCCATTAAGTTAATCAAGGGCTAAGATTAAATCAGGGAAATTGAAATGAATAAAAGAGGCGCGTGAGTTTTTTTAAGGGCATTTTAGTCAATCCAAGCCAATAGTTTCTCTCTCCTCTAATTCCCCCCCATTTTTTAAACGTTAATATCTCTTTCATACGACATTATTTTTTTTATAAAAATTGCACCAAAAAAACGAGCGTTTTTTTATCTTTAAAACGAGTATACTATTGCTATATTTTAAAAAAAAAATTTAAAACCCTGTTGCGTAAAACGCAATAGAAAAACCACAAGTTACGTAAAACGCAATGAAAAAAAAACCTAAAAAATGACATTTTTCTAAAACGCAATGTACCAAAAACACAAAGAAATTACTTATTTATAAACGCAATGGCCAGAAAATACATAAAAATGTGTTTTACCTAAAACGCAATGCACAAAAAACACAAAGAAATGACTTATTTGTAAAACGCAATGGCCAGAATACACTTAAAATGTCTGTTTTCTAAAACGCAATGGACTGAAAACACATAAAAAAGTGTTTTACCTAAAACGCAATGCACCAAAAACACAAAGAAATGTCTTATATGTAAAACGCAATGGCTAAAAAACACTTAAAAATGACTCATTCTAAAACGCAATGGACTGAAAACACCTAAAAATGTGTTTTACCTAAAACGCAATGACTAAAAACACTTAAAAATGTGTTTTTTTCTAAAACGCAATAGCCAGAAACCACATAAAACTCTCTTATTTCTAAAACGCAATGGACACATAAAACTGTCTGTCACTGTGAACTGTCTGAATTGTCTACGATACTGTCTTCGAAATGAGCCAATTTATGGAAAATTAATTTTTCTGATGCGTTTTTTGTAACACCTCGAATTTTGTGTCCAATAATGTGTTAACACGTGTCATTTGATTACACGTGGCATTGATATTAAATAAAGGACTAATATTGACAAACCTTGAAAGTATATAAATTCGAGGGTTATAAAGGTCAATCAAGGGTAAATATACTGTATAGTAACCCTAAATAATGCTTGTACCTTCAAACGAGTAAATCATGGATCGTACGGAAGTGAAACGCGGAAGAAAGTGAGAGATTACAAACCAACAAGGGTTAACTGTGTCAACATGTTTAATTATACCTCTGAGTGACCCTATAACGTTCCCAAGGCTTTGTAACAGTGTTATACACTCACTAGAATGTAATATATAAATTTCGTAAAGTTTCGTTATGAAACGAGAAAGTTACGATCGAATTCGTACGAGAAGGGTTAAAAGCATCAATAATAAAATTTAAGGCCTTCTGAATAATAAATAAATTAACCAGGGGCTTAACGACACGGGTAAATAACGCGAGGTCCCTAAACGTAATTAATCAAGGGCCTTATCGCAAAGTTACCCCTTCAAACCCGAAAGGTCAGGTAATTAATTACCAAAGATTCGATATTTATTATATAGATTTAGTAATCATTTGAAAAAGATTTAATTTTAACCCCTTACGGACCGTAAAGGGTATGCCTTACGGACCGTAAGGAGGAGGAATGATTGCTGAGATCCGCCTATGACTTACGGACCGCAAGGCCGAAGCCATGCGGTCCGTAAGCAGCGCCCAGCGACAGAAAAATGGCTGTTGGCACTTTTAAGCGGTAAAACACTTAATGATGGGTCTTTCAGAGGTATGGTTGCCCCCTACTCGACCCATAAGCCTCTAGGACACATGCCATTCATCCCATATCAGTTGTAGAGTGTTGTGTAATGATCTAAGGGCTTGGTCTTGGCTATAAATACCATGCTCATGCTCACAACTTTCACCACAACACAAACTCACTCATCTGATCATTCCAAGAGCTTTCAAGTCTTCTTCTCTGCTCTATAATCAAGTCTTAACTTCTGTAAGTCATTAGATCCTTTGTGGTTTGAATTATGCTTAGTATATAGCTAAAAACCAAACCGTCGTAAATACGGTTTGACTATTAAATAAATCCAAGATGGTTCAGTCTTATGACGAATCAAAGGTAGTTATGAGTTGGTATTAATGTGGGTGATAAACCTCTAAAAGGGTTCCCTCTGATCACCACTCTAACTATGTCAAATGTCGAGTCAAACGTGCGGTTAAAAAGTCAACAGAACTACTTTTACGATTTATGCATAATCTGTAATATATATGCAATGAAACCTGTTTAGACACTCATAAAACATGATAATAAGTATATAAACTTGTTTGCGCTCGTTTGAATCGACCATTTGCTATATTGAACCGGTTCGGAGCCGAATGTCGTAAAAGTTTGACTTTTGCTTTGACTTCAGTTCTGACCCGTTTTAGTAAGGTATAGATATGCCTTAGGACTCTCTTAGGACCAGGTTACATGATGGTATAGACCTCTGTGATCGGTTCATGATTTGTCCGAGTCTTCTACGCATTTCCGTTAATCGCCTAAAAGTTGACCGTAACGGCCTTTTTAAAATAAAACGAGTATTTCGGACACATGAACGGACCATAACCTTGCTTACTAAATTATAAGCATGTCCCTAAAGTTTCACGTTAATCCGAGGTCTAGAATGAGAGTTATGCTAAAAAGCGCAATTAAAGTAAACTTTTGTAATTAACGGCGCAATTAGCATAACGCCCATCTAAACCAAGACTTCGTCACAAAAACTTTTACCCACTGTTATAAAATAATATTTTTGGAATTTTAAAGATTTTTAATAATTTTTACCTCGCTCATAACCTGCGGTTATGGCTACGGTTCGGTAAATACCGAATATGCCCTTTTCGGCCAAAACTTGAGTTCTACAAGGTCTTTTGACCCGATTCCAGTTGCTACTGATTTCAAATATTAAATAAAGTATTTTAGACTTTATAAACTGATCAGGAAACTCAGATTTCCTGTAGAACTCGAAAAGCTCTTTAAAAGTCTTTAAAATGACCGGAAAACCCCTACGGGGCGTAATATTAACTTAAACTCGTTACGGGCATCACGGAAGGTATCCTACTGATGCCACAACCTCTTTAAGGCATATTGACTTAGGAAATAAGCATAAGACTCCCATGGTAAACCGTTTCGCCTATTGCGCGCACGGTTCGGTTTATGAAACTAATTTTCATAAATTAGCCGATACGGGTCAAATTATATTATTTGGACCCCAAAATCCAGAGTGTGAACTTTGAACCCATATAAAACAAGTCTCTGAACTTGTTTGGGGCAAAATCACATCGGTTTTCGCCTTTTCGCGCGATTAAACCATATTTATATTCCGGAACCAACCGGTCTAGGCTACGGCCAATATAAAGACCCGTTAGGATTCTAAGAGGTTAATTAAAACCTTCGTTCCAGATTAGGAGCCCAGTAAAAGCTATCGGTGATTTAATCAAACTAAGGAATAATACTTGCAAAGGTAAATACTTTAACTTATTTCCCCTATACGGGCTTGGGTTACGGTATGTTAATACCGCTTGATTGAGCATTATATTTTTCCATCACTTAGGTGGTTTATTAAATAATATGATCGGCTCATTTAAACAGTTTTGTTTCTTAAAAGCCTTTGGGGGGTTTAATGACCGTTGTCCCGGATATCCTTGGCATCATTTTACGAAATGGCCACGACCATCGACATCCCGGTGTAGGCGTACACCCGGTATACATTGTCGACATTAAATTAAAAGACGTAGCCGTTGGTTTTTATACTACGGTTTTACGCAATGTGGTGTGTCTATAAATCTTTAACCCGGCACGACCCGGGCTACTGAACGCTTAAAAGAACATGTAATACGTTCACAAGATTTTAATAATTTTCCCAAGTTATAAAAGAGTTTGTGCCTTGTGCATTCAAATCAATTTTAAATAAACATTTTCAAATGTGTCAGTTGAATGTATTTACCAGTGTAAACTGACGTATTTTCCCCAAAAGATTAAGTGCAGGTACTATACGAAATTGGCTGGTATTAGCTTCCTAAGCATCACGAATAGTCTCGCAAACTCGATGCCGTATCTGAATGAACAATATTTTATTATTATTTTGATCCGCTGTGGATATATTCGACTTCTGTAATACATTTGATATTACAACCAGAGGTTGAAGTATATATTTATCTTTAAGCTTCCGCTGTGCATTTATATAATTGTGTGGTTTGACTATATTGTTGCCAACATCGTCACGGTAATCCCCCACCGGGCCCACCGGTGAAACACGTGGAAATCGGGGTGTGACAGGTTGGTATCAGAGCCAACGTTGAGTGAATTAAACACTATCCTATCGTGTTTAATCTCAATGACACAATTGCACATACTTGAGTCTAGACAAGAACTTAGGACAAATTCGAATTGTTATTCCAATTTTGCCTTTTTCTTTTATTATTGGTATTTAAAGTTTTATAAAGCAGGAAATATGCCGCTAGTGATATTTCGGGGAAGAGGAAGGGGAAGAAGAGGCAGAGGAGATATCGTGACACATCACGATCACGAAGCTGGACCGTCAGGTACAAGACCTCCTTCGATGACAAGGAGCGAAGAACCACAACGACGAAGAGACCTTTACGAACCCGCGAGGCATTCCACCTCGCACAGCTCGACGCCATCATACCGGCACTCCTTTGGGCCAAACTCAGAAAATGATCCCAACAACCCACAACCTTCCTTTATACCTCTACAACGTTCGGTATCGCACCGAAATTACGACGACCCTACTCCATACTTCATAGGTCAGTTTAATCCAGCTGACTACATACAGGAACCTTCAGGCTTTGTTCCATTAGGGCCACAAGATCACTTCTCCGAAGACCATATGGATGAAGATACTGATCCAACAGAACCTGCTCGTGGTACGCCCACGCATCCGATAGAAGTCTCTGATGGGTCATACTTCCATGGCACACCCTATCAGGGACCAGATAGTTTCCAAGCGTTGTTCGACCGACATGAGTGGTACTACACACCACCTCAACAAACATCACAACAACCGCGACATCCACAGGATCCCTCTGAGGATTCACGCTTTGTGGCAGTTACGCCACCACCTCCGCCACCGGCGCAACCAGTAATACCTGATCCGCCAAGGCGTAGGAGGACAAATGCTCGTATGTCCACACGAGGAGGAGGGGGTATCCACTTCAGCACCCCTCGACATTCTAGTAGTAGCCACTATCCGCCACTACAAGAAGAAGGACCTTCAAGTCCTATACAGGAGGCGAACTCCGCACCAGCTGCACCAAATTCGCCACCATTTGGGTATGACCAACCCATACCTGCTTACACGGGTCCAACGGCTTACAACCCGTTCGAACCGTCACAAGCACATTACAACTACAATTATGAGCGCGACCCATATGTGGTGTCGGCTAGATATAATGCACGCTACCCTGACGGAGCTCATGGGAACATGGGAGCACCGGACTACTCAGTTCATGGGTATCCAATACCTCCCAGACCTCCAGTTCCGCAACAAGCGCCACAACCACGTTTCTCTCCTCCTGAACAGGAAGAGATACTCCATCGACTAGATCGTGTGGAGAGAGAGTTCGAGGAAGAGAAAAAGAGCCACCGAGGATTTCTCAAAGGCTTGGCGAACCTACTAAAGGGCAAAAAGAAGAAACGTGACCACTAGCCCTTAATAGTTGTACTTAATGTAATTTCTACTTATCATATTTCAGTCCCTACGTGGACTTATCTTTTAGTCCTTGCATGGACACCTATCTTGTGTTAGTCCCTGCGTGGACTTGTCACTTATTTTAAACCTCTATGGAGGTATGTACTATTTGAAAGACCCGTTTAGGGCAATATGTGATTGTATTTGAGATTATGGAATGTATGTTATGAGTTTTGTTTTAATATGTATGAAATAAATCAAAACCATTCCTTTTAAATTGATCTGCCTAAATAAAGAATCTTACGAGTGAAACCTAGCCTGGTGTCTTTTAAGATCCGGCCAAGATGGTAGGACTTAGTTAAAAGATTCAGATTTCCTGTTAACCTCTGCAAGCACGTTGACATTCATGGCAGATGTGATTCGTTAAAATCACGCGCGTCATTCTTATACAATAATCCTTTAAGGATTTCAAAACCCAACTAAATGATTTATAAATCGTGGGTTAAATCACCAATGAAGGTGATCAATTATATTAAAACATCCATTAGTGATGTAGTGCCTACGGGCCAACCTTATTTAAACATCCATTAGTGATGTAGTGCCTACGGGCCAATCATATTAAACCATCCATTAGTGATGTAGTGCCTACGGGCCAACCTTATTAAAACATCCATTAGTGGTGTAGTGCCTATGGGTCGTAATAATTGTCGTATAAAGACAAAAGGCAGTGGTGGTCTATGACTCCCTGTCAGAAAGAGATAAAGGAACTACGGTTCAAATCTCTATGCCTTTGATTCTCTGAAATCTCGGCTAATAGTATAAAACATCCTCGTGATTAGGCTTTATGCCGCCAATATTATTGTTATAGCTAAAATAGGATGTATTCGAATCCTAAAACTAAGTTAGTAATAAGATAACCAAATATGGTCTCTGTTACCATGGTTGACAAATTGTCATAAAAGACAATTATATAATAATCTCCTGAATAAAATTTTGTTATCTTCTGTAACAGATTCAAGTTACAATGGCGGATCCCAATGGAGAGAACAGCCATATAAATGAAGATGACTACGACAATGCGCCAGTGCATCTGACAGGCGCACAGCTAAAGGCTCTAATTGACAATGCTGTCCAGGCAGCTCTTGATCGTCAATACACTGAGTCTCGTAGCAGATCTGTAACAAAACCACCCTCCAAACCAAAGACACACTCCAAACCACCCTCTCAACCCAAGAAGGATGACGACAATCACTCGTCAGCTGAAAATAGTATTCGTCGTGAACGAGAATACACTGATGCATCTGGTGCCAAGGGTTGCACCTACAAGTATTTTGTATCTTGTAAGCCCCGGGAATTTACGGGGGAGAAAGGTGCTGTTGATTGTATCACCTGGCTAGATGAGATGGACACTATTGTGGACATCAGTGGGTGCGCAGAGAAGGATGTGGTGAAGTTTGTGTCCCAGTCATTTAAGGGCGAGGCCCTGGCATGGTGGAGAGCGTTGGTGCAGGCATCAGGTAAGTCTGCTTTATACAAGATGACATGGGAGGAATTTATTGCTCTCATTAAAGAAAACTACTGCCCTCAGCATGAGGTAGAGAAGATCGAGTCTGACTTTGTGTCACTGGTGATGACGAACCTGGACTGCCAGGCATATTTGACGAGCTTCAATACGATGTCTCGCCTGGTACCGTACCTTGTGACACCGGAGTCCAGAAGAATCGCCCGTTT
Organism: Helianthus annuus; assembly: GCF_002127325.2. Taxonomy (NCBI): domain Eukaryota; kingdom Viridiplantae; phylum Streptophyta; class Magnoliopsida; order Asterales; family Asteraceae; genus Helianthus; species Helianthus annuus. The sequence goes on from NC_035446.2 coordinate 114,426,951, forward strand.
CATTGGGGGATTAGAGCCTGCGATAAAGGCTAGTGTGAAGGCCTCTCGGCCGACGACCTTCAGGTCAGTTACTGACCTCTCCTTGTCTCTCACTTTAGACGCGGTCCGTCTGAGGACCCTAAGGAGCAAGGAGGCTGAGAAGAGGAAACGTGAGGATGATACCTCACGAAGGTCAGGGAAGAAGCACCGTGGAAACGGTGATGGCAAAAGAGGGTCGGAGGCGAAGAAAGATGGGCAAGCTGGTGAAAGGCCCAACTGCAAAATCTGCAAGAAACCCCACTCTGGGAAGTGCCGGTTTGCATCGAATTCACAATCACAACCAAAGACTCCTTCCTGTGGACTGTGCAAGTCCAAGGATCATAAGACTGTGGAATGCAAGAAGGTCAAGGATGCCACCTGCTATGGTTGCAACGAAAAGGGGCATATCAAGAGTAACTGCCCTAAGAACGCCAAGAAGGCAGAGGAGACCAAGAAAACAAACGCGAGAGTCTTCCGCATGGATGCAAAGGAGGCAGTACAGAACGACAATGTGCTTACAGGTACTTTTCTCGTAAATAATATATTTGCAAGAGTACTTTTCGATTCTGGCGCTGATAAGTCCTTTGTAGACCAAAAGTTTTGTAAACTATTGAACATGCCGATCAAAACCCTAGATATGAAATACGAGGTAGAGTTAGCAGACGGCACGATAGAAACCGTCTCCACTGTGCTAGAGGGATGTGAAATGTCCATTAAGAACCATTCTTTTCCCCTATCTCTACTTCCCTTCAAACTAGCGGGTTTCGACATTGTTCTAGGCATGGACTGGTTATCCAGTAATCAGGCCCAGATCATTTGCGGCAAAAGGTATATAGTAGTAAAGACTCCGAGTGGTGAATCGCTTACCATTCGAGGAGATATGCAGTACGGATTGCCCGAGGACGTATCTATGCTCAAAGCTTCTAGGTGTTTGAACAGAGGCTGTGTAATTTACATGGCTCAGGTGATAATTGAAGAACCTAAGCCGAAGATCGAGGATCTTCCTGTCATTTCTGAATATCCCGAGGTTTTTCCTGAAGAACTACCTGGTTTGCCACCAGATAGACAAGTAGAATTCAGAATAGATATCATACCAGGAGCAGCTCCTATAGCTAGAGCACCTTACAGGCTAGCTCCTACTGAAATGAAGGAACTAAGAACCCAGTTGGATGAATTGTTGGCAAAAGGTTTTATCAGACCTAGGTCATCTCCCTGGGGAGCACCTGTCCTATTTGTAAAGAAGAAGGACGGATCAATGCGGTTGTGCATCGATTACCGTGAGCTGAACAAAGTTACCATAAAGAATAGATATCCTTTGCCAAAGATCGACGACCTGTTCGATCAGCTGCAAGGAGCGAGCTACTTCTCAAAGATCGACTTGAGGTCGGGCTATCATCAGCTAAGGGTCAGAGATGAAGATGTACATAAGACAGCATTTAGGACTCGCTATGGTCATTACGAGTTCCTAGTGATGCCTTTTGGGCTCACAAATGCACCGGCTGCGTTCATGGATCTCATGAATCGCGTCTGCAAGCCGTATTTGGACAAATTTGTCATCGTCTTCATCGACGATATTCTTATATATTCCAAAAGCAAAGTTGACCACGAAAAGCACCTCCGTTGCATTCTCGAATTACTACAGCGTGAGAAACTCTACGCCAAATTCTCGAAATGTGAATTCTGGCTGCGAGAGGTTCAGTTTTTAGGTCACGTTGTGAGTGAGCGTGGTGTCCAAGTGGATCCCGCTAAGGTAGAGGCAGTCATGAACTGGCAAGAGCCAAAGACGCCTACCGAAATTCGTAGTTTCCTGGGGTTAGCAGGATACTACAGGAGGTTTATTGAGAATTTTTCGAGGATTGCTGCGCCCTTGACTTCCCTAACCAAGAAGAAAGAAAAGTTCATTTGGGGCCCAAAGCAGCAAGAATCCTTCGAAATCCTGAAGCAAAAGCTGAGCAACGCACCTGTGTTGACCTTACCTGAGGGTACAGAAGAATTCGTAGTATACTGCGATGCGTCACACACAGGCATGGGGTGTGTGCTTATGCAGAAGGGCAAGGTTATTGCCTACGCTTCACGACAATTAAAGGTGCACGAAAAGAATTACACCACCCATGATTTGGAGTTGGGTGCCGTTGTATTTGCACTAAAATTATGGAGGCATTACCTTTATGGTATTAAATTTGTGATTTATTCTGATCATAAAAGCCTCCAGCACCTGTTCAATCAGAAGGAGTTGAACATGAGGCAGCGCCGCTGGATGGAAACCTTGAATGACTATGATTGTGAGATCAGGTACCATCCGGGTAAGGCAAATGTAGTCGCTGATGCCTTGAGCAGGAAAGAAAGGGTAAAACCTATTAGAATCAATGCCAAGAGCATTGAGGTCAAAAACAATTTAATTGAAAGGATATTAGCTGCACAGCGAGAGGCTGTGTTGGAAGCTAATTATCCTAATGAAAAGTTAGGAGTAACTGAGGAGCAGTTGACTCTTAGCAAGGATGGAATCCTTAGACTGAACGGACGTATATGGGTTCCGATTTATGGAGGACTACGAGATGGTATCCTCCAGGAAGCCCATAGTTCCAAATATTCGGTCCATCCTGGAGCGGACAAAATGTATCAAGATTTAAAGGCAAATTATTGGTGGATAGGCTTGAAAAAGTCTGTGGCCGCCCACGTAGCAAAGTGCTTGACTTGTGCTCAAGTCAAAGCCGAGCACCAAAAGCCGTCTGGCTTACTACAACAGCCCGAACTTCCCGAATGGAAGTGGGAATGCGTAACTATGGACTTCATAACCAAGTTACCCAAAACCAGGAAAGGAAACGATACAATATGGGTCATAGTTGATAGGCTGACTAAATCAGCTCATTTTCTACCCATCAAGGAGACGTATAGCTCCGATATGTTAGCCCAACTTTATGTTGATAAGATTGTAGCCTTACACGGCATACCTGTGTCTATTATCTCCGATAGGGATACTAGATACACGTCTCATTTCTGGAAAATTTTCCAGCAATCTTTGGGCACGCGTTTAAACTTTAGTACGGCTTACCATCCACAGACGGACGGTTAAAGTGAGCGTACTATCCAAACGCTAGAAGACATGCTTCGTGCATGTGCAATCGATTTAGGCGGTAACTGGGATAAGAATCTACCCCTGATCGAATTCTCCTACAATAATAGCTACCACACCAGCATAAAGGCTGCGCCTTTCGGCATTATACGGTAGGAAATGTAGATCGCCTATTTGTTGGGCGGAAGTAGGAGAGGTCCAATTATCAGGACCAGAGATAGTTTTCCAGACAACGGACAAGATTGTCCAGATCCGGGAACGTCTCAAGGCTGCCCGTGATAGGCAAAAGAGCTACGCTGATCCGAAGCGTAAGGACCTTCACTTTGAAGTAGGTGAAAAGGTACTGCTTAAAGTGTCACCCTGGAAGGGGGTGATGCGTTTCGGCAAGAAAGGCAAACTGAGTCCGAGATACATAGGACCTTTTGAGGTCATTGAACGGGTCGGGTCAGTTGCCTATAAGTTGAACTTGCCTGAAGAGCTCAATGGAATTCACAACGTGTTCCACATCTGCAATCTCAAAAAGTGCTTCGCCGATGAATCATTGGTGATTCCACACACAGATGTGCATATAGATGAGAGCTTAAAGTTTGTAGAAAAACCTTTGTCGATTGAAGATCGACAGGTGAAGAAGCTTCGAAGAAAGCACGTACCGATTGTAAAAGTCAAATGGGATGCTCGTAGAGGTCCCGAATATACGTGGGAAGTCGAAGACACAATGAAAGAAAAATACCCCTATTTATTTGAGTAAATCTCGGGTCGAGATTTATTTTAAGGGGGTGAGGATGTAACACCTCGAATTTTGTGTCCAATAATGTGTTAACACGTGTCATTTGATTACACGTGGCATTGATATTAAATAAAGGACTAATATTGACAAACCTTGAAAGTATATAAATTCGAGGGTTATAAAGGTCAATCAAGGGTAAATATACTGTATAGTAACCCTAAATAATGCTTGTACCTTCAAACGAGTAAATTATGGATCGTACGGAAGTGAAACGCGGAAGAAAGTGAGAGATTACAAACCAACAAGGGTTAACTGTGTCAACATGTTTAATTATACATCTGAGTGACCCTATAACGTTCCCAAGGCTTTGTAATAGTGTTATACACTCACTAGAATGTAATATATAAATTTCGCAAAGTTTCGTTATGAAACGAGAAAGTTACGATCGAATTCGTACGAGAAGGGTTAAAAGCGTCAATAATAAAATTTAAGGCCTTCTGAATAATAAATAAATTAACCAGGGGCTTAACGACACGGGTAAATAACGCGAGGTCCCTAAACGTAATTAATCAAGGGCCTTATCGCAAAGTTACCCCTTCAAACCCGAAAGGTCAGGTAATTAATTACCAAAGATTCGATATTTATTATATAGATTTAGTAATCATTTGAAAAAGATTTAATTTTAACCCCTTGCGGACCGTAAAGGGTATGCCTTACGGACCGTAAGGAGGAGGAATGATTGCTGAGATCCGCCTATGACTTACGGACCGCAAGGCCGAAGCCATACGGTCCGTAAGCAGCGCCCAGCGACAGAAAAATGGCTGTTGGCACTTTTAAGCAGTAAAACACTTAATGATGGGTCTTTCAGAGGTATGGTTGCCCCCTACTCGACCCATAAGCCTCTAGGACACATGCCATTCATCCCATATCAGTTGTAGAGTGTTGTGTAATGATCTAAGGGCTTGGTCTTGGCTATAAATACCATGCTCATGCTCACAACTTTCACCACAACACAAACTCACTCATCTGATCATTCCAAGAGCTTTCAAGTCTTCTTCTCTGCTCTATAATCAAGTCTTAACTTCTGTAAGTCATTAGATCCTTTGTGGTTTGAATTATGCTTAGTATATAGCTAAAAACCAAACCGTCGTAAATACGGTTTGACTATTAAATAAATCCAAGATGGTTCAGTATTATGACGAATCAAAGGTAGTTATGAGTTGGTATTAATGTGGGTGATAAACCTCTAAAAGGGTTCCCTCTGATCACCACTCTAACTATGTCAAATGTCGAGTCAAACATGCGGTTAAAAAGTCAACAGAAAGCTACTTTTACGATTTATGCATAATCTGTAATATATATGCTATGAAACCTGTTTAGACACTCATAAAACATGATAATAAGTATATAAACTTGTTTGCGCTCGTTTGAATCGACCATTTGCTATATTGAACCGGTTCGGAGCCGAATGTCGTAAAAGTTTGACTTTTGCTTTGACTTCAGTTCTGACCCGTTTTAGTAAGGTATAGATATGCCTTAGGACTCTCTTAGGACCAGGTTACATGATGGTATAGACCTCTGTGATCGGTTCATGATTTGTCCGAGTCTTCTACGCATTTCCGTTAATCGCCTAAAAGTTGATCGTAACGGCCTTTTTAAAATAAAACGAGTATTTCGGACACGTGAATGGACCATAACCTTGCTTACTAAATTATAAGCATGTCCCTAAAGTTTCACGTTAATCCGAGGTCTAGAATGAGAGTTATGCTAAAAAACGCAATTAAAGTAAACTTTTGTAATTAACGGCGCAATTAGCATAACACCCATCTAAACCAAGACTTCGTCACAAAAACTTTTACCCACTGTTATAAAATAATATTTTTGGAATTTTAAAGATTTTTAATAATTTTTACCTCGCTCATAACCTGCGGTTATGGCTACGGTTCGGTAAATACCGAATATGCCCTTTTCGGCCAAAACTTGAGTTCTACAAGGTCTTTTGACCCGATTCCAGTTGCTACTGATTTCAAATATTAAATAAAGTATTTTAGACTTTATAAACTGATCAGGAAACTCAGATTTCCTGTAGAACTCGAAAAGCTCTTTAAAAGTCTTTAAAATGACCGGAAAACCCCTACGGGGCGTAATATTAACTTAAACTCGTTACGGGCATCACGGAAGGTATCCTACTGATGCCACAACCTCTTTAAGGCATATTGACTTAGGAAATAAGCGTAAGACTCCCATGGTAAACCGTTTCGCCTATTGCGCGCACGGTTCGGTTTATGAAACTAATTTTCATAAATTAGCCGATACGGGTCAAATTATATTATTTGGACCCCAAAATCCAGAGTGTGAACTTTGAACCCATATAAAACAAGTCTCTAAACTTGTTTGGGGCAAAATCACATTCCATTCTCGGTTTTCGCCTTTTCGCGCGATTAAACCATATTTATATTCCGGAACCAACCGGTCTAGGCTACGGCCAATATAAAGACCCGTTAGGATTCTAAGAGGTTAATTAAAACCTTCGTTCCAGATTAGGAGCCCAGTAAAAGCTATCGGTGATTTAATCAAACTAAGGAATAATACTTGCAAAGGTAAATACTTTAACTTATTTCCCCTATACGGGCTTGGGTTACGGTATGTTAATACCGCTTGATTGAGCATTATATTTTTCCATCGCTTAGGTGGTTAATTAAATAATATGATCGGCTCATTTAAACAGTTTTGTTTCTTAAAAGCCTTTGAGGGGTTTAATGACCGTTGTCCCGGATATCCTTGGCATCATTTTACGAAATGGCCACGACCATCGACATCCCGGTGTAGGCGTACACCCGGTATACATTGTCGACATTAAATTAAAAGACGTAGCCGTTGGTTTTTATAGTACGGTTTTACGCAATGTGGTGTGTCTATAAATCTTTAACCCGGCACGACCCGGGCTACTGAACGCATAAAAGAACATGTAATACGTTCACAAGATTTTAATAATTTTCCCAAGTTATAAAAGAGTTTGTGCCTTGTGCATTCAAATCAATTTTAAATAAACATTTTCAAATGTGTCAGTTGAATGTATTTACCAGTGTAAACTGACGTATTTTCCCCAAAAGATTAAGTGCAGGTACTATACGAAATTGGCTGGTATTAGCTTCCTAAGCATCACGAATAGTCTCGCAAACTCGATGCCGTATCTGAATGAACAATATTTTATTATTATTTTGATCCGCTGTGGATATATTCGACTTCTGTAATACATTTGATATTACAACCAGAGGTTGAAGTATATATTTATCTTTAAGCTTCCGCTGTGCATTTATATAATTGTGTGGTTTGACTATATTGTTGCCAACATCGTCACGGTAATCCCCCACCGGGCCCACCGGTGAAACACGTGGAAATCGGGGTGTGATATTTTTAGTACAGCAGCTCAACCCCAGCCAGGGGCTGCCGCCCCTGGGACCCTGCTACTGGGGGCTGCCGCCCCCGGACCACCGCAAAGATCGTAAAACGCAATGACTAAATCAAAAACCCAGATCATGAAAATGAAATTAAAAAATTTCTTACATGGATCGAAGCCGATTTTTTCATCAATTGACGAAATTTGAATGATAGAAACACTTATCAACGCTCGAATCGAACGAATCGAGTGATTATCTCCAAAATCACCAGAAAAAACGAGATTTTTTTATGAAATTAAACTGGGTTTTCTTCAAAAAAAGCTGAAGAACACGTTGATCGGGTTCTGAATCATTGTTTTGTGATGAAAATCGCACTATAATGTAGTGATTATTGAGATAGAAAGTGAAGAAATAGTTGAAGATGGTGGGTTTTGAAAATGGTGGGTTTTTGAATTTACTGGGTTTTGAAAAAGGAAGAAGATGGAGTTGGATTGACTTAAATACCCTTTCTCTTTATTTTAAAATTTGCCACATGTCACAATCCTATGACTTTCTATCCTTCCTAGCGAAAATTAACTTCCTCTTTGATCTTTACCCTATAAACTTTTATATAAACAACTAAAACTATCTTTATCTTTATAAATAATAAAAATGTTAATATATAGTTTTTAATTTTATTAATTAATATATGGTTATCAGTTATCCTTATTATTATTATCAAAATCTTTTAATTTTAATAATTAATGTATTATAAATTTTAATTGAGACCACCTCATAAAGCGACATGTGTCTCTAAAATGGTTTATTTTATTATATAGTATAGATGTATGTATAGGTATATGTGAGAGGCAAGAGAAGAAAGGAGGACCGGCTACCCCGGCTGTGGGGTGCCGGGTGTGCCGAGCTGAGCCCCAAGGGGCGGTGTGGAGGACCGGCGCCGGTCCTAGCCGGGCCTCAGCCGACCCCCATACCTTCTAGTCTAATGTAGAAAGAAAAAATATTGGTGTAGTTAATATGATTTGTGTTTTTTGGCTTAAAATTTACTCAAACCGATTTCAGTATATTAAAATCTCGAGTATGCTTAAAATACAAGTTAGATAACTTTCAAAGAAAAATGAATTAATGAACTTTAAAGTACACAAAACTAAATGAAAAAGCATATAAGATGTAGAAAATGATACTTCGATCGATGATATAAAGGTAAAGATCAAATATAAATGGGTTTTAAGATACTAAATGTGAGAAACAAATGAAGATTTTTTATTTAAAAAAATCTTGTCTACTTAGACACGATGTTTAGTTGAAAAATATAAAAAAAAATAATTATTTTTTTCATGTATTTACTCTAGTAGAGTAATTATGTATGATTATAGTACCAGATTGATTACATAATCTATCTACTATAATAAAAGAAATCAATTTTTGAACACGTGTCATTCATTAAAAGCATCCTTAAATTTATACTTATCTTATATTAACTAAAAAATAAATAATAAATTAATATTAAATCTTATCATACTTTAATAAAATATTATCCTCAAATCTAAATTGTCAATTTAATATATTTTTAAAACAAAATATTATCCTCAAATCTAAATTGTCAGTTTAATATATTTTTAAAACAAAAACCTCTTTTTCCTATTTATCTTATATTAAATATATAAATATAAATAATAAATTAATATTAGATGTTATCCTAATTTGTTAAAAATATAATTTTTTTATTATTTGGTGTCTAAAATTATATTTATTTAACTCGTGTAAAACGCGAGGTTTTTAAAAATATAATCTTTTTGTTATTTACTATACAAAGTTACATTTATATAACCCGTGTAATACACGAAGTTTTTAAAGATATAACTTTTTTTTATCATTTGCTATGTAAGATTATATTTAAGGATATAATTCTTTTATTATTTGGTAGATTTTTCAGCCCGACTATACACGGGTTTTTTAAAGATACGACGTTTATAGTATTTAATATACAAAATTACATTTATTTAATCTGTAATACATATGGTTTTTAAAGATATAACTCTTTTTTAGATCTATTCAACACGTGTAATATACGAGGTTTTTAAGAATGTAATTTTTTTATTCGATAGATTTATTCAACCCGATTATACACGGGTTTTTTTGAAGATACGACGTTTTTACTATTTAGTACACAAAATTATATTTATTTAATCTGTGTAATACACATGGTTTTTAAAGATATAACTTTTTTTATTATTTGATATATAAAAGTACATTTATTTAACCCGTACAAAATACGAGGCTCATAAATATATAACTTTTTATTATTTAATATATAAAATTACATTTATTCAGCCCGTGTAATACACGGGGTTCTAACCTAATTACTCTATATTGTAAATATATGAATTTTTTGAATACTCAGATTAAAATATGTGCTTTACAAGATAAGAAAAGATATTTGAAAAAAATATCTTCCTACATTTTCCTTGTTTGTTTAGTATATTAAGACCATTTGTATAATAACATTATCAAGTAAAATCAGCCACTAAACTTGGACAAAAACAGCCCCTAGACTTTCGAAATTGACACTTACCTCTCTCCCTGTACTCATTTTCATTCTTAGCTTAAAATAAAAATAAAAACTAAAGCTGATTTTCTCACGTGGTTATTTTTATGTACGTGTTGGAAACGAGTGGCTCAAATATAATGTGTTTTCATCCATATTTTTATGTATGATTTCAATGGGTCTACTTTTTGACATATTAATGTCCGTGTCTTTATAAATTCATGTTTCGACATAATTTTTTTCGGAAACGTGTCTGGTCAAATATAATACTTATTTTTGCGTATGCTTTTGGTTGGTCAACGTTTTGACCTAAACTTTGTTGGAAACAAGTCGGGTCAAATATAATATGTTTTTATTCAACGGTATAAATTTGATTTATTATACGTTTTGATGCAAAGGTAAAGGTGGTGTAGTGGTTAAGTGGAACCCTCACTAAACGAACCAACTCGAGTTCGATTTTGTTTCTTTTGTAACATCTTTAGATCAGATACATCGAAATACGCTTTTTCATATGGTTAACTCATCAGATAACTTGTTGCCAGCTATAAACAACTAATGCGTAGCCGCCGCAACGCGTATCTTATGACAATAATCTAATTATTTATCAATATATCATGTAAATTATTGTATATAATCATGCATAATATATACCATACATAACACAACACAAAATAAATTTAGCCATAGGATAGTAATTCCTTCTCGGTGTTCATAAGCCGCTAGGGATGAGCACAGTACCCGTTCAGTATTAAACCGGTACCGGTACCGGTACCGAAAGTACCGGTACCGAAAACCGGGAAAAGTTACCGGTACCAAAAAACAGGGAAAGTGTACCAAATATACCCGGTACGGTTCGGTACTGGTACGGTACCGGTTCGGTACCAAATGCCCATCCCTATAAGCCGCCACAAAGGATATATAAGGGGTTGTTTGTTTACCTCTTAATGGGGCTCTTATTGGTTTAGATCTCTTACTGGTTCAGCACTTAATAGTACAAACCTCTTACTGGTTCAGCATTTAACCATTCAAATGTTGCCAAACAGCCCCTAAGTCATAAACAAATATTTGGGCTCTCGGTGATGTTTACATCAAGCGTCTAGTAGTCTTTTAGATTAAATTGCATTTTACCTTCTTTAAGTTTAGCTAAATAGCATGTCCTTTAGCTAACAAAATTACACTGGACGACCTTTATGCTATTGTTTTCTATCGGGTAGTGTCATTTAGATCAAACCCAGTTAGTTTTTAATGTTAATCCAACCCATGTGCCACACATGTGAGAGTATAATGGTCATTTTCACTTAATAAATAGAAGAAAAAAAAGAATTTAAAAATAATATTATATGTAAAACCTAATACTAGAAATTAAAAAAAAAAGAACATAACATGTCAATTTGTGAGTGGGCTCCACCACACTTCCCACATTCTTCATCACTTTTTCTTCAACAATACCCCCTCGTTAACCAACAAGGTTTCGTTTTGCCGGCAGTGGTGGCCACCGATTCTTCAATTCTAAAGAGTTGCTCTGAGACACCACTTCTATTTTTGCTTGATTTTAGAAGCCCCGCCTCAATCTACATTCGATTTTATGAAACCTGCTTGAAAAATGACCTTGTTGCCGATGAGCTTTAAATGGGGATGGTAGCGGCGATATTCATACAGTGATGGTAGGTGGTAATGATGTTCAAAGGAAGGGTGCTAGGGTGGTTGCAGAATTAGGTGAAGTGGTTCTTGGTGACTGAGAAAATAAAGATTTATGGTTAAGAAGCGGGGAGGAAGTGAGGTGGAGGGGATTCCACACCCACTTCATTCGTAATAAAATCAATTGTGTATCGGCGGCAAGTTCACATCCACCAACGAACAAAGCTGACTAGTACACATCCATCGAATCGAGCTCAACTCCGAGGTTGTTCATCAAAAAATGGTTATGCAGAATTTTGTTTCATATTGTTTAGGGTTTTGTTACCAAACCCAATTTTCCCTAATTTGATTAAATTCATCGACTTTTTTGTGTGTGTTGATTTCTTTGATGTGATTTGAAATTGAAACTGTTCAATAAAGCTTTTCAACGGTGGATGTAGGATGAGTAATGTGACTGATGCTATGTTGTTTGTGTTTGGAAAAAGAGAGAAACCAGTCATTTATCTGGTTGTTTGACGTTAAAAAAAAAAAGAATCATCAGGTTTTTTATTAGGTGGAGGTGGCGGTGGAAGGTAACTAATTTATTTTTGAGTAAATTATCATTCTAGTCCATAAGGTTTGACCCAAAATGTTACTTTAGTACAAATAGTTTTTTTTTCTCCTATGGGTCCCTGACGTTTGCTATTTTTCGTCATTTTCGTCTAACCCACTAACTCCATCCGAAATTTCTGTTAAATGAGGGTATTTTAGACGTTTATACATATATTTACTTTATTCACTTGAAAAAAGATATAAAACCAACAAACCCCCTCTCTCTCTATCTATCTCACTTAACATCACTTATGTTACCCTACCCTTTTTTTTCTCTAATCTCTCTCTGGACTTGTCACACCCCAACTAATGGTGGAAATATTAAGGCGACATGTAATAGATTGCTCAAAAACAACATAACACTAAATTTGCGATAATAAATTAAAATTCAAAATATCATTTTATTTGATCAAATTCGAACATTACATTGCCTCGAAAGGATATACAACAAATTGCAAGTTACATAACTAAAACGTAAATATGCATAAATAAAATTTGGTGAATTTCTAAATCCATCCTAAGTAGATTTCTTGTAGACATATCATCAAACATTTCCTGTAACATGTATAAATATTTGTCAACACAAATTATGTCGGTGAGCTAACTAGTTTGTCTACGTAGCATAAGTATGTATAAAGTCTCAAATCCACATGTTTAAAGTTATACCAATTATGTATTCATACTAGCATGCAATGGCTAAAATCAACCCAAAGTTTCCACTAGTGTAACCTTATCACAAAAATGAATAAGACCGTAAAGATTGAATACTTAACAATGACCCAAAGAACGAGGTGGTGTACTACTCCTATAGCGCTATACATGTTAAGGGAATTTTAAAAGTTAATGATAGATAACATGGCATAAGATTGTTCTCGCATGTATAATACACACTAGGTTTTTTTTTCCAGTCGCGCGTTGCGGCGAAACGGAGCAAATGATAATGTAAAATGTAGCATGTTGTTTAGAAAGTCAAACCATTAGAACCGGTTCAGTTTATCATTGTATCGTTTTACGATAGCAAATAAATACTTTATTTTTAATATAAATTCGTTTTTAATAAAACTTATATTAATCGAGGGTAAAAAGTAAGCTCAACTACGTACTTAAGTTTATAGAAGAAAATTTAACGAATTTATTAAAGAAATATCAAATTAATTGATGAAGTAAAGATAAATTTAAAAAAAGAAGAAAATATTATTAAAAACAAAATAAATGATAAAGGAAATTTGGTTTTAGAAAAGGAAAAATAAAAATACGTTAAAAGCTGAAAGTATATAGAAAAAAAATTAAAATATGTTAAAAGATAAAAGTTAATATTAAAAAAATATATTAATATAGTAAAATATTAAAAAGCTATATCTTATTTTAAATTTAAAATTACTACTCATCATCCTTGGAAAACTATATATATATAATAGCATAGTAATTAAGCATGTTAAAGGATTTAGTGTTTGCATAAGTTTGATTGTATATGTGTGATTGTGTATTTAATTACGGATACATGTTGCAACCCAAATAGTGTTTAAAGCGTAAAATGGGTCAAGTCTGAACTCACGGTTTGCGATGATTTCTACAAAGAGCGAGTGAGCAGTTTTGAATGATGGAACACCGAAGTTACCGTAAAAAGGTAAACAAAGGTGTATGAGTATTTGGACTTGGAGTTTGGGAATGTAAACGAAAGTTACAAGTATGTAATTACATAAAAAATATATCCCGTCTTGGACACTAATGCGGACATTATTATTTGTTTGTGTTTTTCATGAGTCCTATTACCCATTAGAAATCTGAACTAAGGTGTAACGCTTCGCTTTTACATATCTTTCCTTATTTAGAAAGCTTGTAATATATTTCTATTTTCGAAGAACTTGTATTTCTTGTAATCATATTTCGTTTCATCCAAGACTTCGATCGTAATAAAAAAAATTATTAATTAATTATTTCATATGAATCATACTTCGTTTATTTTTTATTATCATTTTTTTCATGCTTGAACATTTGATCCTTATACACATTTGATAGATACTAGTACCTTGCAAACACTTGCGTAACTTACAATCGATACGTGATTCTAGATATCTTATACGTATTTGAATATACGTTTACAAATGATAAGCTATCATTTTATACCTATTAATACCTAATGATATGTTTATTATACTTGATATGCCTAATTATATACATAACATTTACTTAATTATATGGTAGTTTTACATATTATAAAATAGTGTTGCAAATAAAAAAAAAAGAAAAGAAAAAGAAAACGTGAATTGTGTCATGTTCATTTAGCTATTTTACTATTATTATATATTTTTTTCATTTCACAATTGAAGTAATGCATTAATATGAAACATGGACTTCAATGCCAAATTAAATAAAAGACATTAGTTGAATATGGACAAGACATTAGGAACAGATTGTGAATCCGTAGCATGTTTGGTTCGATCAGCTATTGGTTGATTATTTCCTTGACTCCATTTCCTTTTATTTGTTGTGGTTAAACTCCTAACCAACATTTATATAATATACATTATATGTAGCAAATTGACAAAAAAAGGAAAGTGGAAGGCCTTACGGCCGAAGACCCTTTACAGCCCACCTTGATCCAAAATCCACATTTTTCCCAACGAATGCACTGATGTGATATTTTCTAGAATACTTGAAGTTATGCTAATATATTTATAATAAGCCTAGGGACATAATGGTTATATAAAAAAAGGAGAAAGCCGATCTAAACTTGTGGCATCATAAACACAGCCGAGACATGGCTGTAGGCTGTTTTATTTTGATTTCTTGTTGGCTATAATTTTTCCCACCTAATCACATTTAATACCTTCCTAACCACCCACCCTAATCCTTCCCTATAAATACCAAGCCATTCCCAAGCTCATAGCACTTTACAAACTCATCCAAATCACTCTCAAATCACCAAAAATGCAGCTGCAAACACAAGTTCGGACAGAAGCATACATCTTCACTAAAGTGAGCATAACTTACTCGTTTCTTGTCCGTTTTAGCTCATTCTTTTTCCTATGTGCTTGGATTGACCTTAGCTTCGATTCCATGGGTTTTTCACAATAAATAAGTCCCTGGAACATCGCCAAAAAGGCTCCAAAGTTCACTGTTCATTTCTGATTTCATCTAATCTTTACTAAACTTGTTCAACTTGGGTCTAACTCATCTCAAACCTATGTCCTTATGCTTATAACCACTTCTATGGTTAGTTAGGCTTAAAAACAAGGTTGAGACATTCAAAATCAGAGGTTCAACCTCATATACATTCTGTTTTGTTTAGGGTTTTTAACCTACAAGTAATGTTTAAGTCCAAGACTTGGTGTAGGTGTGATTAAGGACTAACTTGGGTTGTCCTACATAAAATCCCCACATTGCTTGATGATTTCTTATAGATTAATTGTTTATATTCTTGTATTACTTGTAGTTCATGACCTTCCTTGTATGTTTTTACATCAAGTGTAGTGGTGAACACTTAGAGGTACCTAAATGGAAGACTTCTCTTCCTACATGATTTCCATGAAACTTAGAGGTACCTAAATGAAGATTTAATCTTCTACCTCATGTTTGACTATTGGACTTATTAATATATATATTACATAACCTATATAATACATAAACATATTATCCGAATAATCGAATCTTTGATGATGAACTAGTGTTCATATGTCAAGGTACTAGATTATATCATCCTAGACTTTGGTAACTTGTCACGACTCTAATGGGACCTTGTTCCATGAAAACATTTAAACTCATTAGAGTTTCCTGGTGTCAAGAACAAGTATCATATGTACTAGGTGATTATTTTCATATGTTATTTTCATGTTGTTTTAAATTCTGAATCTCGACCCTAAACATACTTGAACTTTAACCCTTATACATTCGATCTCCTAATCTCATTGCTCGTCAACAATTGGATAATCAGAAAGCATATGCAAATTTTGTGAGTATACTTGACCCATTTTACCGTTTTCACACTTTTGGGTGTAACACGTTTTTATATACAAAACACACTTAGTATACATATTCTTATGCAAATACATAAACAAACAATACAATACATGCTTACTATTTGTTATGCTTGATTTGTGTTTTCTGGGTGATTCTTATGTGATGAACCTGTCATTAGCTTCGTACAAGCCTCCACTTAACATGTATAGCGCTATATGAGTAACGCACCACCCGTGAACGAGAGGTCATGTCTGGTTATTCATTCATACTTGCGTAAATAGAGGGTTGACTTGTTAATCACATGCCAGTTTATACGTTAATCTTGATAACTAGGTTTGCCATGTGGATTGTTCCTTATTATTTTTATACTTATATACTACGCACCAAACTTGTATGCTCGCCAATACTTTTGTATTGAACTACGCTTTTTAAAACATGTTGCAGGTTTAACGATGATGTTGGTGATGCATGGAATCTAGTAGGATGCTTAGATACATACCTTAAATTTGTATTCTTTGTATTGTATTTCGTTATTCATGTTGTATATGTTTCAAATCCTTGTAATTGAGTCTTTGGAAATGGAATGAAAATTTATTATTTAAATACTCGTCACAATTAGTGTTATGAAGTCTCTTGCAATTTATTTCGTCTCACTCCGATGTTTCCGCCATAGGTTGGGGTGTGATAGATTGGTATCAGAGCCATAATTATAGGGAATTATGAAAAAAAAATTGCCATGCTTGTTACCTAGGCTATAGTTCTAGAGCTTTATTCTTATGTTTTGCTTGAACCACTTGCATGATACTCTATTTGCTCCTTATTTATTTTCTTTTGACCTTTTAAACATATGTGTCACTTTTGTGTTAGTACTTGCTTTATTATGTGTTGATACTTATTGCATTGTCCTATTCTTTATGTGCTATTCTCGATACGCTTTATTATGTGTTATACTTGTTTATTTATTCCTTTAACTTACGCATTTCCTAAGTCGTTTTATTCGATTCATACTAAAATCGAAACCACCCGTAATACACAAACGAGACGACTTCACCAAAATAGGCGTGAAACCCACAATTTGGTGAACAACTCTCAATCCATCTACTTTTCCTTTTTACATAAAATTCATCATTAAGTTAGGAGTGAAATCCTCACCTTGATGGAGAAATTCATATTTCAAAATTCTAGTGGACCCTCGTCAAAGTGTTGAAATTAAATTTTGACCCGACGAGTACCAACCACACTTAGGATACGAAATCGCCAAGTTAGGGGTGAAACCCGCACCTTGTCGACTAGTTGCACTCCTTGATTTTTTTTATAAATCCCGCCAAGTCTAGAAATTTCGATTGAATTGGGACATGTAGTAAACGGAAGGGTAAATACCATTAACCGACTTGTCGGCGAGAGTATTCGACCTATTAGGCTAAAGCATGCCCCTCAAATTCGAAAGACTTTGTTAGTGCATGCGTCTGTCGACTTCGTCTTGTATCGAGTCTTGTATGTAGATAGACAGATCAGGTCACGTAGTTCGAGATTTCATGTAATTTCGCGTGGGAAGCTAATTCCGCATGAAAGATGTATGTGTGTAATTCCACACGGAATTAAGTTCCGTATGGAATCTTAATTCCGTTTGGATCTCATTCATGTAGAATCTCTAGCCTATAAATACCTAGTTCATTCGAAATTATAGAAGAACTTTCCGGTCAGTGTAACGAAGTGCTGCCGAAGTGCCAACTCGCTATAATTTGTTATCATATCAGTCAAATAGGCAGTTTATGAGTATATCTAGCTGAATTGACCTTGTTTCATCTGTTTCCGCCTTTCGTTTCAAGGATTAACTCTTCTGATCGACTCGTTAAGGTCTGAAAACGATCCTACAACTGGTATCAGAGCTCAGGAGGAAGAGTTCATACCAATTCAACTGCAAATTCTGATTTCTACATCTTCTTTTCTTCATTAAACAAGTTTCTACGGTTAAAATGATCTGAATTTCACATATCATAAGCAAAACAGTGATTTAATGAATCCTTGAAAGAATTGGACCATAATTCAATCTAAATCTGAAAAATTTTGTAATTCCGTTTGAAATTCCATTCGAAAATGATGACGTCAGCTTAAATCCGCATGGAATTGCATTTTAATTCCGCTTGAAATTACAGTTCATCCCTAATTCCGTTTGAAAGGTTTATCTAATTCCGCACGGAATTAGTTATTTCGCTCCAAAAGGACTAATTTCGTATGAATCTGAGTAATTCCGCATGGAATTACATAATTTCGTTTGGAGATTTCGCTTGAATCATCTAATTTCGTTTGAAAGTTTGTGTGCAGGGTTTCGCTTGAACTTGGTAATTTCGTGTGAACAGTCTGTTTTTTGTAAATTTTTGAAAAACCGAAACATGGCAGAAGAATTCTACAACATTTTTGCTACCCCGATCACAGCTATTCAGCAGACGATGTTGGAAAACGAAATGGGAACGATGCAAAAACCGCCCAAACTCTTGAATATCGAAGAGTATAAAGGTTGGGAGGAACGTTTTGAAAACTGGGTGCAAGCTAATTATTTGGATGCTTGGGAATGCATTGAAACGAAATACGTTAGACCAACGAATGATGACGAAGAAGTGATTGCTATCAAAGATCTTAGTGCCGAGGAGAAAAAGAAATACAAAAATGAAAAGATGATGATCAGTTTATTACAACAGGCAGTCAAAGAGGATATCTTGGTCTTATTACAACACACTGGGAGTGCATATTCGATTTGGAAAGCATTACGATCTAAGTTTGTTGGAAGCCAAGAGATGATCAAAAACAAGAAATCACTTCTGAAAAAAGACTTTGATTTATTTCGTGGTTTGAAAAATGAAAGCACAAAGCAGATAATTGAAAGATACTGCAATTTGTTGGTAAACATGAAAAGGGTTAGCATCAACAAAGATAATGAAGAGTTGATTGAGAAACTGGCTGATGCATTGCCACATGAGATTTGGGGCACATACTTGATGATGCTAAGAAACAAGAAAGGATTCAACAATCTAACACTGAGCAAGTTTATTGAGAAGCTTGAAGCATAGGAAATGGAACAGATAAAGATTTCAAGAATGAAAGTGTTTGACGGTGAACAAGATATTGGGCTGTATTACAAAGCCGGATTGAATGAAAAGACAAACATGTCACCAAAAGTTGAAACTGCATTCAACGCAAAGAATTCATTGGGAGGTTCGTCTAAAGGGTCAAGTAGCAAAACGAGTTTTTCATCATATCCATCATTTGATCCAAATTTGGCAACAACAAAGAATGGCAGGAAGTTACAATGCAACATTTTTTTTTGAATCTTGAGGATGATCAAGATTACACAGAAGAAATTGCAAAAAGCCACATGTCTTTGTTGGGAACTATTTTAGAATCGTATGGAAGTTTTGTTGCAGGTCGGATCGGGAATCCAATGTTGACTAAGGAGGATTACGATCAAATCGATGCTGAAGAGATGGAGCTAATGGATATAAAAAGGTGTTTGGCTAGTGTGTTGAGGAGAGCTAAGAAATTCAAGCAGATCACAGGAAGAGATGATCTCCGTAAGGCTAATGTTTCTACTTTAGGTTTTGATAAATCTAAAGTTACTTGTTTTCGTTGTAGGGAAAAAGGACACTTCAAGAGGGAGTGCACTAATCGTGAAGCAAGTGGAGCACAAAATCCGTTCAACAACAATGATTACTATCAGAAGGCCATCTACCATCAAGTTGCTCAACAACCAAATCAACAATAGGCATAAACGACACATGGAAGGAATGTAATTAAAGAATCTTCAAAGAGAGCTTGAATGGTTAATCAAGATGAAAAGAAGTCATCAACAGGGTTCAACTGGAACAAATATATCTCAGCTGATGGTAAAGCCTGTGTGATAGATCAAGAAGATGAAAAGTTACCTGAAGGGTTTACCTGGGAAAATTTCAGTTGGGATGATTGTGATCCTAACAAAACTCCAGTTCACACAGCTTTTGTTGCTCGAATTGAAGAAGATAGTGATGATGACACTGAGTATTATGCAAAAAGAATGAGAGATCATTTGAAAATGATGGCAGAAAGTGACAGTGAAGATGAGAAAGCTAAACAAAAAAAGAAAAAGGTTAAAACACCGGTCAGCAGTGATGATGAAGATGTTCCGGTGGTAAAAAGAAAAGTTAAAGAAGTTCCAAAATTCAAAATCAGTGAAGATGCTGATGCACGAAAGATTCCAGCAAATTGTGAAACCTGTGAGATTTTAAAGAAGAAAAACAGTGAACTGATTAACAACATAAACAGGTTGAAGGAATCGTATGATGTGCTAAACGAAGCCATGAATATGTACAATGATACAAGTGAAGAACAGGCAACATCAATGAAAACACTTCAAGGAGCGTTCATGATAAAGCAAAAAGTTGTGAACAACTACATCGAAAAGTGTGCTGCTCTTGAACAGAAATTGGAAACTCAAAGAATTGAAACTGAAAGAGTTAATCATTTGTTGAAAAGTTACTCATGTACTTCTTATGTCATTGACAGGATTTATCCAACTATTGAAGGCATGAAGACATTTGAGGATGATGAAGTAACTGAAGAACAGAAGGTTTCTGAAGAAAAGACTCCGGAAAAGAAAAATGAAAAGAAGAAAGAAAAGAAGAAGGATACTAAAGAAAAGATATCTGGTAAGAAACAAGGTGTCAGTTACAACAAGTGTCCACCCCCCTGGAAAATGGATATTTGCCAAGAAATTCAAATTCTGAAAAAGTCCAAAAGGCAACAAACTTACAGTGGGAGTCTGAGTCATCAGTCAATTTGCCAGAAAACATTGATGTCACGTTTACATCGTCTGACACTGATCAACAATCTCAATTAATGAAGAAAATGGTGGATCATGTGTTAGATAACGATGAAACAGAGGAGTCAAAGTCGGAGTCAATGTCGAAGTCAAAGTCTGAGTCTAACATTCCGAGTCAAACTGAAAAACAGGGCAAAAGAGTTTACGGTAATGAATTCTTATTATCAAAATCTAATTTGGATGACGAAACGTTTAAAGTTGCTTATACTTTAAATGATTCTGACAAATTATATTTTGATGAGGAATTTCCAATAAGAGGTGTCAAACCTGAAATGATTAAAAAGGTTTTCAAACTAACAGAAATTAATATTTCTGAAATAAAAGATGTAAATCTTACTGATAAACCTAAAAAATACACCTCAAGAGTACAACAAAGGTTAAACAAGAAAAAATGTTACAATTCTGGTTCTGATTATCAAAAGAAACCAAACCACAACGGTAATTTCAAAAAGAAAGGTTTAGGTTTTATTCCACCAGAAAATCAGAAAAATGATAAACATGATAGAGATTTTAAATCAAAGATGATTTTTATTTCAGGTACATCTTCTGAAGAAGAGAAAGAAAAGTTGTTCAGAAAGCAGTCGAACAGAGAATTCCTTGCAAAGAGGCAAGAAGAGATGCAGACTGTTGATCAGAAGAAGGAAACTCGAATTTGTTTCAAGTGTGGCAAAAGTGGTCATATTGCCATAAAGTGTTCACAGGCAATTCAAACCAAACAGGGAGTTTCTAAAATGAAAGAGAAAGTGATTGAGTTTGAACCACCAATTGATAGAACCAAACTATTCAAAAATTTAAAATTTGAAATTGGTGAATGTTCAAACAGGTTTTACAAGAAAATAGCTAAATCTGACAACCAGAAATGGGTTGTTAAGAAATCTGGTGATAGTTCTAGCAATAATTCTGATTCTTTAAAATCAGAGGAGCTATCTTCTGGCGATGAATCTGATTCCACAAAGTCAGATGAGTCACAGGTTGAGGAAAACGGTGAAAAATCAGTTCCGACTGTGGATGATGAGAATTTTCCACCACTTCAGGCTGAAAATTTTAAGAAGAAAATTGGTAAAATTGAGATTTCAAACCAATTTTATTCTGATAAAAAGGTTTTTGATGTTGATAAGACCTTTAACCCCAAAGTGAAACACATCTTTGGTAAAATGATTGACGGAAAAGTCAAAGGGGTTAAAGAGTTCTATGAGAAGAAGATGAACGGTAAGAAACCGAGCGTTGGTAACTCAGTAACACCCAAGGCTGGTCAGGCTTGGGTGGATATATTCTTTGAATGAAACCCTGACTTGCCGGAGTTCCCAACTTTGTAATCACGGAGCAGGAATCGGCATCATTTTTAAATTTGATAATTGTGAATGAATTCTAAAGTTGATAAATTTTTACAGATTTGAGACTTGCTGGAGCTTCCAGGTTGGTAAGTGTGAAGCAGGAATCCGCATCTTTATTGATAAAATGAATTTGTGTAGATGTTTTATTCCTACATGTGGTACAGAGGTTTATTCCTTCAAAGTGATTAATCAAGGTCATTAATTTGAACTTGATGTAATCCTTATTCTAGTGGTTGAGATCAAGATGATGAACCCCTAACCTACAAGTGGTTTAAAATCAACAAAATTTATTTTTCGAAAAAATCATTTTTGATCAAAACAAACTTAAGTGTTTTGAGATCAAAAGGAGAAAATAGTTTGTTGTAAGGGGGAGTTCTGATTGTTTATGCCAAGAGGATGAAGATTTGAAGCTTGATACATCAGTTTGTCATATTCCTGTATAGTTTGTTTTTCAAATTTCTTTTAATGAGTTTTGCATTTTAGGGGAGTAAAAAATTTCAGAAAATCCAAAAACATTAGAAAATTTGAAAAAGCCAAAAATATGATAAATCAAAAATGAGTTTGGTTGTGAAAAAGAGGAAATGATAGTACATCAGTGGACTATCACAACATGCTAAAGAAATGGAAAGTTAAAAATGTGATAAATAATCTCACTGTGGATGTGCCAGTAGGTTTTTACACATTCAGTAGTTTGTATTTGAGATATAAACCTAAATTTCAAACTTGCTTATCTCGCGGGGAACATTTCTTGGATATATAGGTAACCCCCGAAATCTTGTTTGAAAGGTCCCTCTTTCTGAGATACTAGGTCTTTATACTCTGTGATATCTGGGGTATTATCCCGGGACTTCTGATTTTGCGGAAGCAATGGCCTAGTCCCCGTATAATACTTTGCAAATTTGCTTGAAATATAGCATCGCCCTCAGTACAAAAAAATGATGAAACATTGAAAAAAATGCTAATCATGTGATGTTGAAGAAAAGATTCTCTAAAGGGAACATACCAAAAGTCGAGCCGTCATCTCTCTGCTGAACGGAAGTTCTGACCTGAGCTCTCACGGTTTCGCATCTAACCCTTTAACAGATATCATCTAGGTATACTCACCTATAAGACTGAATATTGGGATCTGGATACGGGAGTATATTCAAGTGGTAGGACACACGAATAAGTTTAAGTGCTTAAAATACTAAATCTCGTATCTCAAAGCAGTTGAACTTTGTGTGAAAATTTAAGTGGACCAGTATACTGACAATCTAGGTGAATTGTTTAGAATTTAAAATGAAATAAAGCTTAACGGTCTTGGTGATTTGTCTCAAAAACTGATATGATCCTCTTACACAAACTCACAAAAAGATTGTTTGTAAATATTTCTTTATTGCATTTCTTTATATTCAAAAATTCAAAGAGATTTTAGTGTGTTTTAATAAAAAATTTTGAAAAATCCAAAAAGATTTTCGACAACTGATGTTGAAGAGCTAATTTTCAAAATTCCAAGTGCTAAACATGATGACATTTTGTGAGGGAGAGTTTGTGGTTAAAAGGTTTTAAAATCTATTATGCAAGTGGTTCATCAGAGATCTGCAAGTAGTGTCTGAGAGTGCAAAGTCTTTATGGTATAAAACTTATGTTTGTGGAAGAGATTGTGCAGATTAGCCAGGTTCTGATTCCTGAGGATTCTATGATTGAAAAGAGCCAGGTTCCGATTCTGAGCAGAGTGTAAGCCAAGCAACGATCTTGAACCGGTGAAAGCCAGACTATGATTCCAGCTTATCGAAAGGGGGAGTCTGAAGATGCTAAAAGCCAGGTTTTAGTTCTGGAAGCTTGTAGACATGCAAGCTGCTGATGAATTTAAAGATTCAACATTAAAGGGGGAGTATATTTGTTCGAGGGGAGTCTGTTTGGTGCAGAATAGAGAAGAAAGAGATTTGAGGATATTTTTACAGTGTAAGATACTTTGAAGAGAAGCCCGAGGACTGATAAAGACTGAAGATGCAAAGACTCCACACTGAAGACTCGTCAACATTCGAGGGGGAGTCTGTTAGTGCACGCGTCTGTCGACTTCGTCTTGTATCGAATCTTGTATATAGATAGACAGATCAGGGCACGTAGTTCGAGATTTCATGTAATTTCGCATGGGAAGCTAATTCCGCATGAAAGATGTATGTGTGTAATTCCGCACGGAATTAAGTTCCGTATGGAATCTTAATTCCGTTTGGATCTCATTCATGCGGAATCTCTAGCCTATAAATACCTAGTTCATGCGAAATTATAGAAGAACTTTCCGGTCAGTGTAACGAAGTGCTGCCGAAGTGCCAACTCGCTGTAATTTGTTATCATATCAGTCAAATAGGCAGTTTATGAGTATATCTAGCTGAATTGACCTTGTTTCGTCTGTTTCCGCATTTCGTTTCAAGGATTAACTCTTCTGATCGACTCGTTCGGGTCTGAAAACGATCCTACAGACTTTTTGACCACTTTGGTTAGTCAAAGTTCCGTTTTGGAACCATCCAAATTTTAATCAAACATGTGTTTCTATTATTTATCTTATACGATGCAATCTTTCCAATTTAAATTTGCTTTCGATATTTTCTTCTCACACACATAACATATTAAATCTTTTTCATACATTTATACATATGCATGATTTCATATAATTTTATTCATATTCCTTGTGACAACAAATGGAGACATATCATCGAGATAGGGGTAATTTCCTTACCTTGACGATTAACTCCACTCCCTCCTTCCTTAAAACGACCTCACCAACGAGTTAGGGGTGATTCCCTTATCTAGGTGATCGTTACCAAAACGTTCTTTCAAAATGTTTTATTATGCAAACCCGATCATGTTTTATACCTAAATCATTTATCATTATTCAAAATACCTACTTATACGATTTCAAAATACATTGTTTTATCAAATGTACTTCTTATTCTACGATCTATTTCCATTCAACTCATATACACGAGATTCTTAATCATGTCTTAAAACGTTTTATTTACCGAATTTCAAAACCTTACGAAATGCTACCTATCAATTCAATCAGTCCAATGAATCTCTTACCCATTAACTTCATATTCGACTTAATCACTAAAACACACACTCATGACTCACGTTATATCACCATACTAAAGACTTTCATTCTCAATCAGAATTCAAATCAACTTTCTCATATACTTATAAGGTCTTATAGATATTATACGATCATTTTACCAAAGACGCTTTTCAACATTACAAAGTCATTGGTTAAATTTTTTTTTTTTTTCAATCACTAAGTCCTTTTGCCAAATTTCTTTTCTAAGGATCGACGTTTTCACAAGGATCTTCAAAATTCAAAATTTCTTGCTTTGATGCAAATGAAACAAACCCGTTATTTTCAAAAACCTTTTTCTACACCGCTTAATTCATCATTCAAATTTCAAAACACGTGGGATAGAAGACTTCATGGGGACCGACAATCTTCAACATACGTAAACTCTTTTTAAGACAAAAGTAGCATTTCATTCATTACAAAATACGTTATGCATAACCAATGAATACTTTTACATTTACAAATTATATTCTACCTTCCAATTCAACTCAATCTTTTTTGATTCGATAAACTCAACATTTCGCTTAAACAACTATACATGTAAATCATCATACACATTTTAATCGTTACCTCGTGACGAGTTCGCTCATATCATTCGTTTTACATTTTCAAATTCTCGAGCATTGTATATGCCCGAATTCGTTATACTTCAACATACACTCTATACGTAGTTTTATTAATCGTGCCTACATTCATACTCATACGTTTTATGCTTATACTTATACACGTACCACTCATACATTTTATGTCTATACTCATACTTACGTGAATAATCATACTTACATTCATACTCACACATTCGTACCCGTACGCGAGTGGAATCCGAGGGATTCGCTTGCGTGGGTCCCTCACATACTTAAGCATGGACTTGCTTATATACTACATTCTTATATGTATGCGATCTTATTTTTAAATTTATGTATACCCTGATTCATACACAACTAGTACAAGCTATGCGGATCATGCGACGATCAATATAATCGCGGGTGCACACGGGATTATAGTGATAGGCGTATGAGAACCATAGAGTGTAGTACTATGTATAGTAAGACACAGAACGTAAAATGACACCGAATACGAAACAGACGTAATGTGGTCAAAACATGGTGGATACGCCGCTGGTACTTCCTATATATAAGTGTTTTCACCACGTTACCAAATTCTCGTAAAATGTGCCATGAGAAATTCAGTGTTTTGCAGACCTTTTAGACCTAATACAAACTTTAGACAACACACAAACGTATTATATCCGATTATCCACGACGGGACTCCATTCTTAGCACGCTACATTCATCTCTCCTATACCTTGTGTCATTCTTATACTTGCATTCGTTTATTAAGAATCAATCGTTCACTTCCATACTCCTATTATTCCCCATTATTCCTTATCCTCTTAAATAAACCACGTTTACAATCAAGTATGTTTAAATGGTCGAATCCTAACTTACCTCCTTACCTTTGAAACTATCCTCCTATTCCTTATTCTTGTGCAAACGTAACTGGTATACCATTGACACTTTATTTAATATACCAACCTTCTCGTTCCTCTCAATAAACAATTTTTACAAATGTATGATTTTATACCGTCCTTAAAACTCCCTATGCAAACTACCTCACTTTGTCGATTACAACCGCTTTATAAAAACCTCTTTCGTAAATACAATACAGTTATAAAACAACCCCAAATTTAATTATTTAAAATCGTTTTACCTATATACGCTCACTCATGCTTATGCCTCAAAACCATTTTAGCCAAACAAATTCTTTTACAAACCTATTTTGCTGTTCTCCAAAATTTCACACTTTCCAAACATTTCAAAACTTCCAAGTCTCAATTTCACCAAAAACGCTTTCAAATCTTCCTCTTAAATAAATTTCGGGACGAAATTTCCAAAAGGGAGGGAGACTGTAACGCACCGCTTTTACATAACTTTCCTTATTTAGAAAGCTTGTAATATATTTCTATTTTCGAAGAACTTGTATTTCTTGTAATCATATTTCGTTTCATCCAAGACTTCGATCGTAATAAAAAAAATTGTTAATTAATTATTTCATATGAATTATACTTCGTTTATTTTTTATTATTATTTTTTTTCATGCTTGAACATTTGATCCTTATACACGTTGGATACATACTCGTACCTTACAAACACTTGCGTAACTTACAATCGATACGTGATTCTAGATATCTTATACGTATTTGAATATACGTTTACAAATGATAAGCTATCCTTTTATACCTATTAATACCTAATGATATGTTTATTATACTTGATATGCCTAATTATATACATAACATTTACTTAATTATATGGTAGTATTAGATATTATAAAAAATAGTGTTGCAAATAAAAAAAAAAGAAAACGTGAATTGTGTCATGTTCATTTAGCTATTTTACTATTATTATATATTTTTTTTTCATTTCACAGTTATTATTACTATTACTATATATTAAAATTACTATTGAAATGAACAGTCGTTTTATTATATTATATTATATTAATATACTAATATATTAATTATTATTATTTTTTTTTACTTTTTCAGTTGGATAAGTTTGGTATCAACCAATACTGGTATCGAAAATACAGGTACGGTCCGGTTCATTATCAGTGCATGAAGGTAAAAATCGGCACCGGCCTGATACAGAAAATGCCAAAAGTTGGTACCGGATTGAGTTTGAAAATCTTTTATTTCGCGAAATTCGGTACTGCTACACGGTACCATTTACTCACCCCTAATCACGGGTACCATACAAACAACAACGGTATCGTACAACTTTTTCTTGTTGATTTTCTTCAACTTTTAATGATTTCTTTTTTTAGTTTCAGGGGTAGGGATGAGCTCGGTGGCAACCGATACCGAAAATACCGGTTACCTTACCGGCATATGGAGGTAAAAATCGGTAGCGAACCGGTACTAGGAACGTCAAAAGTCGGTACCGAATTGGTACTTAGGATCCTTCGGTTTGGGAAAATTCGGTACTAGTACCCAGTATTATTTCCTCATCTCTGACTACGGGTTTCATACGAATAACATCATTAACATACAACTTTTTTTTGTTGATTTTCTTTGGATTATTTTTTACTGTTTTTTACATTTTCTTTTTATTCTTGTTAGTGGTTCCGCGTGCAACACGCTTGTAGTGATTTCAAAACACATGCAAACACAGACTAAATAACAAAAGAAGTTCGCCGCAATGCGGCTAGGGTGATAAACCTAGTTGAAGTAATGCATTAATACGAAACATGGACTTCAATGCCAAATTAAATAAAAGGCATTAGTTGAATATGGCCAAGACATTAGGATCAGATTGTGAATCCGTAGCATGTTTAGTTCGATCAGCTATTGGTTGATTATTTCCTTGGCTCCATTTCCTTTTATTTGTTGTGGTTAAACT
Source organism: Helianthus annuus (assembly GCF_002127325.2). NCBI lineage: Eukaryota > Viridiplantae > Streptophyta > Magnoliopsida > Asterales > Asteraceae > Helianthus > Helianthus annuus. The sequence goes on from NC_035446.2 coordinate 114,455,582, forward strand.
CCTAACCAACATTTATATAATATACATTATATGTAGCAAATTGACAACAAAAGGAAAGTGGAAGTGCTTACGGCCGAAGACCCTTTACAGCCCACCTTGATCCAAAATCCACCTTTTTCCCAATGAATGCACTGATGTGTTATTTTCTAGAATACTTGAAGTTATGCTAATATATTTATAATAAGCCTAGGGACATAATGGTTATATTAAAAAAGGAGAAAGCCAATCTAAACTTGTGGCATCATAAACACAGCCGAGACATGGCTGTACAACCAGTGCCGTCTCTGATAAATCTCGAAACATTTTGGGCCTGGTGCGAGTAAAACCAAATCGGGCCCATATAATATAAACCCAATAATCATACATAAAAAACCATAATATGGCAAGAATTGTTATAACAATCATCAAAACAAAAGTATCATACCAAAATAATCTAAATTTACCTACTTATGCAAATCGTGTGGCTCTCCTAGCGTTTTCTTCCTTTCTTTTTTCTTCCTATATTTTCTTCCTTTTAAGTTTTTGACAACCAAATAGATGTTTGTATTTAGGAGGCATATTTTTGAAGAAAAAACTGAAAGTTTAAAACAATTGAAACAAACATAACTTCAAAGTTAAAATGTTCAAGAATCAACATCTAACAATACCTAACGACCCTAACCCACATAGAATACAACCCGAAAGAAAGGCGAAAACCACTTACAAAATTGAGTATATATGAACAATTTAAAAGAATAAACTTCAAATCAGAATCACACATGGCCAACCATGAATTTCATAACTAAAATTAAATTACAAAACCAATTATTTTAACAACTGAACTTAATACATAAAATTGACTAAACTAACACTTAATGGAACCACACAATCACATAAAAAAACTATACGTCTACCAAACACAGGACATACCTTGATTCCTTGTAAAAACTTGATTCAAAGCCCTTGAACAGTGGAACTTATATGAAGACAGAAGACGAAAAGAATTGATTCAATGTCCTGATCGTCGATTTGGTCGCTAGACGATGAGAGCTTCGATTTGAAGACTGGAGCGCCGGTATCGTAGATCATGGCTTGTATGTGACATTGTGTATTATCTATATTGTGTTTTGATATCCTGTTCGTCACTTTTGTTTACAATTCAAGGGCCAACAGGTTACAACCCTATAACAATAACTAGGTTAATTTTTCAAAGGCCCACAACAAATACATAACATATAGAATTTTTTTTTAAACTTTGGGCCCTCAGGATATTTGGGCCTGGGTCCATCGCCCGACCTGCCCCTACCCATCACCGGCCCTGTGTACAACTATTGGCTGTTTTATTTTGATTTCTTTTTGGCTCTAATTTTTCCCACCTAATCAAATTTAATACCTTCCTAACCACCCACCCTAATCCTTCCCTATAAATACCAAACCATTCTCAAGCTCATAGCACTTTACAAACTCATCCAAATCACTCTCAAATCACCAAAAACGCAACTGCAAACACAAGTTCGGACAGAAGCATACATCTTCACTAAAGTGAGCATAACTCACTCGTTTCTTATCTGTTTTAGCTCATTCTTTTTCCTATGTGCTTGGATTGACCTTAGCTTCTATTCCATGGGTTTTTTCACAGTAAATAAGTCCCTGAAACGTCGCCAAAAAGGCTCCAAAGTTCACTGTTCATTTCTGATTCATCTCTACTAGAAAATACACTCCTCTTGACACGCAAACAATGACACGCGCATATTTTATGACATTCAAAATCGTATGTCAAGAAAAAAATGTCATGGTTTACAATATTTAATAAATCTCTGACATTCTTTTTTCTGTGTCATGTTTTTAGCGTCATAAAAAAACAAGATTTTTCTTAACACGTAAATAATGACACACGCTCATTTTATGACATTCGAAAGTGTCTGTCAAGAAAAAAATGTCATGGTTTTACAAAATTGAATATATTTATGACACACTTTTTTGTGTGTCATCCTTTTAGCGTCATAAAAAAAGACCTATCTTGACACGCGATTAATTACACATGATTATTTTATGACATTTAAATGCGCGTCAAGAAAAAATGTCACGGTTGTAGAAAATTTAATAATTTTATGAAATTGTTTTTGTGTGTTATATTTTAACGTTATAAAAAAACATTATAGTGCATTATGTCTGTTGACTTCGTCTTGTATCGAGTCATAGAATGAGATAGGATAGGATAACCAGTGCTCAAGTTGCGAGAAACTAAAATTAGTGAATATGTTGGTGATTCCGCTTGAAATGATCAAGTGCTATTTCAAGCGAAATCAGACTTATGTGATTCCGCTTGAAATTGACTTGACCATTTCAAGCGAAACCCCATCACTATATAAAGGGCACTTAGGTTTTTTATTTGGCAGAGATTCGAGAACTTGTAACGAAGTGCTGCCGAATTGTCTCCAAGTTGTAATCACTATTATATCAATCTAAGAGACATTTAAATTGAATTGAGCGTCCGTTTCATTGATTCCGCCTTTGATCCGGATAAACAACTCTTCTGATCGACTCAGTCGGATCACACAACGATCCTACAAGTGGTATCAGAGCACAGGAGGAAGAGTTTAGCTCAATTGCATCAGTTCTCTGTCTTCTACACCTTCTTTTTCTATTTGGACAAGATTTCACGGTCAAAATGGAATGAATTTTTCATCGAACATGCAAAACAGTATTCTAACCAAGCCTTGAAAGTTTGAGACCGAAATACTGATTAAAAATGACAAAAATTGGACAGAAAGCTGATTCCACTTGAACGAACATATTGGTTCCGCTTGAAAAGTTTGGGTGATTTCGCTTCAAGTTACTATTCCGCTTGAAATTAGCACGTTATTCCGCTTGAATTTGCTATCTCGCTTGAAATATTCATCAGATTCCGCTTCAAGTGTTAATTCCGCTTGAAGTCAGTGGTTATTTCGCTTGAAGTCAGTATTCCGCTTGAAGTTTGGTTTTGATTTCGCTTGAAGTGATACCCAAGTGATTCCGCTTGAGATTCTGATTTCGCTTCAACGTGTCATCTCAGTGATTTCGCTTGAAGTTCTTATTTCGCTTGAAAGAGGATTTTCGTGTTGAGATCATTTCACGTCAACCGAGTGTCAGTCTGTTTCAAATTGTTTGATAATTTTAAAACTGATTGTGTTTGTTTGCTTGTCTCAAGGTGATTGAAGATATACAAATTGTGAATTTCAAGAAATTGTTTGAGGATGTCGAGCAGCGGTGAAGAATTTTACAACACGTTCTACAATGCCTTTACTTCAGAATCACCCGAAAGAAGATCTGAAACAAGAGAATATTCGAAAGAGATTTCAGAGAATTTGAAATATGAGAATATGTATGGAAGCCAACAGAAACCACCGAAATTAATGTAGATTGAAGATTATAACTGCTGGAAAAATCGATTTGAGGGTTGGGTAAAAGCTTTTGCTTCTGAAAGTTGGTTAAAATTGAAATATGGATATACAGAACCAGTGAAAGAAGGAGGAGAGTTAATAAATGAAAAAGAGTTCACAGAAATAGATGTAAAAAATGTTGTAGCTGAATACAAAATGATTACATTGATAAAACAATCAGTGAGAGAAGATATCATTTCGTTACCTGAACAAGAGAAAACATCAAAGAGTTTATGGGAAGCTTTAGAGAGAAAATGTGTAGGTACCTCTGAGATTGTGAAAAACAAATACGTAAAGAATTTGATTTATTTGGTTGTATGAAGAATGAATCTGTTTGTAAAATGATCGAGAGATTTGGGCATCTGAAGATGGAGCTGGCAAGACACAAAATCACATACACTCAAGAGGAGATTCGTTGCCGAATGAGCAAGATTGGCAATACTTTGCTTTGATGTTGAAGAACACAATCAAGTCTGAAGAGTTGACAGTGGATTTGCTAATCGAAAGACTATAAAGCCATGAGTTGGAAATCAAGAAATCTAAAGTCAACAATTCAGTCTATCAGCAGAATGTGGAGCTGTATTACAGAGGAGAACTTCCAAAGGCTAGATCCCCAAGAACAGCATTTTCTGCAGAGAGTTTAAATACTGTGAATCATGAAACTCCTCACAGTGGTTTTTACTGTGGATCTTCTTTAACAACTTCAAGCCAATCTGCTTCAAAGAATTTATTTCAGTGTAATATCACAGTGGATCTGAAGAATGGTCAGAATTTCAGTGAAGAGTCAGCAAAACAACAGATGGTATTCTTAGCATCTGTGCTTGAATTGTATGAGAGCCTTGTGGCAGGCAAGATAGGCAACACCAATCTGACGAAGGAAGACTACGATCAACTAGATCCTGAGGAGATGGAATTGATCGACATAAGGTGGTGTATGGCCAGTGCAGTCCGGAGAGCTCAGCGTTTCATGGAGATTACAGGAAGAAAGTCTATTGGTGGACCATCTACCAAGTTAGGCTTTGACAAGACAAAAGTGACTTGTTTCAAGTGTAAACAGAAAGGTCATTTTAAAAGAGAGTGCCGAAATGCTTATGCTGATGATTCTGAAATTCCATTCAAAGAAGATTATTACAAGAAAGCAATTTATCATCAGAACAAATCTGAACCTCCTAGATTGAAGCAGCCTGAAGAAAAATCAAGAGCCCTGGCAGTTATTCATGACGATGAAGGTTACGACTGGAGTCAAGTTCTTCCTGAAGAAGATGCTGTTGGATATGCATTTGTAGCCAATGTTGATCATGATTTATGGTGGAAAAGAGATTACGCGAGATGGGAAATTGAAAAATTCAGAGAACCATTCAAAGAAGCCCAAAGAGCCAAAAGATGGAATGACGAATTGGAATGTTACATGGATCCACAGGGTAATCCAGTAGTTGACCCATCAAAGGTGGATTTTAAGGCAGTAACAAATTTGTTTCCAAGTCAGGCTACTTTCAACACAAGAAGGCTATCTGATAAAGGATATTTGCCGGATTTGGTGAATAAAATAAGAGAAATTTGTGAAGCAAGTCTACAAAGGTGGTAGAAATGAAGAAAAAGAAAGAAGAAGAGTTGAAAAAGCTGGTTGAAGAAGTGAAGATTACAGCAAAGAATGAGATAGAAGAAGAGAAGATGGAAGAAGAAGAGAAGAAAGAAGAAGATCAGAAAGTTGAGACAGAAGAATCATCGGTGCTAAAAGAGACTGAGGTAAATGAATCTTCTGACTTATCAAATGCTGAAATTTTTGATAAAAATGAGAACAAGTGCAGGAATTGCATAGAAATGTGCAAAGCCTGTATTGAAAAAGATGACAATAAAATCAAAAGATATTGAAACAAACAAACTTGAAAATATTTTCAAACTAAAATGTAAAGAAATGATTGAAAAAGAAGAAATTTTGAAACTAAAGGTTGAAAAGCTAACACAGAAATGTCATGGTCTTGAAGAAGAAAATAAGATTTTGAAGGAAATGTGTACAGCTAAATGTGTTGGTTGTGTGGAGAAAGATAATAGGTTTCAAGATTTTCAAAAAGAGTATGATAATTTGAAGTGGTCAAGTCAGAGAGTACAAGAGGCTTATGATACTTTGAAGAAACAAGTTAAAAATTTTGATGAAAGATTGTCTGCAACTTTAACAACCAAAGAACTGTATGAGAGAAAGTTTAAAGAAAAACAACTTGAATTAAACAAGTGTGTTGATGAAGTTGCTAATCTCAAACAAGTTCTGGTTGAAAAAGAAAAGGTGATTACCAAACTTCAAAGTTACCATAACTCTTCGTACATTCTCGAACGCATTTTCAACATCACACCAGATGATAAAGATACTAACAAGAATAATAAAGGTATTGGTTCAGAGTTTCATCAGGTTCCACCACCATTGAGAAACAATTATACTTTTTATGATGAGGAAAAGGTGGCAAAAGGTTTTAACATAGTTGACCAATTACCTGAAAGTATCGATGTGACTTACTCCAAATCTGATGAAGCTAATGTTTCAGAGGTGGTAAGTAAGGTTGTTGAAAGTGTTTTGAAAGATGAGTCAAACAAAGGTAAGTCTGAATCACATGATGAAAATGAGGGAAATTTTCATGATGGTTATCTTAAACAGACAAACCGTCATCTCTCTGCTGAACGGAAGTTCTGACCTGAGCTCTCACGGTTTCGCATCTAACCCCTTACAGATATCATCTAAGTATATTCACCTGTAAGACTGAATATTGGGATCTGGATACGGGAGTATATTCAAGAGGTGGGACACATGAATGAGTTTAAGTTCTTAAAACACCTAATTCGTATCCTGATTCAGTTGAAATTTGTGTGAAAATTTAAATGGATCAGTATATCGACAATCTAAGTGAATTGTTTAATTCTTAATGTGTAACTAAGCTCAACGGTACTTGTGACTTGTCAAAAATTGATATGATCCTCTGACACAAACTTAAACAAAAATATTGTCTGTAAATATGTTTGTAAATATTTTTTTTCTTTATGTTTTCAGAAAAGTACAAAAAGATTTTGATTTCTGCTTTATTTTCGACAACCGATGTCTGAGATGCTGAGGTTCAAAATTTGAGTATGCTGAGTGTGTTTCTGAAAATAAAACAAGTTCATTAATTTGAAACTTGAAATCTCTTATAAAAAATCAAAAACAGTTTGTGATATCTCCAAGGTCATTAGTTTGGACTTGGATGATTAACTATGAGGATTTTGGATTCTTAACATTGCCAAATCTCTATAAAGATTGTTGATAGGGGAAGTGTTTTAGAGGGAATTGAATTTCCAGATTACGATTTCTGGAAGTTTAAGATATGGTTACTCATAAACGTATAAGTTTTGCAGGTAAGAGTCCAGACTACGATTCCGACAGCATAGTCTAAGGGGGAGTCTGAAGACAAGCTCAAAGCAAGGGGGAGCTTGTGACCGGGAAGCAAGGTGTCGATCCCTAAAGCACGGAAGCTTGATGAAATGGGGAGCCTGAAGTATCTGATAAAGATAGAGCCAAGATGAGAACTTGTAAAGAAAAGAAAGAGATTGATATATGCTTACAATGTTAGACAATTTGGAAAGAGCATGAAGACTGATCAAGACTGAAGATGTGTCATGATAAAGACTAGACACTGAAGACTTCGTCAACATCCAAGGGGGAGTCTGTTAGTACATTATGTCTGTTGACTTCGTCTTGTATCGAGTTATAGAATGAGATAGGATAGGATAACCAGTGCTCAAGTTGCGAGAAACTAAAATTAGTGAATATGTTGGTGATTCCGCTTGAAATGATCAAGTGTTATTTCAAGCGAAATCAGACTTACGTGATTTCGCTTGAAATTGACTTGACCATTTCAAGCGAAACCCCATCACTATATAAAAGGGCACTTAGGTTTTTCATTTGGCAGAGATTCGAGAACTTGTAACGAAGTGCTACCGAATTGTCTCCAGGTTGTAATCACTATTATATCAATCTAAGAGACATTTAAATTGAATTAAGCGTCCGTTTCATTGATTCCGCCTTTGATCCGGATAAACAACTCTTCTGATCGACTCAGTCGGGTCACACAACGATCCTACACATTATATAAACATAAGGGTTAATTTCATATAGAAGTTATTGTTTATGTAATATGGACATCATGGTTAATTTTCAATAGCAAATCATGGGAAAAACTTGAAAACTGTTAAAGAGAAAAAAATTGTACGGACTTATGAAAAGTGATATATATCTAATATATTAATTAAAAATTATATTAACAATGTCTTGTTTAGGCGCATGAGTTGGGTTGAGCTAGGGATAGTTTACTTAACGAGCTTGTTTTTAGTTTCAAGCTCGTTTCATTTAGGCTCATCATAGTGGTTTTGGGATGGCCATGTCGTTTGGTGTTGGTTTTGAAAGGTACCCTATCACTACTACAAAAATAAAAATTATGGGCGGCTAATAAAATAAATTTGGGTGGTCTATACCATTAAGCCGCCCAAAATAACGTTTCATAATTTTTCTAGATCATAACCCGCCTAAAACAATTGCCCATCGCCTATAATATACATGTTTTGAGAGATCCATTAGATTTTGAGCGATTTTAGTGTGAACCGCCCAAAAACCATCCATTCATTTTTGGTTTCCCTTCTAACCTACTTCATTTTCATTTTCCCTCTTCCCTTACTAAACTTCCTTTTTTTCTACCAGTCTAGTGCGCGGGACTGGAAAACGCCGGTAGCATTCAGAGTGCGGAGATTGTCAGGACATCCAATCTGACGCAGGGTGACCTCGATTGAGTCGAACCATTGAAACAAAGCTGTAGGGCCTTCTTCGCCAGTGAACTCTTTCGGTCCGCATGCCTTGAACTGCTTGAAGCTGAAAGCAGTTGCAGGGGTAGCTTTTGGAGTCTCGGTCCTGTACTCTTCAGACGATTTGCTCACAGTCTCGTATAACTCACTCACGATCTTAGGAACTACCTTTGCTACTTACTTAGCGATGAGAGCAGCAAGGCGTTTGTCTCTCTGTTCTTGACGAGTAACTCGTGGGTGACGGGGTCCAGATGATGGTCCCGATGATGACATTGTCTGCAACAGACATCGTCATAGGTCTCAGACACAACATAGTCGAATCTCACCTCACATGTCTAATACTACTAAAGCACAGAAGCACATAAGCACGTAAGGCACAGAATCATGGAAGGCACATAGAGCACACAGAGGCAGTTAGAATACAGAAACCTATCATTTAAGGTCCGCGGGCGTTTGAGAACAGCGATCGTGAATAACATTGCGGGTAGTGTAGTATAAGTGCGTAACGTAGCATGCGATCATCCATAAATTGCGATTGGTTGGCGTTTTGAGGTAGGGTGCAGTGCGAGTCGTGTGTGTCGATCAAAGCGGAGAACGAAAAGCGATTAAATCACCAAAATTGTAACATATAAACAGATAAATCACATAAAACACATAAAATCCACACAAAATCGACAAAGCGACTCTGATATTTACCGATCAAAATTGAAAACACACAAAATCGACGATTGCGAGCTTGAAATTGAAAATAGATTGTCTTAGGCTGATAGACGTCGACTACCCAAAGTGATTCGACTATTCACAAAGACCTTTGGTACACACTTTGGCCTTCGGGACTATGCTCTCGTCTCGAATGTGGACGTTTGGCACGCATCCCTCCAGTTACGGTGTGACTTCAAGTCGTTGGAGTCCTTCGAGACTTTGGTGAGAGTTTTGTAAAACCAAAATAGGGCAGAATAAGTCGTCAAGGTTCGGGTTTCACCCCTAACTTAACAACTTTGTTCCTGTTTTGATAAAAAATAGAGACAAAAATCTGCGTTAAAGTACGGATTTCACCCCTAATAAAACGCAAATTCTCGTGTTTATAGATAAAAATTATGGGTCGAACAAGCAATTTAGTTGAGAGTTTGCGGTTTTCACACCTAATCTTGACCTAACCACTCGTTCATTTTCGAAAAACCAGAGTGCAGTGATAGTGTAGCGTGGGTGAGAGTAGCGAGAAATAGCAAGCAAACTCGTACAAAACCCTACAGGGTATGCACAAGTCGGTCTGTTGGTACCTAACTATAGACTAGGTCGTTTCTAAGACATCGACCCGGACTAGGTCGAGTCTAGCCTGATTCCCTATAGTTATGGCTCTGATACCAATCTGTCACACCCCAACCGATGCCGGAATCATCGGGGCGCGGCACTGAGGGAAACAGATTGTCAAGAAGTTTCCATAACAACTATAATTACCAATTATTTAAAGCAACATGTCCCATACCATGTCATAAAAGATAACATAATTATTGCAGACAAGATCTACTCAAATTGTTCTGTTCCGACAACTCAGATTTCAAAATACAGACAACTGTTTATTTGTTTCTAGACCTTTCCTAGCCTCGATTTCACAGCAAGCAAAACATATAAGCATCCTAAGCATTTGTCGCATAGTAAAGGTCAATACACATAGTGTAAAGGTGAGCATACAAGTTTAATAGATATAATAGAGTTCGAAATCATTACGCATAACCAGCACGTACACAGTGTAAAATGAGGCATGTTAGTATCGACATGAATCTATCGATACCAATGACTGCGGGTTGACTGCCCAAGGCAGTTCGTAATACACACTCACCACTGTGAGCCACATAACAAATTGTCCTTAACAACCCCTGAGTGAACAGGTGCTGAGTCCAAACAAATAGTACTACCGTTGCTAAGGCAGGTAGACATCATTCCATGTGTAAACATAACAAACAAGCATTCATTAAGTCACGTATAACATGCGATAATGGTTAGCGTTTAAAGTATTGCGTAGTGTGTTCGATGTGATTTAGAATAAGTAACGTATGTAACACCCAAAAGTGCCTAAAGCAAAAAGGGATCGAGTATACTCATAGCGATTGGATGGATTGAAGAGAGCGCTTAGAGCAGAATTAGCCTGATCAGAATGATATCAGAAAGATAAGCAGCGCGTGAAACGGAACAAGTGTTAAAGTAACGGACCGCAATCCGATCGAATGGTAGTCCGATCGGGTGGCCGGTCGTTCAGGTGACAACCCACTCGGATGGTCATCCGATCGGGTGACCTTTTGAGTGGATTGTTACTTCCTTCGGGAAGGATGTGTTTGTGTATGATGGCTGTCTTTTGAAGTTTTTGTTGTAGTGTCACACCCCAACCGATGGCGGAAACATCGGGATGAGACGAACAAATTGCTCAAAACATCATAACACTACATGTGACAATATAATTAAATTTCATTTATTAAAATTGCAAAGTTTCATACATTGTCATAAAAGGAAATAACAAACATTAAACATAGTTTATTTCAAAAGTGGGTTTCTAGGCCATCCTATTCATTTCTTCAAATCTTGACTTCCTCATCCTGCAGTATGCATTTAAAATAAAGTCAACAAAACATGTTGGCGAGTATACAAGTTTGATAATAGTATAATATGTTTGAAATAGATTAACATGCTCAAATCCACGTGACTATATGATTTCATATTAACAGTTATACTCGTAACGATGAAATCTATGTGTTCAAACCAAAGTTTAACGCAATTAACATAGCCTAACCCTAGAAGGGTGGTAAATGAGTAACATAGAATAAACCTAACAATACCCATAATATTATGGGAGGGGCGTTTCTCAACCTACAGCGCTGCCATTGTTAGGGGAGGCTTGCAAAGTTAATGAACACACAGTCATAAATGTTTAACAGTAGCATAACGTGATTAACATGAGTCAAATAGATTCACATGAAATGTGGATTGAGGGTGCAAAAATGTTTAACATAGTGTGTTTGACATAGAAATGCATACAGCACCCAAAATGTGATAAAATAGAAAATGGGTCATGTATACTCACATTGGTTGCGTTGCGATTTCTTGTAATAAAGCACGAGTAAAGATTGGAACAATCCAAATGCACGAATATGATTATCCTAGATATTTAAAATGGAATATAGCAAACTCGTTATTATTTATTGATTAAAATAATTGATCCTAAGATTTATCGTTTATGAATTAATAAATTATAATTTATCCAATTGTTAAAGGATTATAAAATTTATTTGTAAATTTAGAGAAACGAATGAAAACGATGATTATTTAAGTTTTTAAAAATTTCTAGTAGTTTTAATATGAAAAGGAAGAAAAAGAATTAAATCAAAGAAAATAAAAAAATGAACTTAGAATAAATTAAATAAGTAATAATCCCAAAAAAATATAGTAAGAACTCTAAATTCTTATGTACAGAAACCAACAGTTTCCATATATACACAAAAGAAACAGGCGGGGAGGGGGACTCGGACTCGAACCCGTGACTTGTGTCAAATGCTTTGTGCTATAAAGCTTCTTTTATTAAATTTGTAACCAGGTTTTGTCTTGTTAAAAAGAAACAAAATACAGTAAGTTATAGGCAAACCAACGTCACCCATTGTGCTATAACATCCTTTTAAAAAGATTAGGTTTTTACTTCTTTTAACTCATTACAGTAAGTTCTCTTCTTCATTTAAAAACATCATTAGTAGGCTTATTATATATAAAGAAGATAACAGAGTCAGGATGTAATGAATTGTTGGGAGTAAAAATCATATGCTTGAATATTTATTTCATTTATTTCAACAGTGTCGTTCTTCTTAAAAATAAAACAACCGAGATCGATTATGTATATGTATAAATGTATCATTGTATATGGTTTTCTTTATGAGTTTTTCTGTTGTAAATATGAAATCGAAAATAAAAGGTTCATGACAGAAATGTATACCGAACTAGACGATGAACTCGTGATGTTCTGGCGCGTTTGGATTACTCCGGCGTCCCGACGTGCGGCAAGGCTGTGGTTCTCTCCGGCGATGCTCGAAGCATAACGAAAGATGGTTGTGGTTGTGTCGAGTTCCGTGTAGGTTTCCGAGGAACTCCGGTGATCGTGAAGGTGTTTGGAGGGTGCAAGGGGTCCAAATGAGGTGGTTCGCGGTGTTGTTCTAGCAAACTCCGATCGTCTCCGGTGGTGAGTTATTGAACATAGATAGTATGAGTTAGAGGATGGTTCAAGTGGGGTTAAAATCGGTGATGTGAGTCTCGATATTTATAGCGTTTGAAGGTTTTGCAATTTATGGTGGTTGATTGTAGAAAAAGAAACGGAAAAACTTCATCAATGTAAATTATTGGCTAATTTTAGCATCAATTTAGTCATAAAGGAAGAGAGCAGACTTGTTGGTTGGTAAAAGAAAAGAAAATAACTTGTTTTCAAATGAAAGAGTGGGAATGATAATATAATATAATAAAAGAAAAATAGAAACTTTACAAAATTTATTCCTAAATTAAAGATTTTTAATTAAGTAACGTACTAAATTATTTGCTAACTGAAAATTAGAATTAGATAATTGTTCCGAATTGGATTTTAGTTAAAAATCAAATTAGTCTTTTCATATTTCTTAGATTTTAGTTAACATCAACACTCGTATTAAAAATTAAGAGTTTTGCACTAAAAAAAATTAACTAATTAATCAAAACAATTAAAATAAATAAGTAATTAAATCGATAAGCGATTTAGGCTATAACCTTCAGTGGTCATTTATTTCGCGCAAAAGCTAGGATTCAGATTTTTAACACGGGTTGGATTTTGGGGAGCCTATTTTGACGGATGTTACATGTAGCATTTTGAAAACATAGAAGTATCTCTACCTTTCAGGTCGGTCGATCGGACGAACGTTCGATTGGACGACAACCCGATTGGTTGGACACTTTAGTGAGAACAAGTTCACAGCAGTTTGTTACTCGATCAGATTATAATCCGATTGGGTGGCAATCTGCTTGTATCGCACATGTTGAAAATTGTTTAAGTGTTGAAGTCTAATCATCACATAGTCGAGTAGTAATCCGATCGAGTGGTAATCCGTTCGTAAAACAATTCCTTCAACGTTCAAACTTTAAATATTTGAAAAATGAGTTAAGTGTGGGACCCAAAGTGCAAGCCGATCAGGTGGCAATCCTTCGGACAGTAGTCCGATTAGACGACACTCCGACCTGGTCGACCTGATCGTCTTCTTCCTTGGTCTTTTTGATAGTTTGTAGTTTTATCGAGACGGTGTGACAACGTACCAATCAACAGAACCCCATCTTGACCCCAGTGACCCGGTTGAACAGGAATCACCCAAGTTCAACCCGTTAACCGGTTCAAGGCGGCTGTTCTTGGTTAACCCGAAATCGGTGGTCTCGTGGATAGAATCCAGATCTTGAACCAACACAACCACAAGAATGAGTGGAAGGATAGTACGTGCTCTGATTCTATCGGTCTTGAGTGCATTGAGTGTAAAAGAGTTAAAAGAAAGTTGGAAAACCATCTTCCAATCCCTTTCACCGTGAATATGTTTAGATCTATGAAAGAACTTTGTTTATTTGTGTGGAAATCGTTCAGATCTAAGTTGTTCTTGGTGGATTGAAGCCAAAACATGAAGTTCTCAAGAACACCATGATGACATCATCCTAGAACACCTCAAATCTAGTGATTTCACGGTTAAAAGTTAAGATTCAAAAGATAGAAAGGTGTAGAAGTGCGTGTAGATTAAGAAAGTACAAGATTTAGGTTGAGATCTTACCGGAATCGCGAGAAATCGAAGAAAAGGTGAGGTTGGAGTGCTAGTCAGACGAGAGAGTGCAAAAGTGGTAAGTTGTGATGTTGACAGGGGTATTTATAGGGTTTCCCAAAAAGGAAAGGGTGGAATGTGGCTGGTCGATCAAGTTGGCAGCCCGATCGAATGGATGGTCGATCGAGTGGTAGCTCGATCGAGCGGCTGGTCGATCGGCTGGTCACTCGGTTGATTGGCCACTTGCTTCGAGTGTTCGGTGCGACGAGTTTTACCTTTTCGATTGCGATTGTGAGCGTTGCGATGCGATAGAGTTTCCTATTCAAATTACTTTTAATCCCAACTACTATATCTAACATACAATCATCCTAAATTACTTGCGTTTAGCATCTGCGATTCGATTGCGATTGAGTTTCGATTGCGTTTCGATTAATCACCCCAACATAAACATAAGTAAACATGCACAAGTAACACATAGGGCACACACACACATAAAACATTATCCAGGACGCGTAATTTGAGTTGCGAGTGAGATTGCGATAAGCGATAAAGCGATCAGATATGCCATAAACATCGAATAAACCTCGATTATAACTAGATACTCCACATAATACAACTAACGTAACCAATTACATAGACTAACTACGAGTCAAAGAAGTCAAAACAGGAATTGAGCAAGGAATGACAGATTCCAATTAGCAATCTTTTCTTCCTTTGACTTCAATCTTGACTTTGACTTTGACTTTCGAAACACGGGGTGTTACAGGAGTGGTGTAGAAGGAGATGGGCTGATGGGCCTTAGGCCTGAAGGCGACAACAAGGAATATCCGCTTTGTCCCTCTGGTGACGACCGTTAGTGTCTTCTAGAAGATCTTCGGTGCTGGCGCACCTTGATTGGAGCCACGTGTCGGGTTGTCGTCCTTGTTGTCCTTCTGACATCAGCAGGTGAGTGGAGATCATGGGGCAGTTGTCGCCGCCCCCTGATTGGTGCCACGTAGGCGTCCTTGTGTACTTCTTGTCTCCTGCACGATTGTTAATCATGGAGCACGATAGGATACAGCCTGATGGACGTTGATTGGCTCGCTCTACTGCCACTCGTACCTTTGATGCTTCCTGAAATGGCCCTGCGCTGCTACCCTCGCGCGGCCTTTGGTGCGTGTCCAACCAGATGACGCAAGGCTTAGGAGTTGGGGGCTCTTTATTCAGGATGCTAAGTGTGAAAACTGATGTTACATCTTGCTTGGACCTCGCGCACGGCTTAGGCTTTGCTTAAGTATCCTGCGCGGGGTCTGCAGATTAATCAGATTAATGTATAAGGAGTATGGTTCAGCGCACGACCTGATTGGTCTGCGCGGCTTTTTGGGGGCATACCCCTTCAAGTCCTCCTGTCCAGTGCTGCTTCCATGCGCGAAGTAAATGGTTGGAGCTCTGGACTCAGAAAAAAGAAAGTGTATTAGTCTTTAAAGCATTTGTTAGGTCATGGTAGCCGGCGCGCGTGTAAGTGTTTGTCAATTACTACGGCGCGGCTACCAGGCTTGCTTACTGATAGCTGTTGCTTTTGAGGGTTGGCGCGCATGATCATTGGCTAATGATGTATGCGGCGCAACCTTTGCTAACTTGTAAGTTAGGCGGGAAAGTCATCGAATTTTAAATTCTAACAAGTTGGTGCAAATGTCATTGATGGTGACCTTTGAGTTGACTACTGACACGGCGATTATCATGCTGTCACTGACGTTTCATCTTTTGTCAGGCGAGTAAGTACCACGCGCGCGTGGTAACCGTCACTACAAGAATCCCGCCTTACGTGGCGATTGCTGGTTGGTTACGCGCGCGGTGATCTCGGCACGTTTATCCATTGCATTAAATGCGATGGGTATATATATTCGACGATAGAGAGAGAATGTACATCCATTCCTTCGAACTTCTTACTTTCTCTCTCTGATCTTCATAGATACCATTCTTCAAATCTTCAAAGATTTCTTAAGAAATCTTCAAGTTTTTCCAGAAATTTTGTAGATCTTCCTGCATCTTTTCATTCACTCAAATTTTCATGGCTGAAGAAAAAGCAGTTCAAGTCGAGGAAGCCCAGTTCCGATACTTAAATGGGATCAAGGGTTGTCGTCCTTTTTGTCCTTCTGACATCAGCAGGTGAGTGGAGATCATGGGGCAGTTGTCGCCGCCCCTGATTGGTGCCACGTAGGCGTCCTTGTGTACTTTTTGTCTCCTGCACGATTGTTAATCGTAGAACACGATAGGATACAACCTGTTGGACGCTGATTGTCTCGCTCTACTGCCACTCGTACCTTTGATGCTTCCTGAAATGGCCCTGCGCTGCTACCCTCGCGCGGCCTTTGGTGTGTGTCCAACCAGCCGGCGCAAGGCTTAGGAGTTGAGGGCTCTTTATTCAGGATGCTAAGTGTGAAAACTGATGTTACATCTTGCTTGGACCTCGCGCGCGGCTTAGGCTTTGCTTAAGTATCCCGCGCGGGGTCTGCAGATAAATCAGATTAATGTATAAGGAGTATGGTTCAGCGCGCGACCTGAATGGTCTGCGCAGCTTTTTGGGACCATACTCCTTCAAGAATTAATATAAAACTGATTTGGTTGTTGGTAACTAAAATATGTTATGTAAACTTAAGTTTTTTATAGTTAAATTAACAAATAAATTAATAAACCGTTTTCTCTTTTCCATGTAATCTAAATTTTCATTTTCCCTCTCATCTAACTTTTCATTCTCCTCAAAAGGGGAGGGTTTAAATGAGAACGCTAAATATCGCGAGAACCGTGAGAACAAATCAAAAAACCGCAAGAACTTTGTCAAAAACAATTCAAATTCAAAATTTCTTTTTACACTTATCATTTTTATTCGAATACAATGTTATAAATTTCATTTATACGTTTAAATTTACGTGAATTCGTAAATAAAAGAAATTTACACATGTGTAAGTTTGCCATTTACACATGTGTAAATTTGTTATATTTTCACATATGTAAAAATTCTAATAAAAGTGATTTTGAGAGGAGAAATGAATTATTTGATGTTGTAAATTCTTTTTTTGATATTGTGTTTTAATTACAATGAGGTTTGTATTAAAAAAATTGGTTTTGATTGGGCTTTTTATTCGTTCTCACGGTTCTCGCAATATTTATTGTTCTCAACATAACCCTCCCCCTCCTCAAAATTTATCTTTTCCCTCTTCATCCAAAATTTATCAATCTCCCTCTTCTTCATAACCCCACAAACATGAAGAAGGGCGTGTAATGAAATATCGCATGTACAACTTCTCAACCCCCCCCCCCCACCCCGAATATATGCGCTATGTTAGGGTTAACATTGCAAGAAGAATGAGGCTGAATTGGAGAGACAAAGATCAATGGAAATTGGATGATAAATCGAAGACAATATGTATATAATTGATTTGTAGTCTCGGTCATCATTTATCAATAGGTACGTGCTTGAAAATGCCATTTTATTTTGATTGTTGCAGCTCCTAAATTGAGTGGGTCATGGTTGAGAATTCTTGTTATGTGCTTATCATGCCATTTTGATTTTCTTGGTTTTATTCGCTGTGAAATCAGAAACTTTGGAATTAATTTGTATATTTGTAACACTCTGATTGATGCGTATGATGGATTCTGTGCACTTGATAAAAGCACGCCACGTGTTCGATGCAATGCCAAGGAGAGATGCTTTTTAGTTAGTCTGTAAGCTTTCAATTATATATATGCCACCATAATCTTTGTATAATGATGAATATTTTTAAGTATGTGCATTTAATAAAGGGGCTGTTTGGTAGCCTCTGAATGGTTATTAAGAGGCTACCTCTTAATGGAACCATTAAGAATTTTATCAATGAGAAGGTAGAAGAATGGGACATGTGATGATTTACCATTCAGAGGTTACCTCTTAACCATTCAGACTTGAGGTTACCTCTTATTCATTCAGAGGTTTTAAACCATTAAGAGGTAGCATCTGAATGGTCATTAAGAGGCTACCAAACAGCCCCTCACTACTAGAAAATACACTCCTCTTGACACGCGAACAATGACACGTGCATATTTTATGACATTCAAAGGCGTATGTCAAGAAAAAAATGTCATGGTTTACAAAATTTAATAAATCTATGACATTCTTTTTTGTGTGTCATGTTTTTAGCGTCATAAAGAAAAAAATATTTATCTTGACACGCAAACAATGACACACGCTCATTTTATGACATTCGAAAGTACCTGTCAAGAAAAAATTGTCATGGTTTTACAAAATTCAATATATTTATGACACACTTTTTTGTGTGTCATCCTTTTAGCGTCATAAAAAACAAGATCTATCTTGATACGCAAATAATGACACACGCTTATTTTATGACCTTTTAAATCTGTGTCAAGAAAAAAATGTCATGCTTGTACAAAATTTAATAAATTTATGAAACTGTTTCTGTGTGTCGTCTTTTTAGCGTCATAAAAAAACATTATATAAACATAAGGGTTAATTTCCTTTAGCAGTTATTGTTTATTTAATATGGACATCACAGTTAATTTCCAATAGCAAATCATGGGAAAAACTTGAAAACTGTTAAAGAGAAAAAAATGTACGGATTTATGAAAAGTGATATATATCGAATATATTAATTAAAAATTATATTAACAATGTCTCGTTTAGGCTCATGAGTTGGGTTGAGCTCGGGCTAGTTTACTTAACGAGCTTGCTTTTAGGTTCAAGCTCGCTACAGTTAGGCTCGTCTAGTGGTTTTGGGATGGCCATGCCATTTGGTGTTGGTTTTGGAAGGTACCCTATCGACGAGGCGATGTTCTCGCCGGTCTCTCATGATTTCTCATCCCACCCTTTTGCTCCTACTAACTTCCTCAATTCGCATTACCCGGTACGATTCGGGCACAATTTTTGTTCTCCGTTACAATTAGGATCTACATAACAATGGAGTCCAAGTATATATGCAGTTTATAGTTTATGGTTAGCCTATTCTACATAACAACGATATGACCATTGAGTCTGCAAATATTCAGATTTCATACTATTCATATTGCATTCACTATTGATATCATTCAACAGGCTAGCCTAATATTACTATTGAATCTATTTGCGCATGGTAGTTACTTGTACTTAAACTATGATGATTTTGAAGCGGTTTTTACATTCACCGAGCTGACCGATGTTGTCATCACTTCTTATATAATGTAAGCGCTTATCTAGTATAACACTACAAACAAAAAGCCATTTACTGGCACGCACTTTTAATGACATTTTACTTTTGTGCCACTAATTTAGATCTTCAATAGCACATTGTGTGTGCCATGTTTGATTAGTACACACCTTCAATGACATTTACTTTTTATCATGGGCGGCCCTGGGGGTGGGCTGGGAGGACCACCGGCCAGGGCCTTGTTAACTGGGAGCCGAGATTTAATAGGAACACAAGGTTTAATTAAACACACTTTTTAATTAAAACTGGAAACAAATTACAGAGCATGAATAGAAAACTAAACCTTATCCCTATTTATAGTTTATTCTAACTTGCCACACAAGGCACTAATCCTATTCTAAATAAACTAGACAAATCATACGGATAAACATAAATAATTTAGATTGAATTAACCTAATTATCTCTAATCATAATTTCCAGTTTAGCCCTTCTAATTTAGTCTCCTCCAAACCGCCCCTCCGAGACTATCCGTACCTCCCTTTCTTGCATACGAATCAACCTTCTTCATACTTGAACTTTTGTAGTATGTCAGACGCATATTTACGTTCACATCTATCGGCGTTATGGCAGATTTTGAACATCCCATGCTGAACTTTTGTAGTATGTCAGACGCATATTTAGTCTAATGTAATATCACCCCATCATCTAAATAACTCACTAGAATCGTAACAAGTCTTATGTCTTAGGTGATGTTATTCTAACACTATGACGAATGAACACAAGTTCACCATCAAGGGTTCGAATGTTAAATAGTATATAAATATAGGTACTATATGTATTGTTATGTCCAATAGTCAAGCATGAGGTAGAAGATTAAATCTTCATTTAGGTATCTCTAGTATCATGGAAATCATGTAGGAGGTAGGAAGATCAAGCTTCCATTTAGGTACCTCTTATGGTTCACCACTATACTTGATGTAAAAACATACAAGGAGGGTCATGAACTAATATTAATACAAGAATAATAAACACTACACTATGAGAAATCATCAAGTAATGTGGGGATTCTATGTTGGACAACCCAAGTTAGTCCATAATCACACCTTCATCAAGCTTGAAGCTTGAACATCACTTGTGGGTTAATGGATCACAATGGCTAATGGTAGGTTATATATGTTTTAGTGGACCATATTAGGCCTTAACGGGTCACAATGAACATTAGTATATCATATATGTCTTCATGGACCATACTAGGCATTAATGGATCACAATGGATAATAGTAGATTATATATGTCTTAATAGACCATATTGAGCTTTAATGGAACAGGTGGGGAATAGTAGATCATATATGTCTTAATTGACCAAAAAATATGATACTTGATTTTAGTAAAATCCAATTTTTTTTATAAGCCCAAACATTTTACAATCCAAAAACTTGTAGAATAATTAAGCCCGAATGATAAAATAAGCACAAATTAACAATAATAGAATTGAAAGGAGGTCCAAGTTATAATTGATAAAGTTAGCCCAAGACCCAAAATAAAAAAAAATCGGGCTACCCCTACATTAATGGGCTAGCTCCGCCACTGTGTATGCATGTACCTTTTGTTATAAACTTTGAATTCCGCTCGTAGGTAGTTTTTGAAGTTGGATCTCGGCCTAAGCTCGGGTTCGGATCGTTTAATATATTTTACAAGTGGTAATTATTATTATTATTGTTTAAATATATATTTAATATATTAATTGAAAAATATATAAACGGTGGGCTCGTGAAGGCTCGCAAACCAGCTTGATTGAGATCGATAAGCTAAACTCAGATTAATTTTAAGGTCGGCTCGTTTCAAGTTTTTGTTTGGAGCCGAACTAGAGTAGCTCGACTCGTTTGCATAGAATATAATCCCCAACTTAATTTCCCACATGAAAATTTTAAATTCCCGTTCATATTTTTATATTTTCCGCCTAAATTTTCTTTCCCCTCCCAAAATCCATCATAATACTTCTCATTTCTAATCCCCCAGTTAATTAATAACACAAATACACAGATCTTTCTGCATTAGTTGAAAACCCTAGCGCCTACCGCTACCATCTTCACATCAGCTCTAACCATCTTCACCTTTTCCAACTACGTCACCGTCGGCTACCTCTTCGGTCTCCAATTCCGTTATTTATCTACTATTGTTATTATTATCATTCAGTCTCCGTTTAATATTCTCATTAACGTAAGATCTGGTTTGAATTTTGCAGGAATTAAGCCCAAGATCAAAGGCTCATCGATGGTCACCGGAGGCTTGATCGGAGTTATGCGTACGAGAACTCTACTGGACATTTGATGGGAACTACAGTGAGTTATGCGTACCTGAACTCCACTGGACGTTTGATGGAGTAATTTTCCTTTTTCCCTAATTTTTCAATCTAGTGTTTTGTTTTGTTGGTACTGTATTCTTAATACATAAATTGAGTTCAAATGGATGTGATCCATAAAGTCAAGGTAGATGGTTCACTTTTTGTTGAGTCTTACTTGTTTGTGACAACATTGAAGCATCACTTATTTCTACAGAACTAGCGATCAGAGTTTATCCATGGCAGAAAAAAGAAACAACAAAAAGCTGTTGGTTTAGTTATGATTTTTTTTTACTTTACTTGCTGTGTTTACTTGGAATTTAAGGGTTAATTGAAGAACTCTAGTTGGTGCTTAGCTTTAATCACAATTGTGCTTCTAAATTTAGTTTCTGTGATTTTGTATTTTGTTTTTTAGTTGGTTTGCATACTTTTGTGAAAGCATTACAACAGAACTGTAGCATATGCCATGAATAGCGATCATTAGTTTTTTTTGTTAAAGATGTTTGAATGAATTAAAAGAACTTATTTTGCACACAAGGTGTTCTTTAAAATGACTCTTTTTTTAGCAGTTGGGTGAAACAAATAGTTTCTAAGGGTGTAAGGGGTGCATGCCTAATGAGTTAGGGGGAAAATTTCACCCACTCAATTATAATATGCCATGTCATCTCCCCTCTCATTCTTCCCTCTTACCCAAAAAACATAGAGGTGGTTTCCCCCAAACCATTAAAAAAAAACAAAACAAAACATCTCATTGGTTAAGCATAGCATGCGGCAAGCTTTCCCCGAAAGATCTCCTCCCCGTGCGGCAAATATTGGTGGCGGCGGTGTTTACCGAGCAGCAAAGGGGCTTGCCGCACCCTTTGCCGCGACCACCCCGTACACCCTAAATTGTGCACCTTAAGTTTGTGATAGGTGTCTTCTTTTTTTAATTTAATATTATTCCTATGTTGTTTGAAAGAGTTGATGTATTTTAATTTAATATAATTCCTATGTTGTCTGAAATAGTTGATGTACCTAAATAAATATTTATAAGTTTCACAACCGATAAGTGGCATGGTATGAACTTATTGAGATATGTCTTACTTTTCAACAAACATTTGAATATGACCCGTTTAAGATATGTAATGTTTCTTTATGTTAATTTTATAGAATTTTATTTAGATCAATTGCCATTCAGATTAAGTTGTATGTAATATTTGAGCCCGTTGCCTAAACATTGGCCTTGACAAAAAACAATGGAATATTAGTTTGCCATGCCTGTGAGCACATACATCACAGTCTGCATAAAAAATTAACATTTGAGGTCCAAATTTCTGTTATTCATCTGAGTTTAATTTCATTGAGGTTAGGTTATATTTCTTCAAGTTTTTAGTGGCAGGAAATTAAGCTCAAGAAAGATATAAGTTATAACTATGGTGTCTAGAATCATTACGATGCATTTACCTCGCGAGCCGGCTTAAGTTCGATTAACGAAGCTCGAAGTCAGGCTCGTTTACTAAACAAGCTTGTTTTTAGGCCTGAGCTCGTTTAAGTTTGGCTCGTTTTGAGTTTTTTTTAGCCGAGCTCAAGTGGCTTGGCTCCTTTGCCCCCTAATTTCATTAATGAGATTTCGGACTATTAATGTTTTTGAAAATTGGACTGCTAATCAGGTTTATCTTTTTTTTTCTTAATTTTTTTTAATCCTTTCACTTGTGGGACTTGAACCTGCAACTTCCATATAAACTTGAATCAACTCTACTCTTATAAATTGTTGAAAATTGTTTTGGAGTAGATTTTTTTTATGCTAAACTTCTTTTTTATTTTGCTTCAATCTCTTAGGAAGTTCCACCTTTGATTTTCAAGAACTTCTGGCATGTCCGGTTTATGCAGTCTGGTTTATTCTCAGATCAACTTGGTGTCCATAGAGGTAACTTATATTGTGTATATATGAATTGCATTAATATTTGTTACATGCAATCAATGTGATCATCCACCAGTGGTAAGCTATCCTAATGGAACAGATGGTATTCTAGTAGTTTCACTTTTTAAAGCTTTTCTGTTTCTGGTCTTCTTAAGCGGATGCGTAAAAGAACCACACTAATGAAGTTTATGAAGGAGATAGCTTATGATGGAGTTGAAATACTTGACAATGATAATGTAAGTTTAGGCATATTTTAGTCTGTATATTAGAGAAATATGTACTTATATATCCAGACAAATTCTTAAATTCATATATTAGGATTAAATTCTGACTTTTATGATTTATTTTATTTAATTGTTGTCTCATGTTGGGAAAGAAGTAGAGGAATACTCGGCTGCGGATATGGATGGCATTCGCGAAGATTGGTCGACTTATGCGGTTACCTCTATTTTTAAGTGACATTTTAGGTGTTGATAATGTATTGACAAACAATTCTTTTTTTGTTAACGTTAAAATATTTGTAGTATACTTGACAAATGATTATGTAATGGATTGTTTTGGTATATATATGTGTTTTTTGGTTTATGAAAAAGATTTATTGTTTTTGTTATTATACATGTATGCAGAGCAAATTAGTAATTTTATAAAAAAAAATATACAATTAAAAGCATGACACGCGTAAATGAATGTCATACGTATATGTCATAAATGCTTGTCATGAACGTGTGTCATTAAAAAGTGTCATAAAATAAGTGTCATGAATGTGTGTCATTAAAATGTGTCATGAGTGTCATAAAATAAGTGTCATGAATGTGTGTCATGAATGCGTGTCATTAAATGTGTGTCATAAAAACATGACACACAAATGCATGTCTTGTTAATTTTATGACTCCTCAATCAACGACTCGCATTTGCGTGTCATAAAGACCCTTTTATGACACGCAATGCATGTCAAGAAAGGTGTTTTTTCTAGTAGTGCCTAAGTGTGCAGAGTTCAAAAAAATTATGTTTTTTAATTCTATATATTCTTTTGTTAATTATTTAGGAGTTTATCATAAGAGTGAATGGTTTAAAGGTGGATCTCATGGACACACTAGATGCTCAATATGCTTTTCTAGCTGAAGTATTATCAAAACTTGTTGTAGAGGTCGCATTACCTAAGGTATAACTTTAAACCAATGTTATGTATGAGACCTATCAAATCAAAATGTCTATAGGTGGAGACTGAAAAATAACATGAGAATTAGATGACAGTTATTCTAGTTTACATAAATTGAATAGAACCGACTAAAAGTAATTCTTAGCTTATTATCAATAGAAATGGTTCAATTAGACGCTTTTGTAGCTAAAACTATATCAATTTTGTAGCTTGATGAATCGAAATTGTTCAATCTGGTTTAATTTGTTTAAATAGAGCTGGTCATTTTAATCGAATAGAGCTACTACAAGGTCATTTGTATGCTTAAAAAATATAGATCTTTCAAGAAATTGGTTTTAATTAATCATTAGAAAATCATGGTCAGGTGGCTACAATGCACATGAATTTAAAAGGTGAAAATTGCTCCGAAAGCTTAAAGGCCTAATTATATGTTTTATAAGTTCCATTTAAATTTGCTATCATAGAAAGAAATTAAGTTTTTATTGTGATTTATGGTTTTGTTTACATGCTCTAAGGGTGGTCCTAACTAAGCAATTTGTATTTTAAAGCGACCCCGAAATTTTATCTTTGCTTTGGACCACAATTTGTCGAGCCGCTTATGGAGTCATGTGGGTCCTTGAAAAAGCAAGTTGTAAAGGTCTATATGACCTTCCCACTACTTGCTCCAAAGAGATAATAACCTTGGCTTTCGACCTATAAGCATCGATCAAATATGGTACCTTTCCTAACCTTGAAAATCGAATTTTGGTATGTGAAACTGATAGAATGTTCTATTGCTAATTGTTTATACACATTAACTTATAATAATACTGTAGAGTCTGACATAGGCCTGATGTTTAAGGTTGGTGTATTACATATATGATTAAAATGTAACATTGGATTGTTTGCTAATAAATATCTAATGAAGAATTTATATTTCAATCTGTTTGATTAAAAATGGCGTGGATGCTTCATTTATATAAGATGCTTAATTCACTTTAAAGGCTACATGCTACGGTAAAGAGTATAGCTTAAAAATACTATTTTATGCTTAGAATATATGTCATGTAACCTCATCTATCTTGTAAAATCTATGAAATGTTTGCTACAATTTTAATTACGATGATTATTGATGCATATAACCTCATGTATATTGTAAATTTGTAATATTGATCTTTTATCTTGGATATATGTTATGCAAGTTCTCATCCAAGTTTTAAAAACTAGCAGCAGGACCACAACTCAATGTTCATGGATAATTTTCCACTAACATAACACTACATTATATCATGTAGACTTTTAGGCGAGTGCTATGATTTCCATTTTAATTATTAATCTTTATATGTGTGTTATGGTTACATATTTTTTTATGCTTATATGAGAATCATATAAGTAAAAGTATGAAATTCAATTATTGATGTAGATAAAACAAGTAGACCCTATTTGTCAACTCTTTAAGCCGTTGTATTCTTTTATTCTTGGGAAAATCAAGGAATGATATGGAAGATGACAAAATGTTTTTCTTTGTGATCGTGTTAGTTGGCATAAGATCTCTAAATAGTCTTTCTTTTTGCATATTATTATGATACTAATTTTTTTATATTGCTGCTCTAGATCTCTAAATGTTCCTCATGCAAGTGTCTACCTTTAAGAGAATGCACAACCTTTCTTTGTGAGTGTAAGGGTTAAATTCATCTGGATTAACGCTAGGGTAAGCACTTAATCCCTTATTTAAATTGTGGTTGTAATGATATTGTAAATATTGAAACCCTTTAGTTTAAACTTAAATCGCAATGGTTTCACATTTCTTGATATTTTTAATTGTGTAGTGTCCACGTCAGCCAGGAGGTACTGAATGCGGCTACTATGTGATGAAGTTCATGAAGGAGATAGTTAACGAAGGAGTTGAAATACTTGACAATGATAATGTAAGTTTAGACATATTTTAGTCTGTATATTAGAGAAATATGTACTTATATAACCAAACAAATGCTTAAATTCATATATTAGGATTAAATTCTTATTTTTAAGATTTATTTTATTTAATTGTTGTCTCAGGTTGGGAAAAGAGTAGAGGAATACTCGGACGCGAATATGGATGGCATTAACGAAGATTGGTCGACTTATGCGGTTACCTCTATTTTTAAGTGACAAATCATATTTTAGGGGTTGACGATGTATTGACAAACAACTCTTTTTTTTGTTAACGTTAAAATATTTGTAGTATACTTGACAAATGCTTATGTAATGGATTGTTTTGGTATATGTATACATGTGTGTATTTATTTTATGAAAAAGTTTTATTGTTTTTGTTATTATACATTTATTCAGGACAAATTAGTAATTCTATAAAAAAGTTTAAACAATGAAAACTATGACACGCGTAAATGAATGTCATAGGTATGTGTCATAAATGTTTGTTATGAACGTGTGTCATTAAAAAGTGTCATAAAATGAGTGTCATGAATGTGTGTCATAAAATGAGTGTCATGAATGTGTGTCATAAAAACATGACACACAAATGAATGTCATGTTAATTTTATGACTCCTCAATCAACGACACACTTTTGCGTGTCATAATTATCGTTTTATGACGCACAATGTGCGTCAAGAAATGTGTATTTTCTAGTATCTTTACAAAACTTGCTCAACTTGAATCTAACTCATCTCAAACCTATGTCCTTATGCTTATAACCACTTCTGTAGTTAGTTAGGCTTAAAAACAAGGTTGAGACATTCAAAATCAGAGGTTCAACCTCATATACATTCTTATTTGTTTAGGGTTTTTAACCCACAAATAATGTTTAAGTCCAAGACTGGATGTAGGTGTGATTAAGGACTAACTTAGGTTGTCCTACATAAAATCCCCACATTGCTTGATGATTTCTTAAAGATTAATTGTTTATATTCTTGTATTACTTGTATGTTTTTACATCAACTGTAGTGGTGAACACTTAGAGGTACCTAAATGGAAGACTTCTCTTCCTACCTCCTACATGATTTCCATGAAACTTAGAGGTACCTAAATGAATAGGTAATCTTCTACCTCATGCTTGACTATTGGACTTATTAATATATATATTACATAACCTATATAATACATAAACATATTATCCGAATAATCGAATCTTTGATGATGAACTAGTGTTCATATGTCAAGGTACTAGATTATATCATACTAGACTTTGGTAACTTGTCACAACTCTAATGGGACCTTGTTCCATGAAAACATTTAAACTCCTTAGAGTTTCCTAGTGTCAAGAACAAGTATCATATGTACTAGGTGATTATTTTCATATGTTATTTTCATGTTGTTTTAAATTTCGAATCTCGACCCAAAACATACTTGAACTTTAACCCTTATACATTCGATCTCCTAATCTCATTGCTCGTCAACAATTGGATAATCGGAAAGCATATGCAAATTTTGTGAGTATACTTGACCCATTTTACCATTTTCACACTTTGGGTGTAACATGTTTTTATATACAAAACACACTTAGTATACATATTCTTATGCAAATACATAAACAAACAATCCAATACATGCTTACTATTTGTTATGCTTGATTCGTGTTTTCTGGGTGATTCTTATGTGATGAACTTATCATTAGCTTCGTACAAGCCTCCACTTAACATGTATAGCGCTATAGAAGTAATGCACCACCCGTGAACGAGAGGTCATGTTAGGTTATTCATTCATACTTGCCTAAACAGAGGGTTGACTTGTTAATCGCATGCCAGTTTATACATTAATCTTGATAACTAGGTTTGCCATGTGGATTGTTCCTTATTATTTTTATACTTATATACTACACACCAAACTTGTATGCTCGCCAATACTTTTGTATTGAACTACACTTTTTAAAACATATTGCAGGTTTAACGATGATGTTGGTGATGCATGGAATCTAGTAGGATGCTTAGATACACACTTTAAATTTGTATTCTTTGTATTGTATTTCGTTATTCATGTTGTATATGTTTCAAATCCTTGTAATTGACTATTTGGAAATGGAATGAAAATTTATTATTTAAATACTCGTCACAAATAGTGTTATGAAGTCTCTTGCAATCTATTTTGTCTTACTCCGATGTTTCCGCCATCGGTTGGAGTCCAAGACTTTGGATATTCTACACCTTAACTTATTAAACCATGGTTTGGTTGATATCATAGTTGGGTTTTTGGAGTATGTATTTATAGGGGTGTGTGTGTATATATTATTAGTTATATTGTCAAGTATATCAAGCATTAGAGGTAGGATAAATCCTTTAACCTCAAGAATTCACCAATGCACAAATCACAAACATGGTTGATGATTTGGATGGTCATGAATATAAGAAATGAAATATACAACTAATCTATCTATTTATCACGTAACCAAGTGAGGTTTAACTAGACGAGTGCTTCCAACATTGTATTGTTGGAGACTTGGTGTAGTGTTGCTCACTTTGTGACTTGAAGATTACTTAGAGACTTGCAAGAACTTAAAAGAAGGCGTATGAACCTTAACGTTTTTGGAACAAAACCTTAACTCAAGCCATTCAACATGGAAGTTAGTTGGTGGCTTGGTTTAGCTTGCAAAAGTTTCAAGAAACATAGTAAAGATGAACATGTTTGAAAGTTTTAAATAAAGTCAAAAAAATCCTAACTTTGGACCTCAAAATGGTGGAGTACCATATTTGTTTACCTTGGTAAACATGTGGTAATACTCTTAAATGCTATCCGTGGAAGGAGAAGGAAGAAAAAAAGCATGAACAAGCTCAAAACTCACTATTTTGAACTTAAAACAATCAACCCAAACTTGGAATTCTTGATCATTTGCGAGTGTTAGAGAGAGTGTTTAGAGTGTGGAAAGTGTTTAGGAGGTGGTAAGGGGTTGTATTTATAGTTGGGATTAGGGTTTGGGTGTTAAATGAGATGCTTGGGGGGTTGAAATGAGGGAAATGGAGCCAAAATTTGCGAGATTGAAACATTTTGCTGCCAGTGACGCTCCATACGGACCGCAAGGGGTCCATACGGTCCACAAGGACCGTCAAAAATTCAAAATTTTCAATTTTGGCCCTTGAGTTGTTCGGTTGGTTATTAGGAGCTATAAACATATAGTTAAGCATGTTTTGGACATTTTAAGGTGTATATAAGCATGTGTAATGTATAAACACGTATGAATATCATTCTGAGAAAATATAATCTCGATGTATGGCTCGGTTTGTAATTAAAAACGCGTATTTGTGAATGTTTATGTATTATGCAAGTATGATTACATAAAATATGATATAAAATATAGTTTCCATTATGATCAAGTCTCGAACTAAAAGGAGTGAAATTGAAATACGAATTATAAATAAATGAAAAAGAAATGGAAAATACGGAACGCTACAAGACTCACCAATTTCATCATCTGCACACCATGGATTCGCCACCATCGGTGTCGCTGGTCACCTCTCCATATCTGCTTTATTTACTTACAACCATCATCGTCACTCTTGTTTTTCTAGTCTCCTTCTCGAGCACCATATCTGGCGACCATAACAACACATCTGAGCAAAAAGGACGAGGTTGACCATAGATCACAGTGGGGAGGTGTGTTTATAAGAGAGAAGAGTTGTGGTGCTATAAAGTGAGGGGATTTTGGTTCCATTTGAGAGAGACGGTCATTGGTTCGTTATGGCGGTGACTGGTTTGTTTTGGCCGGAGATCATGATCGTGGCAGTGGTCGAGGATGGTTGTGGTAGCGGTGGTCTGGGATGGTAATGGTGACAGTGGTCGGGTATGGTGATAGCGACGGTCGCTGGGTTTGGTAATTGCGACAGGTGATAATGATGGTGGCCGAAGATGGGGATGGTGATAATGGATAGATATGGGGGATGGTGACGATGTGTATGTAGATAACCGGAGATATGGTAATGGTGGTTGTGTGTATAGAGTGGGAGATGGTAAATTGGTAATGGTGGTTGTGTGTTGGCAGATAGAGATTGGCGGGGGGGGGGGGGGGGGGGGGGGGAAGGACAGAGAGAGAAGGTGGGGTTTATTTTTGTATTTCTTTTATATTTTTAAACAATAACTATTTTATATATAAAATTATATATAAATTGAATAAAATACTTTTGACTTAACGCGATTTTTTGGATAGAGTTAGTGGGTTGGATGAAAATGACAAAAAACAACAAACCTCAGGGACCCAGAGAAAAAAAAACTATTTGAAATAAAGTGGCATTTCAGACCAAACCTCAGGGACTAAAATGACAATTTACTCTTTATTTTTAAAAAGTTTTTAAAGAGGTTGTTCAATGACTATTATACCTACACATGAGTGTCACATGGGTTGATTTAACATAAAAACTAACTGGGTTTAGTCTAAAGGATACCGCCTGATAGAAAACAGTAACATAAAGGATGTCCAACGTAGTTTCGGTAGTTAAAGAACACCGCCTGCAATTTGGCTCAAACTTAAAGGACGTAAAATAGAAAAGTCTCAAAATTTATTTTGAAAAATTATTTTTTTACAAGTTAAATTAATTTTTATAATCCATTTAACATATTAATTAATGCTTGGTTCTCCGGTTCTCACTTTTTTAAGATTCTCCACTTAACTCACCTCATTTTAAATATTTCTATTATATACCTAGTATGCATGCATATACATGTGTGCTTTTTATATTCTTAAATCGTCTTATTTCTATGTCATGTTCCTATTAAGATTCTCCATTAAATCCACCTCATTTTAAATATTTATATTATATATACCTAGTACGCTTGCATATATATGTGTGTGTGCTTTTTATATTCTTAAATCTGTCATATTTCTATGTCATGTTCCTATAAAGTATAAGAGTTGCTCACTTACTTCAATCTATAATCTATAAATTATAATAAATCAAATCATATTAGGATATGGCTTTATCTTAAACCATTAATATTTAAATGTTATTATACTCCTTATTGTTTTGCTTTAAGAGCGAAAATACAAGACTTTTATTGTTTTTCTCTTCTCATAAATTTTAAAGTAATTAAACTTTTCTTTTTGTGCAGATTGTTTTCTTTTGAATGTGATTGCAAATCACAAATCTTAATAAATACGCTTAATAAATACAATGACATTTTAAAATACAATATATAATTGTAACCAATATAAACAGATTTGTAAAAATTGTAATATACATTTTACGCAATCAATATAGTTTAAAATGTCTTTTTAGTTTAAATAAATTAGTATAATAATTATTACCTTTTGTGTATTGTTATTATTATTTTTTAATGAAATCTTGAATTATAACTAAACATCATTTCCATATTAAAATTTTTGCATATCTTATAAATAAACAACACTTTGATGTTTAGCAAATGATTATTAATAAATGTCAAACATAATCACTATCAAAGAGGTTGGATTGTACTTAGAAGAATCGGTTTTTGCTCACGACAGTTGTATGTGACACTATCAAGAATAAAAAGAGGACACCAAGTCAAGTTACTAGTATTAGACAAAGATGAAAAATGTTACAAATAAGAAGACAATGTGGTGTACAACGAAATATTAGAGATTTATAGATTGCTTATATGTTTGTTACGTACCAATGTGGTTGGTGACCCATTAACAAAGGCAAAAGCCTTTAGGTATACTTAGATTTGAAGGTCTTAGATTCAAGACTTCAAGTGCCACATACAACAGAAATAATAAAGAATAAAAAAAATTATTTTGTAATTTAACTTTTTCCCATATTTAATGTATCATTTCGTGTTATTATAAAATGAATTATATTATATATTATATAAAGTAAACTATATTATATAAAGTGATTAAGGATCCTGTAAAAAGGGTTAATAGGTGTAGGACAACGCATGCGATCGCCAGAAAAGCTACGCAGATAAGCGTAGGAAGCCATTGGAATTTCAGGTCGGGGACCGGGTTTTACTCAAAGTTTCACCCTGGAAGGGTGTGGTTAGTTTTGGTAAAAGAGGCAAACTCAATCCACGGTATGTTGGACCGTTCGAAATCACTGAAGGAATAGGCCAAGTAGCCTACAGACTAAACCTACCAGCTGAACTCGGTGCAATTCACAACGTATTCCACGTGTCGAATCTGAAGAAGTGCCTGTCAGATGAGACCCTCATAATTCCTTTTAAGGAACTTACTATCGACGAGCGGTTGCAGTTCGTCGAGGAACCAGTTGAAATCACGGACCGGGATGTTAAGGTCCTCGAGCACAAGAGAATCCCTCTTGTCCGAGTTCGTTGGAACTCCAAACGTGGCCCAGAGTACACCTGGGAACGCGAAGACCAGATGACAGAAAAGTACCCCCAGTTATTCGAAACCAATGCAACTACTACTGAGGCTGAAGCTACTACTGCGGAATTTCGGGACGAAATTCCAAATCAACGGGGGGATGATGTAACACCCCAGGGAAATTAGTAAACGATACAACTCACCTAGCTTCCTCAGTAACTGCATGCTAAATTTTGGGACGAAATTTCTTTCAAGTTGGGGATAATGTGACAACTCGAATTTCCAAGATTTCATTTACGCATTTATTGCACGCTCATTGTTTGTTTAGTGGTTTACTTGCACAAATAATTTGCTATGGAAACTGTAACGTTTTGATATAATGAAGTGTATTGTGTGATTGTGCATGGTTATGTGCTAATTGTGAAAGACTTGTCAAATATTTGAACTTGGTGATGAAACTGTGAAATTGTTGTGAGATGGTGTACTTGTGTAAAAGTTAATACTTGAGGATGTAGAGAGTAATTAGTGAAATCCTAGAGATACTTAACCCTAATCCCTTTCACTAATCATTGACACACAAAACAAATCACGTACTTTCATTCTTTGATTCTCTGGCAATCATCATCTCCATCACAAGCACAAGTCTCCTGCATCAATCTTAATCTTGCAATCTAGTTAGAATCAATCCAAGGTAATTGTTAATGATTGTTTGTTGTTTTGATTCTTAATTGTGTGATTCTGGTAAACCCTAGTTCTTCACATGTTAGTTCTGTAATTGTGATTTGATCCTGATTGATTATTGTGATAATGTTATTGCTTAGTGTAGAATCGATGGCCTGATGATTTAGATTCGTGGTATATTAGAAATATTGATGGTTGTTTTTGATCAGTGCAATGCAAAGTATGAATTAGGGTTTCTGGTCGTGTGAATGCTAGAACGTAACTGTTACGATCGTGTAATGGAAATTGATCATCTATCTAATGAGTTATGTTTGTCAGAGTTTTGATAGCATGTTAGTCCGAATTTTATGAACATTATATCTTGTCCGAGTTTTATGCTTATAACCTAGTCAGACTTTGTGTCACATATGATGTCCGATGTTTACATAACATGTTTTCCGAGCTGGTTACAAGGACCCTAAGGTCCGACTTTTGTGAACAACAATCTGTCCGACCTTCATGTTAAGGGGCAATGCAGTCCGAGGTTCTTAAGGGAGTGTTATGTCCGAGTTTCAACCCTCACACTCCCATGTCCGATCTTTAACCAAAATAAAGGAGGAGTCCGAGTTTTAGTGTGGTCCGACTTTTAAATGGTGTGTGTTATGTCCGAGTTTTGGCAAGAGATCAAGGGTTGTCCGAGTTTTTAAACTCACACACATTGTCCGACTTTCACAAGGTGGAAAGGGGTCTGAATTCCTTGTTATGTTGTGGTCCGAGTTTCGGATCCTCATGTGGTCTGAGTTTCTTGAGCTCCACCCTAGTCCGACCTTGTGAAAGAGATTCCCTAGGTCCGAGTTTTTGCAATGGTGGAGGTCCAAAGTTCACATGTTGTCCTAGTTAGAATTCATTTAATACAAGTCACAAGTCCGAACTCTAGTATGAAATATGTCCGACTTTGAAACAGGGGAAGCCCCCCACACACTTGTCTGAGTTTTTGCAAAGGGCAAGGCCCTGTCTGATGTTGTGTAATGATCAATTTGAAACAACGAGCTGCATGTTAAATAATGTTAATTCTGTTAAGCTGTGTTTGACACTTGGCTAGGTCCCTGACTTCCTTAAACATGTGAAGTAATTAACACTGCTAACAGTGGCCACTAGATTAATATCCACGTAAGATTAAACCGTGAAATCAGGGACGCTACGCATGAACTATGTGAATAAGATTGACTGCTTACATGATGTATGATTCTATGTAAATGATTGTATGATACTGAATGCAACTGTATGATTCCACATGTGTGAACATTCTATGTGATATCATCATGAACACAATAAACACACAAGACACAGCTGCTTGAATGTCAATGATTGCAAACCCTAATTTGATGCAAACACTTACATCGTATCATGTGCAACATATCCTAGGTCGTGTGTAACGGACTTAGACATTTGATAAACCCTAGAAGCCATAACATACCGAGCAAACCAAGGTGAGTTCACACAGCCAAGGCATGGGGTTCCCAGGGTGGGAATGGGATTTGATTATTTACTGGTACTTATCTATACTGGAACGTAGTGATGTGATTTGATGAACTATTGTACATACCCCGCTGATTGAACTACGATTAGACTAGTAACACTTATTGAACTGATCTTCGCACACCTGCCAAGGGTTGGCCGCGATATTATGACTGACTTCGCACACCTGCCTTTGGAAGGCCGCGAACTGAAATCTGCTAATCTTCGCACACCTGCCTGGTAGGCCGCGATACAAACAAACCTAGTCTAGAATACTCGGGATGAACATCCCCTAATATCTTCGCATACCTGCCTGGGAGGCCGCGATGGAAAACTAATACGATGCGTGACATAACGAACGAACATACTACTACTCACACTATAGTGTTACTGAACTGTTAACTGTGAACTCGCTCAACTAGTTGTTGATCCTCTGTTACATGCCTTGCAGGTCGTTAGATACATGGAGCTTGCACAGGGAGGAGCAGGTCGTTGTGGAGCATGGATCGTGGATGCCATGTTAAAACATTTAAACATTTGAACTTATGTTACAAATTGGGTTTTCATACTTATGCTTCCGCTATACTTTGAAACTATGATTATGTTTTGAACACCTATCGTATTGAATGATTGGTTTACATTTATTATATTTGATATTAATTACATGTTCGATATGATTGGTGGCTTGATCCTGGTCATGTCACGCTCCCAAGCGGTGGTACTCCGCGTGTGGATTTTGGGGGTGTGACAGATTGGTATCAGAGCCATTGGTTATAGAGAACTTGGTTTTAATATGGGAAAATGTTTTTTTTATTAAAACCAGACTATAACCAGAACAGTGCTCTCAACGATCCACAACGACGCTTCGCTCCACGTGCAAGACTCGACATACCAGGTAATAAGGTTTATGTTTATTACCTGCTCGCTAGAACTGCATAGAACTTTGCTCGTAGTATGCTTACATTACTTTACTCACTACTTGTTATTGCTTGAGAACACCTATATGCCTACACTTTTTTGTCATCGCACTACTCGCGAACCATTCATACTTATGCTACCTTTACTGTTCGATCATGTCTGGACGTGTTGATATGACTCAAGCCCAGTTGACGGCTCTCATTAACGAACAAGTTGCTACGGCGCTTGCAACCGCACAAGCAGGAGGTATAACCTGCTACTCCAGACATATCCTAGGATGTTAGATCCTACTTTCGTGACCCAACTCTCGCGCTTAACCTTGACCTATCTTTCTCGCGCAACGGGTCAGAACGCACAGCAACCTAACTGCACATTCAAGAACTTCATGGACTGTCGTCCAAGCATATTCAGTGGCACAGAAGGAGCAGTGGGACTACTCCATTGGTTTGGGGAAGCTCGAGTCGGTATTCGAGATGTGTGAATGCCCTGAGGCTCGCAGGGTCAAGTACGCCACCGGTACTTTGGGAGGAATCACGCTAACCTGGTGGAACGCGCAAGTACAGATACTAGGGTTGGCAGCTGCTAACGCCACCCCCTGGAACGAATTCAAAGAACGCATTAAAAGGGAATACTGCACGCGTGATGACATCCACAAGTTGGAAGTGGAGCTTTACCATTAGAGAATGACGGGGTCAGAAATTGAAGCTTATACGAAACGGTCGAACGAACTGGCCATCTTGTGTCCAACCATGGTGGACCTTCCAAGCAAGCATATCGAATTGTACCTCAAGGGTCTAGCCTCAGAGATTCAGAGCCATGCTACATCGGCTAACCTCGACAATACCCAAGACATTCAGTGTCTTGCTCATCGCCTCACGGATCCGGCAGTGGAACAGAACAGGCTGCCTAGTTGTATTAGCGCTATTTCTACCGCTATCACTTCTGCTACTCCCGCTACTCCTAGTGACAACAAGCGGAAATGGGATGGGTATTCCAGCAAAGGTTCAGCTACCGTTCAGTCTCAAGCAGCAGCAGCAGCGCAAGAATAGTGATCACCAGAGCCGAGTCAGCCAACTTCTGGTGGTCAAGGGCAGGGTAGATATCGGGGAATTCACCCAATGTGTACTAATGCAACAGACACCACGGTGGTTAGTGCAACGAGGGACGTTGCCAGAGGTGTCTCAAGATGGGCCATGATGCTAAGGATTCAGGAGCCCACGGCCTGCAAATCGGAATCGCCAGCAGCAACAGCAAGCAGAAAATCCTATGCAAAGGAAAGGTTGTTCGCATTCCTCGTTCTGGTTAAGAACCTCTCGAAGTTCAAGGCGACAAGAGTGGTGCTGTGGTTGGCATCACCTCTTTCTTGAAGACTCAGAAATGTTTGCGGAAGGGCCACACCGCAATTTTGGCTCTCGCTACTGATGCATTAACGAAAGAAAAGAAGTTGGAAGACCATTCAGTTGTACGCGACTTTCCTCAGGTGTTTCCTAAAGATTTACCTGGTCTACCGCCTCATCGTCAGGCCGAATTTCAAATCGAGCTCGCTCCAGGAGCAGCACCCATAGCTCGAGCACCGTATCGCTTAGCCCCATCAGAATCGGAAGAACTATCGACGCAGCTACAAGAGATCTTGGATAAGGGATTTATCCGACCTATCTCTTCGCCTTGGGGAGCTACAAGAACTCTTGGATACCAAATATCTGTGAAAAAGAAGGATGGCACCTTCAGGATGTAAGATTGATTACCGTGAACTGAACAAGGTCACAGTGAAGAACCGTTATCCTCTTCCACGCATTGACGACTTATTCGACCAGTTGCAAGGGTCGAGTTACTACTCCAAGGTTGATCTAAGGTCTGGTTATCATCAGCTGAGAGTCCGGGACGAGGTGGTCTCCAAGACAGCATTCAGAACTCGCTACGGCCATTACGAGTTTCTTGTCGTGCCATTCGGGCTTACGAACGCGCCTGCAGTTTTCATGGATCTTATGAACAGGGTGTGCAAACCCTACCTTGACAAGTTCGTCATTGTCTTCATCGACGACATTCTGATCTACTCCAAGAGTCAGGAGGAGCACGAGCAGCACTTACGTCTTATCTTGGAACTTCTTCGAAAGGAGCAACTGTACGCCAAATTTTCAAAATGTGACTTCTGGCTTCGTGAAGTCCACTTCTTAGGCCATGTGGTGAACAGGGATGGGATTCATGTCGATCCATCCAAGGTAGAGTCGATCAGAAACTGGCCTGCACCGCGTACGCCGACGGAAATACGCCAATTCTTGGGTTTGGCGGGGTATTACAGACGATTCATCAAAGACTTTTTGAAGATCGCGCAGCCGCTTACTATGCTGACACAGAAAGGTGTCACCTACCGTTGGGGAGATTCCCAAGAGACCGCTTTTCAATATCTAAAGGATAGGCTTTGCAGTGCACCTATTCTCTCATTGCCGGAGGGCACAGATGACTTCGTGGTTTATTGTGACGCATCGATACAGGGTCTTGGGTGTGTATTGATGCAACGGGATAAAGTTATTGCCTACGCTTCGCGGCAACTCAAGATTCATGAACGGAACTACACGAAGCACGATTTAGAGCTGGGAGCTGTTGTTTTCGCGCTTAAGATATGGCGACACTACCTGTACGGTACCAGGTGCACGATTTACACCGATCATAGGAGTCTCGAGCATATCCTTAAGCAAAAGGATTTGAACATGCGTCAACGAAGATGGGTCGAACTTCTGAACGATTACGAATGCGCCATCAAGTACCATCCAGGCAAAGCCAATGTTGTGGCTGATGCTCCCAGTCGAAAAGACACTCTACCTAGGCGGGTACGAGCTTTGTAGCTCACTATTCAGTCTGATCTCCCTGCACAAATACGAGATGCTCAGGTGGAAGCATTGAAACCGGAAAACGTAAAGGATGAAGCTTTGCGTGGCTCAAGGCAACGATTAGAACAAAGGGAAGACGACGCCTACTATGTAACAGGACGTATTTGGGTCCCACTACACGGCGGTTTACGAGAACTTGTGATGGATGAAGCACACAAGTCTCGCTACTCGGTACATCCAGGGTCGGATAAAATGTACCACGACATTAGAACTACATATTGGTGGCCTAGCATGAAGGCCCACGTTGCAACTTTTGTCGGCAAATGTTTGACTTGTGTGAGAGTCAAGACAGAGTACCAGAAACCCTCAGGCCTACTTCAGCAACCCAGGATACCACAGTGAAAATGGGAAGAAATTTCCATGGATTTCGTTACAGGCCTACCTAGATCCCAGCGTGGGAATGATACTATATGGGTGATCGTGGACCGACTCACCAAGTCTGCACACTTCCTGGCCATAAAGGAAACGGATAAGTTCTCCACTCTCGCAGACATCTATCTTCAAGAAGTTGTTTCGAGGCACGTGGGTGCCCACCTCCATCGTTTCGGATCGGGATGCACGATTCACGTCAGAACTATGGCAAGCGATGCACAAATCTTTCGGCTCACGATTAGACATGAGCACAGCGTATCATCCTCAGACGGATGGGCAGTCTGAGCGCACGATTCAAACTCTAGAAGACATGCTTCGGGCGTGTGTTATCGATTTCGGCAACAACTGGGAAAAGCACCTCCCTTTAGTGGAGTTCTCGTACAATAACAGTTACCACACGAGCATTCAAGCCGCTCCATTCGAGGCATTGTACGGACGTAAATGCCGGTCACCTCTCGGTTGGGCAGAGGTGGGGGATAGTTAGATTACAGGCCAGAAATGGTAGTTGACGCTACTGATCGAATTGCACAGATACGACAACGCATGGCGGCAGCTCGCGATCGCCAGAAAAGCTACGCAGATAAGCGTAGGAAGCCATTGGAATTTCAGGTCGGGGACCGGGTTTTACTCAAAGTTTCACCCTGGAAGGGTGTGGTTAGTTTTGGTAAAAGAGGCAAACTCAATCCACGGTATGTTGGACCGTTCGAAATCACTGAAGGAATAGGCCAAGTAGCCTACAGACTAAACCTACCAGCTGAACTCGGTGCAATTCACAACGTATTCCACGTGTCGAATCTGAAGAAGTGCCTGTCAGATGAGACCCTCATAATTCCTTTTAAGGAACTTACTATCGACGAGCGGTTGCAGTTCGTCGAGGAACCAGTTGAAATCACGGACCGGGATGTTAAGGTCCTCGAGCACAAGAGAATCCCTCTTGTCCGAGTTCGTTGGAACTCCAAACGTGGCCCAGAGTACACCTGGGAACGCGAAGACCAGATGACAGAAAAGTACCCCCAGTTATTCGAAACCAATGCAACTACTACTGAGGCTGAAGCTACTACTGCGGAATTTCGGGACGAAATTCCAAATCAACGGGGGGATGATGTAACACCCCAGGGAAATTAGTAAACGATACAACTCACCTAGCTTCCTCAGTAACTGCATGCTAAATTTTGGGACGAAATTTCTTTCAAGTTGGGGATAATGTGACAACTCGAATTTCCAAGATTTCATTTACGCATTTATTGCACGCTCATTGTTTGTTTAGTGGTTTACTTGCACAAATAATTTGCTATGGAAACTATAACGTTTTGATATAATGAAGTGTATTGTGTAATTGTGCATGGTTATGTGCTAATTGTGAAAGACTTGTCAAATATTTGAACTTGGTGATGAAACTGTGAAATTGTTGTGAGATGGTGTACTTCTGTTAAGCTGTGTTTGACACTTGGCTAGGTCCCTGACTTCCTTAAACATATGAAGTAATTAACACTGCTAACAGTGGCCACTAGATTAATATCCACGTAAGATTAAACCGTGAAATCAGGGACGCTACGCATGAACTATGTGAATAAGATTGACTGCTTACATGATGTATGATTCTATGTAAATGATTGTATGATACTGAATGCAACTGTATGATTCCACATGTGTGAACATTCTATGTGATATCATCATGAACACAATAAACACACAAGACACAGCTGCTTGAATGTCAATGATTGCAAACCCCAATTTGATGCAAACACTTACATCGTATCATGTGCAACATATCCTAGGTCGTGTGTAACGGACTTAGACATTTGATAAACCCTAAAAGCCATAACATACCGAGCAAACCAAGGTGAGTTCACACAGCCAAGGCATGGGGTTCCCAGGGTGGGAATGGGATTTGATTATTTACTGGTACTTATCTATATTGGAACGTAGTGATGTGATTTGATGAACTATTGTACATACCCCGCTGATTGAACTACGACTAGACTAGTAACACTTATTGAACTGATCTTCGCACACCTGCCAAGGGTTGGCCGCGATATTATGACTGACTTCGCACACTTGCCTTTGGAAGGCCGCGAACTGAAATCTGCTAATCTTCGCACACCTGCCTGGTAGGCTGCGATACAAACAAACCTAGTCTAGAATACTCGGGATGAACATCCCCTAATATCTTCGCATACCTGCCTGGGAGGCCGCGATGGAAAACTAATACGATGCGTGACATAACGAACGAACATACTACTACTCACACTATACTGTTACTGAACTGTTAACTGTGAACTCGCTCAACTAGTTGTTGATCCTCTGTTACATGCCTTGCAGGTCGTTAGATACATGGAGCTTGCACAGGGAGGAGCAGGTCGTTGTGGAGCATGGATCGTGGATGCCATGTTAAAACATTTAAACATTTGAACTTATGTTACAAATTGGGTTTTCATACTTATGCTTTCGCTATACTTTGAAACTATGATTATGTTTTGAACACCTATCGTATTGAATGATTGGTTTACATTTATTATATTTGATATTAATTACATGTTCGATATGATTGGTGGCTTGATCCTGGTCATGTCACGCTCCCAAGCGGTGGTACTCCGCGTGTGGATTTTGGGGGTGTGACATTTACAACTAATGTCATCCAAAAACTCAGTTAAGTTACCTCACATGCTTTGCATGTGAGAGTACTATGGTCTTTTATAATATAAAGGTTGATTTGTGCAAAATTTTATTATATATATATATATATATATATATATATATATATATAGTAAATATTTTTTTTGCAAAAACATTACTATTTGTTAATATTTACATACATATATATATAGGGTGAGGTTCGGCTACAAAGTCCATTTTTCCTACAAAGTGTACAAAGTCATAAAACACC
The DNA here is from genome assembly GCF_002127325.2 of Helianthus annuus. Taxonomy (NCBI): domain Eukaryota; kingdom Viridiplantae; phylum Streptophyta; class Magnoliopsida; order Asterales; family Asteraceae; genus Helianthus; species Helianthus annuus. The sequence continues at coordinate 114,497,608 of NC_035446.2, forward strand.
ACAATTTCAGTCATAAAACACACTCAAAACCCACAAATAACATAGTGAAGATCATTAAAACACAATATCCAAACTCCTAACAGTGATTAAAAACTTCAAACACACCATCGTATAACTATGAATATAAAACACAACATGATAATCAATATAAAACACATTAATGTTAGTCATTCGATAATCAAAGCTTTATCATCCAAAACACAACACAAAATCCACAAATATAGTGTTTTAGTCATCTTCACTATGTTATTTGTGGGTTTCGAGTGTGTTTTATGGTTAACATTATAATGTTTTATGACTATTTACACTTTGTAGAAAAAATGGACTTTGTAGCCAACTCCCACTATATATATATATATATATATATATATATATATATATATATATATATATATATATATATATATATATATATATATATATATATATATATAGGGTAGGGTTCATGAGTGAACAATGATTTATTTGTGAACAAAATGAACTTATCCTGACCATTGATTTTGTAGATCTAGATTTTTTCTTTAATGGCAAGATTGTAATTATCTTTTGTAACTTACAAGTATTTTAATAGACATAAGGGTATAACTGTATATTTCTATCTTCATTTAATTAATTAATTTTTTCTCTCTCCTGATTTCTCTTTCCAATTAAAAGAATATTTAATTATATATATATATTTTTTTCTCTCACATATTACCTAACTTAATATTTCATAATTTAAAAAAAAATACAAACATTATCAAATATTGTTTCAGCTAGAACACAATTAAAAATATTTAATTACATTCTCTATACATATATGTATTAGATCAATGTTTAATGAAAAGATTTATAGTGGAAACAATATGTAGTAATACACAAGTGTATAAGTTTGATATATATTGACATGTATACACTATGTACTTGAATAATACACAGGTGTATATGTCTGGTGTATACGCCTGGTATATACCGACCCGTATACACATATGTACTTGAATAATACACAAGAGTATAAATTTGGTTTATACTAACCCGTGAAAACAAGATGTAATAATACACAAGTGTGTAAGTTTTGTATATACTGACCAGTATACACATATGTTAAAAATCATAATTTAATTAAGTTTAATATTTAATTTTAAAAGGAACATAACAATTTATTAAAAAAAACATTAGCCCTTCAATCTCTTATAATTAAAATAATAGAGAAATAATAAAAAATAAGAGAGAGAGAGAGAGAGAGAGAAAGAGTTAAGAGAGGAGAAAATTAAGGGATTTTAATTAAAAGTACTTGGCTAATGTCAATCTTACCCTTTTAATCTAAAAAATGATCAAGGGCCAAGATTAGTTCACTAAGTTCACTCTCAAGAAGTTGTTCACTCATGATCCTAATCCTATATATATATATATATATATATATATATATATATATATAAACATACATAAAAAATTAGTTTTAAATTTATTTTATAAAAATTCTGATTTTAATATTTTTATAAAGTAAATAATAATGCCAAGATAAATTACTTTTTATTTAAAGTATAACTAAAACACAAATTCTTTTAAAATAAAGTTATTGTAATATCTGAAATATTTTTATAATTATATATATATATATATATATATATATATTAAAACGGACGTTTTAAACTACTCAAACTAAAAGGTATTATGTATATGTAAGTATGTGTTTATAAAATCAAAATATTAGACAAATTTATATCGATAAAAGAAACTAATAAATTAATTTGACGTCTAAAAAAATCTTTAATAAACTTCAGTAAACAAATTTTAAATATATAATATGTAAATAATAGAATGTCTTAACCTACATATATATATATTTAATATTGTATTTGTATTATTTACATATTATATATTCATAATTCGTTTATTGGAGTTTATTAACGATTTTTTCTAAACGTCAAATTAATTTAGTAGTTTCCATTATTGATATAAATTTGTCTAGTATTTTGTTTTTATAAACACATACTTACATATACATAAAAAATACCTTTTAGTTTGAGTAGTTTTAAAATATCCGTTATAATTATAAAAATATTCCGGATATTATAATAACTTTATTTTAAAAGAATTTGTGTTTTATTTATACTTTATATAAAAAGTAATTTATCTTTTCATAGTAAAAATATTAAAATCAAAATTACAAAATATATTTAAAACTTATATATATATATATATATATATATATATATATATATATATATATATATAGGGTCAGGATCATTTCAGAACCATAAATATTTACAGAACTTGCAGAACTCCTAATAAACAATCTTTTTATTTATATATTTTTATGTTTAGGATAATTTTATCATTTATTATGTTTATTTTTACGATTACATACATGTTAAGAGTAATTTTATCATTTTTATATGTAATTTTATAATTACACATATGTAAACTAGTTTTTTTACATATATGTAATTAGTTATGACACATATATATAATTTTGGCAATTAAACATATGTAAACTACTTTTAACATGTATGTAATCAAAGAAATACATATAATAGATGATAAAAAGATCCTAAATACAAAAACTTATATATAAAATGATTGTTTATTAGGAGTTCTGAAAGTTCTGCAGTTATTTAGAGTTCTGAAATGAACTCAACTATATATATATATATATATATATATATATATAGGGCTGCTAGAATGAGAACCACCCCGAGTTGTAAGAACCGCGAGAACTACACCCCACGGAGCGCCGTTCGCCGCGATTTTTTTTACAAGTAGATGTGTGCATTATAAACACGGCCGTAAAAAATCACGGCGAACGGCGCTCCGTGGGGTGTACTTTTTTACACCTCAAGTTTGGTGTTTTTTAATTTTTTTTTCTTTTTTCTTTTTTTTTCACCAAACTTGAGGTGTAAAAAAGTACACCCCACAGAGCGCCGTTCGCCGTGATTTTTTACGGCCGTGTTTATAATGCACACATCTACTTGTAAAAAAAAATCGCGGCGAACGGCGCTCCGTGGGGTGTAGTTCTCGCGGTTCTTACAACTCGAGGTGGTTCTCATTCTAGCGGCTCCCTATATATATATATATATATATATATATATATATATGGTAGGGATATGGTAAAAAGTGTCTAAAATGTAAGAAGGGTAAGAAGTGTTTTAAACCATTGGATATTTGATCTAATGGTTGAGATCAATAGGGTATAAAAATGTAAATTGTGTTTTAATTAGAGGGACCTTATGTAAAATTGAAGGGAAATAGTGTCTTTTTCAATGTTTCAAATATGGTAACCGTATCCTACACAACCAAAAACACCTACATTCACTCCTTTTTCCTTAAAAATCGGAATTAATAATCAATATCTAAATCGGAAGCCTCTGTGTTTTATATAAGATTCAAGGCGTGGTGTTTTACGTTTAGAAGAACTGTAATCAGATTCATGGCGTGGTGTTTTAAAACATCTGGATAAATTGACTATGATTCAAGTCATGGTGTTTTATCTGGAATCCAGAAAACACCATGACTTGAATCATAGTGTTTTATCTGGAGACATTGTTCAATACAAAACATGACTATGATTCAATACAAAACATTCCCAGATTTTAAAACACCATGACTATGATTCAAATCATGGTGTTTTATCTGGACAATCAATACTAAACATTCCCAGATTTTAAAACACCATGACTATGATTCAAGTCATGGTGTTTTATCTGGAGACATTGTTCATGGCGTGGTGTTTTAAACATCTGGAGACATTAACTATGATTCAAGTCATGGTGTTTTATCTGGAATTCAAGTCAGATAAAACACCATGACTTGAATTATAGTCAATGTCTCCAGATGTTTAAAACACCACGCCATGAACAATGTCTCCAGATAAAACACCATTACTTGAATCATAGTCAATGTCTCCAGATTTTTAAAACACCACGCCATGAACAATGTATCCAGATGTTTAAAACACCACGCCATGAACAATGTATGATTAAAAGATGTTGCAATTAAAAGATGATGAAGAATATAAAACAATCAGATGTATAATGTTTCCTACAATTTCTCTTAATTCAAAATTCGATTCAAACCCTAAAAAAACTAATCGCCAGTTTTTTTTGGCAGTTATTCTTGGAAATCAAGTAAATGATAATAATGTCAAATTACTAATATACCCTTTTGAATTAATTAGGATAAATGACACTTGTCATTCCCAAATTATTTCTCACACTTCTTATAAAAGTCCCACTTTTTACAAGATCCTCTACCTATATATATATATATATATATATATATATATAATTATTAACAAATAATAATGTTTTTTGCGAAAAAAATATTTTACTATATATGTAATAATGTTTTTTTTTGCAAAAATCAACCTTTATGTTATAAATAATCTTTTTGCACAAATCAACCTTTTTTGTAATCAAAGACCATAGTACCCTCACATGCAAAGCATGTGAAGTAACTTAACTGAGTTTTTGGACGACGTTAGTTGTAAAGGTTATAAAACGTTATAAAACATGAACATAAAGGTTGGGTTTTGCCGTTTTCATAGTAAAAGGTATGAAGTGCAGTTTAGGTATAACATAAAGGTTGATTTATGCAATTTAGTCTAACCCTACCCTATATAAAGTAAAATATATTATATAAAACGACCTGTAATTTTTTCGTATTTATTTGTTAATGAGAAGCAACTTCGTGTTAAAAAGTAGGGAGTGTTAAAATTATATGTTAATAATCGTAACACTACTGAACCAATTGTGAGTATAGTAGCATCTACGTTTATATGTAATTTAATAAATTAATAGATTTATAAGAAATATTTTCTTTATACAACCCGTATAACACTCAGAATCTTAAACTAGTAGTATAAAAAATCTACAATATGATAAGGTTTAGTGTCTGGTATTAGAAAACGTTTTCAGTTTTCTCTCTTACATTGTTTTGTAACAATAACATGATGATAGTATACATAATTGAAATGATGAAAAAAGTCGTGTAATGTTAATTATTTTATGTTACAAATCTCAAAAAATTACTAGGTATCATAGTTTCAGTTTTTTTTTTTTTATATTTCAATCTTAGTTCTGATTAATTAAAGAAAAAAGGTGTTTGATTTTATATTAAAACTAGGGGGTTATCAATTACGTTTTGCAGCGGGTTTGAAATGTAGATAAAAAATAAGTAAATTGCAAACTTGACGATAAAAAACCACGTCGCGTCGGTTTATGCAAAAGTCGAAAAAAAAGTCAAGTTGTTGCATTCGAAAGCCAAGTTATTTGAACAAAATTTACACCAAAACGTATATAAAGATAAACACAAGAGCCGCACATTACAGGGGATCAATTTAAACGTAGATGAAAACACGTCGAACAATGGTGTATTTAGAGATGAGTGCTAGGCAGTTCAAAAACAGTACTGCTAAAAAAGTTTAAAAGCAACGTTAGGAAAACTCACATCGAAATATAGATAAAAATAAAATGTGTGAAGTGTTGATGTAAAAAACGAATCCCATAATAAAATCATGTAACTAGAAGATAATTTTTTATGGGTTTCGTTTTTTTTATCTCAAAGAAACGTGGATAAAATAGCTCCTCGCTTTGCAATGTGGCCATTAACTTAAAAGAGTTGTGAATCTACGTGACGGGATTTTACTCGGTATCGGTTCAGTTCGTTACGGTGCTGACACTCTCTATAACAACCAAAAGAAAAGAAAAAAAATTAAAGTCATGACCAAAAGGATATCGATACGTGTTTTATATTGATCGAAAACAAAATAACGAATACCAATACCAGTACCAACATTGTCCGATCAAAGTCAATCCAATTTGTTTCGTTACCTTTACAATACCGCAATCGGTATGATTAATGAAGGCAAATTAAAAGATTGCAGCTAAAAAAACTCACAGAAAGAAACACCAAAAATAAAAAAAAAAATATTGCTATATATATATATATATATATATATATATATATGATTTACAGTCATGAAATGACCAAAAGGATATAGAGACGTGTTTTATATCGATCAAAAACAATATAACGAATATCAATACCAGTACTGACATTGTTCGATCGATATATGGCCGGTTTGTTTCGTTACATGTACCATACTGGAATGGGTATGATTAAACGAATGCAAATTAAGCGGCTAAAACTAAGAAAAGCCAACAAAAAACCAAAGAGCAAAAAAAATTATATATATAATAGCAGGTATTTATAAATGCTAAAAAATGAAAAGAAAATTGTATATGTTAATAGGTGCTTGTAGATTATAGATATCCCAGTGATTTTCGTCTTACTAAACTATTTTAGTTAGTTGAATTTCTTTAAAAGAAAATTTTAACAAACATTGTTCATTGATATAAGTTAGGATGTGTGTAGTGCACGTTTGCTCAAGACTATTTTGATTTTCAGCACTAACGAACCCAGGGTTCTAGGAGGCAAAGCCTGTGGCCAAGGGTTCTAAGGAGGCATTATCTCCTTGGCAGGGTTGAAGCATAAGAGCCCATTGTAAGGGTCTCGCTAGTGACGACTAAGGCAAGCGAAAATGCCTTCCAAAATTGCTTTTGACCTTGTTTTGTTGTTTGGTTCATTAGTAGAGTAACTGATTGCCGATAGTAACTACTAACTAATCATTAGTAGGAATCATTAGTAATTGATCATTAGTAGAAACTCGTGTAAGTGGTTGTTTGTTTTGGCTGCGGCTTCCTGTTTCATCTTGTAACAGGTCGTCACTGGCGGGCTTGTTTGGTTAATAAAATTGATCTTTCAAAAAAAAGTAGAAACTCGTGTGTCAGTAGAAACATTAGAAACACTATGATCAGCAATTGTTATCAGAGATAACTAGGCGGTCAACACAAATTTTGCATGAGCAACAATTTGTCCGATCAACAATAACCGATACGCCATGCTAAGGTGGTTTGTGGTCACGTGTGTCACACCCAAAGCTAACATAACACAGTCAGTGATTTTTGTTAGCATTGGTGGTGGCCGGAGAGGATGGGGTGTCTGGACATCTACAGAAAATGGCTAGGTGCGATGGTGGTAAGGTAAGGGCCGGTTTAACGTTTTTGGAGGCCCTAAGCGAAGTACGGGACCCTTGTAAGACTTGAACCTAAAAAAATATCAAACGGCTATAGCAAATCGCAATATCAAGTCGTAAAAATCTCGAATATCAAATCGCAAAATTGTTTTTTATAGTTATTGATCAATCGCATATCGCACCATTGGCAGCAATTGATTACCCATGGTTTCTCCTCCATCGGTAGAGGATGCATAATTACGTTCAAGAAAAAAGGGACCTGATAACTTATTGATTCAAGAAAAAAAAGGAATTTGGCCAATAATCCTTCAAGTTTTGGGTGTAGACTATTTATTTGTTTGGGTCATTATGTGTCTATTTATTTGGGCAAAATACACATATACATGCAATATATGAAAAGGATAAAAAAAAATTGGAGGCTAGGGATGAGCAAATCCCGATCCCGTCTCAATACCGTCCCGATCCCGAAATTCCCGATTCTGAATTTAGCCAAAATTGGGTACCGATACCGATACCGAAATATGTCGGTACGGTACGGTATCGAAATGGTATCGGTACGATAGCGATATTTGAAGGTAAAATTTGGTATTTTACCGGTACCGTACCGAACCGGTACCGATCCTGAAAATACCGATACCAAAAATGCCAAAAATGGATACCGTTTCCAGTAGCGAAAAAATTCGGTATGGTATTTTTAGGATCGGGATCGGGATGGTATCGGGACGGGATCGGTATTTGATACCAAATGCTCATCCCTATTGGAGGCCCTTATTTTTGATGGCCCTAGGCCTTTGCCTAGAATGCTAAGCCTATCGGTTCGGCCCTGGGTAAGGTGATATGAACGGGGTGGATGCGTTATTGTTTTTCTTCTATTTTCTTTCTAATTTTAGTAAATTGCATAAGTAGTCTACTAAGTTTATGAGAAGTATTTATTTTATGTTGGAGTAGCCAGATTACTTATTGAGTCTCTGTGTTTTAATAGTTTTAATCATTTGAATCTAAAATTAAGAACTATAACGTTTTGAGTCTCTAACCGCTCATTTTATAACGTTTTGAGTCCAACTTTTAACACTTGTACTTTTTATTTTGGACTAAGTGGTTAGGGGGGTTAGGAGCGTCCATCATTCACCACTCACTCATCACTCACAACATCCAATCAATTTTCGCCATGTTATCGAGCTTTATTCCATCACTAGTGATGGTTTTTAGTGGAAATGCTCATAACTCACCACACACTATCAAAATCATTAAAAAAAAAAAACTAAACTAAATTGCATGTTCTTCACGCGTGAAAATCTCAATGCATTATAAAGTTGACGAGTGATAAAAAGGGGTGGCGGCGGTGGTCCTTACTCCCTTGCATTCCACGAGTGATGGAGGTGCCATGATGGGGCGCCCCGTCCCCCCTTAAAACAACTAAAACACATGGACTCAAAACGTTATACAATGAGCGGTTAGGGACTCTGAACATTAAACGTTTTAATTTTTGACTTAAGTGGTTAAAGCACTAAAACACAATAACTCAAAAATAATTTACTCTTTATATAAACATAACAAAATATTTAACAGATATATATAATCCCAACATCACATTTTAAACTTAACAAATGTCAACTATTCACAAGTGTATATATCTCTCTACTACACAAGAGATCAAGAGCTTAACCACACGGGCTGTTCCATTCAACTTATTTCGATCATGGCCGAATCAACTCGCTCACCACCAACCCCGTCTGCCACTCCAATCCAAACAACCCGACCATGGCGTTTAGGGCTGTTCCTCTCCGCCGTAGCCACCGTACTGGTAGCTTTACTTTTTGTCCAGCTCGATTCTTTCGATGCGGCTCCCTATCCACCAGATGAGTTGGCTAAGAAACCCAATTTCGTAGTACCTCGGGTCAACCCACCACTACTAGAAAACTTCATTTTTTCCTACAAAAGTTTCCTACAAATTTTCCACAACTGAATTTTTTTTACAATTTTCCTACAATTTTTTGACCAAAAAGAAAAACTAAAAAAAACCCAAAACGTTTCCACAAATGTTCTACAAAATTGCCACACAATAAGCATTTGTAGCAATTTCGTCACAAAATTTCTAACCTTTTCGACAAATTTCCGACAAAAATCAAAAAATTTAATATTACTTGTAACAACAACAAAATAAAAAATTTAAAAAATATAAAATATTAAATTTGTTGGAAATTTGTAGCAAATTTACACCAGTTGCTACATATTTCCTACAAAAAAAAGTTATTTTATTTGTTACTTATCAATTTTAGAAAAATACATAACTTTAGAAAATAAAATAACAAGTTTGTCGGAAATTTGTAGCAAATTGACAGCAGTTGCTACAAAGTTCCTACAAAACCTCTATTATTCAACAAATTAAGAAGAAAACATAATTTAAAAAAAATAAAATATTAGATTTGTGGGAAATTTGTAGCAAATTTAAAGTAGTTGCTACATATTTCCTACAAAAAAAAGTTATTTTATTTGTTACTTATCAATTTTAGAAAATAGATAATTTTAGAAAATAAAATGATAAGTCTGTAGGAAATTTGTAGCAAATTGACAACAATTGCTACAAATTTCCTACAAGACGGCTATTATACAACATATTAAGAAGAAAACATAATTTAAAAAAAAAATAAAATATTGGAATTGTCGGAAATTTGTAGCAAATTTACACCTTGCTACATATTTCCTACAAAAAAAAGTTTTGTTACTTATCAATTTTAGAAAAATAGATAATTTTTAAAAATAAAATGATAAGTTTGTAGGAAATTTGTAGCAAATTGAAAACAGTTGCTACAAATTTCTTACAAGATGGCTATCATATTAAGAAGAAAACATAATTTAAAAAAAAATAAAATATTGGAGTTGTCGGAAATTTGTAGCAAATTTACACCGACATATTTCCTATAAAAAAAGTTTTGTTACTTATCAATTTTAGAAAAATAGATAATTTTAGAAAATAAAATGATAAGTTTGTAGAAAATTTGTAGCAAATTGACAGTAGTTGCTACAAATTTCCTACAAGACGGCTATTATTCAACATATTAAGAAGAAAACATAATTTAAAAAAAATAAAATATTAGAGTTGTAGGAAATTTGTAGCAAATTTACACCTGTTGCTACATATTTCCTACAAAAAAAAGTTATGTTATTTGTTATTGATCAATTTTAGAAAAATAGATAATTTTAAAAAATAAAATAATAAATTAGGCGGAAATTTGTAGCAAATTGACAAAAGTTGCTACAAATTTCCTACAAAACAATTGTTTAAAGAAAAAAAAAACATAGTTTGTTAACTTTGTCGAAAATTTGTAGGAAATGAATATCAGTTGCTACTGATTTCCTACAAAAAGGTAATTTTAATTTATCAATTTAGAAAAAAACATATAATTTTAAATTATAAAATGTCAAATTTGTCGGAAATTTATGGCAACTGACCCTACGATTTTGTACTATACTATATCATACCTCATACCATACTATACCATATATTAACCATATATTATACGATACCATATTGTGTTGTACCATACGATACAATCTTATACACTACACAACACGACACGACACGACACGACACAACATGACACGACACTATACTATACGATATAGTGTACATATAGTGTACGATGATATCATATACTATACAATACTACACTGTAGTGTACGATGCTATCATATACTATACAATACTACTCTATAATATATTATATCATATAGTATACGATACTATACTATATTGTAAGATACGATATGATCATATACTATGCTACACTACACTATACTATATTGTAATATACTATACTATAATATACTATATTGTTCGATACGATACGATCCTGTACTATGCAAAACTACACTACAGTATAATGTATTGTACTGCACTATATTGTACAAACATATCATGATTTTAAACCGAGGGCAGGTCCTATAACGATTCCGAAGGTTACCACCCCGAATCCCTTGTGTAACGAATCGAACCGATACGAACGATTTCTTACCGCATAGCACGAGCAAGATGCATTTAATTTTATATAATTGTTATGATAAATAGCCTATGAAAAGAAAATATCAAACCCGCCAGAGACGTATCACGATTTTCTAAGACTATGTGTAGTCATAAAGCCCATTTGGGGACGTTATACGACACGTGGCAAAATACGTAAGAGAAGGGCTTTATGGGGCGTTATATCAAAATAGGGTGTAGTGCTAAGGGGGTTATATAACCCATTCAATTATACATACATATGTATGTATATATATGTGTGTGAGTGGGAGGAAACATGCCGGAGAATATTACGCCGCGAAGGTGATCACGCCGGAGAAGAAAAACCACCCCATAGCGCCCGCCGTAGTGGTGTTGGCGGCACTATGGGGGCGCTATGTTTGATTTGGGCTAAGAACATGAGTAGTGGCGAGACATGTTAAATGTTATTTTACGTTATTTGGCATTCACGTCATCAAAACCATTTGAGTAGGTAAAATGTTGTAGTAGTGAGACATGTGAAATTAATGAGTTATAAATGGAAAACAATATTAGGACTGGGTAACATTCACTAGCCAACGACTAGTTTTTATTTTTTATTTTTATTACAATCTTCATCTCGTGGCCTAAACCATCTGATTGCGGTTTTGACATTTGGATGCTTGGTTACGTTTTTCATGTTCATCTATTAAAATCTCTTACATTTCATCGAGCTCCTTAGATAACGACTTTAGCCATGCCCTAAGCATATTCATCAAGTAGAAAGGTTAAATTGGTCGTGGTTGTGAATTGGTGGGTAAATTTCCCCAAATATTGCATGAACCGAAAAACCATGTTACATACATGAACCCGAATACAATATGCTTATTCAAAGGTTGGCAATGATAGAGTCTGTATAAACCGAAATCTAAGTTGGTTTTCCCACATATAAGTACTTAAAATTTAAAAACATGCAACGATAAATATAAAAAAAGGTATAAGAATACTTATTTTAAACTTTAAAATGACCTTATGCTTATGCTTGATTCTTTCTAATCATCAATAAGCTTGTATAAAAAAACACAACCATTAGATTTATTCTTTTTTACATGTACAAAGTGTAATATTATGAGCTATATATTATTTGCATCCTCCTTAGTTATGCTAAACACTACTTTCACTTTAATATTATAGATAGTAAAAGGTGCAATATTTTAAATTATTGGTACGAATTTTTACAACTAGTGAGTTATAATACTTTGGATTATTAAAACTCTATTCACTATGTTTTAAACCGAGAGTTAAATTGGATAAAACTAGTATTAAATCTTAGTTATTTGGTTTTATTTATTTTTTTTTCATAAAATAGTGGAGTCTCACGTGCTTTATCTTTTATTTGTATCATGTCTCACATGTTGTATCCTCTATTCCTTTTTGATTAATATATGGTATCTACACAAAGTCAATGTTGTCTCACATGCCTCTATTATAATTTGATGGAAAATCACAAACTTACACCTTTGGATCGCCAACTGTGGCCCACTCTTTCAAGCCCTAATTGAAAATAAAAATAAACATTCCCGCTTCTATCTTGGCTCGCTGTCTCCCCTTTCCCGCTTCTCATTCCAGCCCTAATCTTCCCACCAAAGAAATCGACCAGCTGATGAGTAGGCGACGACCAGCTGACCCGCTGACCCATATGCTGAACCGGATGACCCGTAAACGAACCCGAATCATCCAACAAACATGACATAAAAACCTTATGAACCGTCGACGCCCAGGTTGCCAGATTTGATATGCGGTTACTGTAGATAAGAATCGATGTTCTTTCTTATTATAGAGTAATATACTTATATGGTTTTTTTCAATATTGTAGGTTTACAGACAAAACTGTAAAAAAACGTGTGAAGGATATATTTGACCAATGTTATAATGGAGATTGGGTCACATTTAAAAAGATCCCACAAAACGTTAGAATGCGTTTGTTTGATCGCTTTCGGGTATTTATTAGTTAATTATATGTCTATGTTCATGGTTTAAAAAACGTTCGAGGCGTACGTACTGAGGCGCGCCTCAGTTCGAAACGGAAGGGAAACGCATATGAGGCGGCGCCTCAGGTTCAGATATTAAACAGACGCCTCAGTTGACCGAGGCGGAAAAAAACGGCCGAGGCGGTACGGATATGGTGAGGCGTACGTATTTGTTTCAGGCGGTATAAATGATGGATTAGGGTTTATTTTAGGCGCCAAAACCATATTGGCGGCAAAAAATTATTAGCGCCATTATTTTTTTTATTTCTTTAAATAGCCTTAGGGTTTTTTTTCTTTAAATAGCACTTGTGAATGAATGATTATACATTAATACTTGCTGAAATTTGATGAGAAAAGTCTTTTTTTGATGTTAAATATTTATTATGTTATGATATATATAATTTTAATGTTTATTTATTAATACCGCCTCAGCCTTACGCCTCGTTCCGCCTCAATACTTACGCCTCGTGAGGCGAAGGGAAAACGCCTCGATACTCGTTTCCGTTTTTTAAAACCTTGTCTATGTTTTGATTAATTGTTTTAGTTATGACATTTTTACCTTGACTTTACAGACCAAGTATAAATGGAATCCCCGAGCTGAGCAGGCCATATATGACACATTTATCGACCTGATCAAAGACCGCTTTAGAGATAACATGAAAACTTTGAGAGAATTATCTAAACAGATGGCTAAGGAGGCACATCGTGAACTACCAGATGAAGGATACGATATTGGTATCCTACGTGAATTTCCACCTAAAGGGATTCCCCTTGAGAAATGGCACAGAATGTGTGCGGTATGGAATTGAATAATTTTTTTTTAAATTTAATTGTCTATCTATCTATCTTATATATATATATATATATATATATATATATATATATATATATATATATATATATATATATATATATATATATATATTCTGAATTAGCAAATAAAATGTGTCAAAGTGACACGTCTTATTGGTACGTTTTACATTTTATATTATGAATGCGTGAAACTTCACATGGCCTTAACATTTCCCCTTATTTATGGATGAAAACTAGGGGTGAGCAGAAAACCGCAATAACCGAAATAACCGAAAAAACCGAACCGAAATAACCGAACCGAAACAAAAACCGACGGTTCAGTTTTCGGATTTTTAATAATTGAAAATTCCGGTTCGGTTTTCGAATAACCATTTTCAATAACCGAAAAAAACCGAACCGAACCGAACTAAGATTTTACTATAGAAATTATTTATATTTAAGTTCTAGTTCTACCTCATATCCTTATTTTTCTCCTGTTTGTTTTATCCATTTCTAGTCTCATCTTCTTAGTATCATATTCCTGGTTTAATGTCTTATTATCATGGCTGTAGTTGAGGTTAGTTACAAGGTAGATTTGATAGCTCTAGTTGCCTTAGTGTTTTGCACATTATTCTAAAACCAAAATATACGTTATACATTGGTTAAAAACTTATGCTAGATGAGTATAGATAAACCTCTATCCTGTAGCATCATCTTCAGCAAGTTTTTGCAACCTCCATTAAGAATGGTATACCCTCTCCATACAGCCAATGTAATATGTGATGAGTGTGTCATTTCGTTAAATAGGTTATATATAATTACTTAAGAAATATTCTTAAATTTTAATTATACTTTATATTTTTTGAATCTTACATAATTTTTTTTTAAGAAACCGAAATAACCGAAAACCCGAACTGAACCGATGTAAAAACCGAAAAAACCAAAACCGAAACCGAACGGTTTTCAAAAACCAAAAACCGACATTTCGGTTTTGGTTTTGCTTTTGCCTAAAAACCGAACCGAACCGTGCACACCCCTAATGAAAACATTAGCGGGTTGGGTAGCGAGTCAAAACGAGTGATATGGTGCTCGATTTGATGCAAAATTATTTTTTTCCAGACTCACCCTAATTTTTATCATTACAGCATTGGAACACCGAAAAATGGCAAAAAAAGTCAATAGCCGGGAGAGCAAACCGCAAAAATGACTTGTGCCGTCATACAGGCGGGTCAATACGATTTGATCAACATCGTATCAACTTGGTAAGCTAAATATTATTAACCATCTCTATATTTAACACTTATAATTTACAATACTCCTTTTTGTGTAGGACAAAGAAGAGGGTAAAACAGTTGGATACAAGAAAGTATTGTTACAGACCCACGCCACTAAGAGGTGCAAAAAAATGTTACAAGATGGGGTGATAAGTGAAAATGATTTTGCGTCGTTGGAGTTTGTTACCGACCGTGCAAAGCGTTCATATGTAAGCTCTCTTCTGTCATTTATTTATAACTAAGTGGAATTCCTTCGAGAGCTTCGTGGCGGGCAAAGCGTTCATATGTCACTTTTACCGGCTGATAACTTTCATTTGATAAAATTATAGGTCGCATACTCGCAACAACTTAAAGATTTGTATGGGGACGTGGATTGCGATGATTTAGACTTGTGGAAAAGTTTGCATCCTAAGTGTAAGGGTCGCAAGATGTTCGGGATAGGATCTTCTGATCCTGATTTTCTGGTGACCGGAAAAAAATCATCTACAATTTGCGGTTCTAACGATGATGCCCGACACTCGCAAGAGGTATCATTATTTATTCTTGTTATTTAGATAGCATAAACATTTTTAAGATAGTCCCATTAGTGAAGGTCGTATTGAAGGTAGCTTGTTTATGATTGATTGAGTACATTGCTGGTTGAATAGGTTTGTTATAGGCGGGTTTGGGTCACGGGTCAGAATGGGCCGTGCGGGTCAAAATGGATTGGGTCAGAATAGGTTATTTTTAAACATGGTTAATTTGATTCGGGTTAGAACGGGTTCACGTCAATTTTGATTTGGGTCAAAAGGGTTCATTTTCAAGGTTTAATATGATACTTCATTTTTTTTAATATGTATGTGTGTTTGTATTTTGTTATAAGGGATTTTTACGTTGTTAGTTAGATTTTTGTAGGGTTGTGTTGATCGACCTGTTCGGGTTGATATGTGATGATTACGGTTTTATAATTTTCAGCTTCAAAAAGTTCAGGCGGAGCTAGAAAGAGAACGTGAGGCTCGACAAAACATAGAAGCCCGTTTCGAACTATTTCAACAAGAGCTTGAAAAAGAGCGGGCCGACCAAGACGAATGGCGAAAAAATATGGAAGAATTGGTGAAAAACATCGGAAAGAAGTAAACAAAGCTCTCGTTTTGTTAAGTATTAGAATATTGGATTAGTTTTGAATCAAAAAACTTGCTCTTAATTAGGATTTTTTTGTGTGTTTTGGAACTTTTGGAATGTTTTAGACTCTTGCTTGTTGCAAATGTTTTGGAATGTTCTATAATTTTCTTGCAATTTTTTTGGAATATTTTATATTTTGCTGCATTTTTTTATACAAAAAATGGTTTTTTTAAAATTCTCTGATATTGTTATTTTGTCACAAATCTGTCGCTGAAGAGTTTTATAATTTGTAGGAATTTTGTCGCAGAAGAGTTTTATAATTTGTAGGAATTTTGTCACAGAAGAGTTTTATAATTTGTAGGAATTTTGTCACAGAAGAGTTTTATAATTTGTAGGAATTTTGTCGCAAGAACGTTTTTAACTGTTTGTAGGAAATTTGTAGCTACATTAAAAATATATTTTTAGTTGTAGGAAATTTGTCGCAAACTGTTTTGATAACTTTGTAGGAAATTTGTTGGAAACCGTTAGTTTTGTAGATACTTTGTAGCAAATTGTTTAGAGAAAATTTATAAATTTGTAGGAAACTTGTGGAAAGTTTTATGATTTGTAGGAAATTTTGTCGCAAGAAAGTTTTATAATTTGTAGGAATTTTGTCGCAGAAAAGTTTTATAATTTGTAGGAATTTTGTCGCAAGAACGTTTTATAATTTGTAGGAATTTTGTCGGGAAAATAAAAAATTATGAATATTTTTTTTAATAATGTTATTAATTTTAAAAATAAAATATCATAAAATAATATACAAAAAAGTCAAAAACGTGGAAGAATTGTAGGAATTTTGCAAGAAGAGCGATTTGTGAGTATTTTGTAGCAAATTTTGCGACAAGAGATTTTGTAGGAATTTTGTAGCAGATTTTGTCGTATTTTTGTAGCTAACCCGGTTACCCACAAGTTTATTTCCTATGAATTTTTTTGTAGGAAATTTGTGGGTAAGGCCAATTTCAGACAAATTTGCTACAAATTTGGTTGTCACAAACTTGGCAATTTTCTAGTAGTGCACGGCTGCTGCATGGTTCTGAAAGGATCGGGGAGGGTCAGTTGTTGGGACCCGAAGACATCGTGTTTGACCCTATGTTAGGGGTTATTTACACGAGCTGTGGTGATGGGTGGATTAAACGAGTCACGTTGAATGACTCGGTGGTGGAGAACTGGGTTAACACCGGTGGTAGGCCTCTTGGACTCGCTCTTGGTTACTCCGGGGAAGTTTACGTCGCTGATGCTTTTAAGGTTAGTTTGTATAGTAAACTAGAAATATCACTTTTATTATTATTATTTTGCATTAACGTATATAATTAAGAATGGTAACCGTGAAAGGTATGATAGCTCAATCAATCAGTGGAATAGACACGAGAGAATTTTATACCTGGGAAAAGATTACACGAGACGAGAGAATTTTATATACAAGTTAAGTTTTGTCTCAAATTTGTTGAAATCTCAGAGTACTCCGTTTGGTCCAGTAGGTGCTTTAAGAGTGCTCAGGATTGATTCTGTTATTCGTTAAAAAAAAGCAATAACATACTAAAATTTGGCAATTACAAATATAATACCATTAAACTAGTTTAAACTATAAAGTTTGAAAATTAAGATTTATTCTGTTGGTCTTTAAAAAAATCAATAACATACTAAAAATTGGCAATTACAAAGATAATACCATTAAACTTGTTTAAACTATAAAGTTTGAAAATGAAAATAAAAAACTAAGAAGTTTATTTCCTCCGAGCAAACTCGATTTTGCAAGACCGAGAGTTTTGGCCAAACATTCATGTGCATGCATGCACCCCCTCCGCAATACCATTTCGACCAAATTCTTCACACCTTACGTGTTCATACACTACAAGAATAAAACATCCGTTGAACCAAATTTTTTTACCTTATAGGGACGACTCTTTTAACCCTATAGATATGATATGTGGTATCCATAACGTTTGTTTCTATAGGGCCGTCCCAACAAGTTGTTGATGAAGTGGTGGGAAAATTTTTGGAAAAGTAGTGGGAAATTTTGCCACTGAATGAAAAAAAATTGACTGGTCAAAATTAGTCGAAACCGTATGTCTTCTCCATAGCTTTGGTCTTTTTACAATTTTTTTTTATTTTCGTCATTACTAAATGAAAACTCCTATAAAATATTTAAAGTTGTAGAGACGACTTGTGGTCTCTAGTTGAAACATTTTTTTGGGTTTCTTATTTATTATATTAGTATTAAAACAATAACAAAAACAATTTATCTTCAAGCTATAGGTACAACATTTCATCTCTATAGAATAATCTTATTTGAAATGAAGGAAATCCTTATAAGAACGAAATGTCGTCCCAATAGGTTATTCTATAGGGACAACTTTTGTCCTCCCTATAATTTTGTCCCTACAAGTATTTTTTTTCTTGTAGTGATAGATGTTGAAGTTCATATAAGGAGTTTATTAAGCATATTGACCCTATACTTATAAACCACGTAAATGGTTGTTCAGCCTACTCCAATAACAAGTTGCTAACCAAATTGTTACAACACCTTCAATTTAAACACATAATATTAAGTATTGAGATCGTATACACCTTAACTTCATTCTAGACACCTTTTAGCTCAGTGTAAATCTCACACAAACAGGACACAAATTTATAAATAAATTTATACTATGTAATAAAAGAAACATTTGAGGACATATGACGCTCTATCAGATGATCTCAATTATTTTTCCCGTCTAAATAAATTAATATACATTCTATTATAGAGGGTTCCGAATTGTGAATGAAATAGTGGATAATTTGAACTTTTTTATACAATAATATTTTTCTAAAAACATTACACCGTATTAACGAAATTTAGTTCTCTTTAATTTTAGTAGGCTATTGCTATAGGTTTCTTAAAATTAAAAAAAAATTACAAGCCATAGAGATATAACTTTTTTATTATTTGGCATATAAAATTAGATTTATTCAACTCATGCAATAGACGAGATTTTTTAAAAATACAACTTTTTTTGTTATTTAGTATACAAAATGACATTTATTCAACCCATGTAATAAATAGGGTTTTAAAAAAAACAATTTTTTTATTATTTGGTATATAAAATTACATGTATTCAACCCGTACAATAAACGGGGTTCTTAAAGATATAATTTTTTATTATTTAATATATAAAATTATATTATTCAACTCGTGTAATAAACGAGGTTTATAAAGATATATTGTTTTATTATTTGGTATATAAAGTAATAATTATTTAACCCGTGTAATACACGGGGTTCTAACCTATAATTATATATATAATTGTAGTGTCGGTTTTGCAATTCAAAAGAGGGTTGTGGTGTACCTTATTGCCTGTTTACTTGTCATCTGCTTGTAATTTGTTGTTTTGTCATTTTATAAAATATAAAAGGACTTTAGGTGTAAAAAATATTATGGTGTATGTTAGTGAAACTCGTTACTTTACTAAATTTTCTAGCACTTCTACAGTTCTATATATTACTCTTTTTGCGTTTCACCAAACCGATCTTTGCACTATTGAACATCATTTAGTAAGATTTAGAAAGAAACTGATTAGAGCGAGGAAGAAGCATGTGAGATTGAGTCAATTAGAAAAAAATAGGAGATAAAAACTATTTTATTTCACAAAACATAACATTAGGTCATCATTTTTTTCGATGATTATTCCTTTTATTAATAAACGTGACGTTTTATTAATTTATCAATGAAATGCCTTTCTTTTATATACGTTTCATATAAAAACAAACTATAATTAAGAAACTCAACCAAAAAATTACATAGTCAATTTTTATTTATCTTTAATGTTTTGTGATGGCCCATATATAGTGAGATATGCAAGTATGTAACCATTGTTTTTTTTTTTCTTTTTTTGAACGACAAATTTCTTTTATTCATGTCGTCTGTGGGACTTGAACCCAAGACCTCCCTCTCTCAAGGTGTTTAAATGTTTTACGGTTTTACCTTTACCAATAGACCACCACTCCATTGGTATGTAACCGTTGTTTGTATGATATTTAAAGTAAAAGTTACACGTCTATTATAAGTTTTTTTCATTAATTAGCATGTAGAAGTTAACAAGTAAAGCAATTAATTAATTGTTAAATCAGCTATTTTAAGATTCATTTTATTCATGTTGGTCTAACGAAGAAGTCCTAGTCTAGCATTCTCCGAAGTATTAGTTACGTTCGATGTAAATATTTAGACCAACATGTCGCTTTTAGTTTTGTGGCAATTCACCTAACGTTGACTTGGAGTTTATGACAGATAAAAAATTGTTCTTTTAATTAATAAACTTATGCCCTTCAAAAAATTAATAAACTTCTATGTCATTATTTAGTTTCTTAAATAGATTATTGGCGGCTAAAAAGTCGTTGCGTTATTTGTATATTTTAATTGTATTTCACATTTTATACTGAAGTATTCATATTATATGGGTGGAGATATAATAGTAGGTTTATTTGGCTAGGAAGGATAGAAAGTGATATTGACCATCCATTAAGTTAATCAAGGGCTAAGATTAAATCAGAGAAATTGAAAAGAAGAAAATAGGCGCGTGGGTTTGTTCAAGGGCATTCTAGTCAATCCAAGCCAATAGTTTCTATCTCCTCCAATTCCCCCCCATTTTTTAAAAGTTAATAACTCTTTCATACAACATTATTTTTTTATAAAAATTGCACCAAAAAAACGAGCGTTTTTTTATCTTTAAAACGAGTATACTATTGCTATATTTTAAAAAAAAATTTTAAACCCAGTTGCGTAAAACGCAATAGAAAGACCACGTAAAACGCAATGAAAAAAAAACCTAAAAATGACATTTTTCTAAAACGCAATGCACCAAAACACAAAGAAATGACTTATTTGTAAAACGCAATGGCCAGAAAACACATAGTAATGTATTATTTGTAAATCGTAATGGCCAGAAAACACATAAAAAGGTGTTTTACCTAAAACGCAATGCACCAAAAACACAAAGAAATGACTTATTTGTAAAACGCAATGGCCAGAATACACTTAAAATGTTTGTTTTCTAAAACGCAATGGACTGAAAACACATAAAAAAAATGTTTTACCTAAAACGCAATGCACCAAAAACACAAATAAAATGTCTTATATGTAAAACGCAATGGCTAGAAAACACTTAAAAATGACTCATTCTAAAACGCAATGGACTGAAAACACCTAAAAAATGTGTTTTACCTAAAACGCAATGACTAAAAACACTTAAAAATGTGTTTTTTTTTTTCTAAAACGCAATAGCCAGAAACCACATAAAACTCTCTTATTTCTAAAACGCAATGGACACATAAAATTGTCTGTCACTGTGAACTGTCTGAATTGTCTACGAATTACTGTCTTCGAAATGAGCCAATTTCTGGAAAATTAATTTTTATGATGCGTTTTTAGTACAGCAATTCAACCCCAGCCAGGGGCTGCCGCCCCTGGGACCCCGCTACCGGGGGCTGCCGCCCCCGGACCCCCGCAAAGATCGTAAAACGTAATGAATAAATCAAAAACCCAGATCATGAAAATGAAATTAAAGAATTTCTTACATGGATTGAAGCCGATTTCTTCATCAATTGACGAAATTTGAATGATAGAAACACTTATCAACACTCGAATCGAACGAATCGAGTGATTATCTCCAAAATCACCGGAAAAACGAGATTTTTTTTTATGAAATTAAACTGGGTTTTCTTCAAAAAAAAACTGAAGAACACGTTGATCGGGTTCTGAATCATTGATTGGTGATGAAAATCGCACTATAATGTAGTGATTATTGAGATAGAAAGTGAAGAAATAGTTGAAGATGGTGGGTTTTGGAAATGGTGGGTTTTTGAATTTACTGGGTTTTGAAAAAGGAAGAAGAAGGAGTTGGATTGACTAAAATACCATTTCTCTTTATTTTAAAATTTGCCACATGTCATAATCCTATGGCTTCCTATCCTTCCTAATGAAAATTAACTTCCTATTTGATCTTTTCCCATTATTTTATTTCTTTGAACACGAATATCTTTTTTTTTAGGACTTGAACAAAAGACTTTACACTTAAATGTATAAAAAAAATTTGCCTTGTTAATGAACCACAAAACTCAGTGGTAACTATCTTATATTATTTATTGTTAGCAATTAAAAAAATCTTCTGTGGAACAACCACGGTAATTCCTTGGGGATCAATGACAGGATATAAGTGGCGGAACTAGTCCAAAATTTTAGGGGTATCTCAATTTTTATTTTTAGATCAGGGGTATCCTTTATATAATGAAGACGGAGTCGAAAGATATTTTTACACTACGGAGACGGAGTTGATTGGTATTTTTACACTACTAAGATGGGGTTGAGCCATAGCCCGTGCTATCCATGCTAACACATTAGGTCCGCCCCTGCAGGATATGTAAGATACCAAAAGAATAAAAATAAATATAATTTTATACATCCATGACTAATCCTTTAGTGGACCAACATATAAGCTAACGGTAGGTCAACTCCCGAAAAAAGGAAAAAAACAACAAATTTTAGAGTGGCGTCGATAATCCGTCGATGAGCTTCCATGTCAGCGAGCGCTCCCCAAAAAAAATATTATTTTTTAGAGTGGTGTCGATTATCTGTCGATAAGCTTCCGTGTCAGTGATCTCTCAATTAACTCTGTTAGTGATCCATCGATGAAGTCTTTACTCATATCCCTTTCCCTCATGAATCTTCAATCAACTTATATTACCTTCGCCAGGAGTCACCTATGATGAAGTCCCACTGCAAGAAATGGCCACCTTTAGCGGCGACAGCTGTCGCCGCTATTGCCCTCTTTTGTCACCACTATTAACTTTTACCGGCGACATGTCGCCGCTAAAGGGTCGTCGGTATTGATGGGTCGCTATTGCCCTTTTTGTCGCCGTTACTGATGCTGTCGTCGCTATTGCCCTATAGCCGGAGTTTTGCCTGAAAAAAGATTGTTTCAGTGCTCCAATGTACCAAAATGTTGGCAATATCAACTGCCTCTGTTCATCAAATATATGCAATCAATACAAAACAAAATACACTCAGCAAATCATATATATAACATATGTTACATAAAGATGTTTTTTACATAAAACTACAAATCTCATATATTTAATCAAACAAATCTCATATATTTAATCCATTCAATTCTCCGGTGACGATGAAGATGCTCCGGTGAAGATGAATGTGCTCCGGTGATGCTCCGGTGAAGATGAATGTGCTCCGGTGATGCTCCGGTGAAGATGCTGGTGCTCAGGTGATGCTCCGGTGAAGATGCAGGTGCTCCGGTGATGCTTCGTTGAAGATGAAGGTGCTCCGGTGTAGATGCAGGTGTCCGGTTACGAAGGAGAATGCTCCGGTGATGCTCCGGTTACGAAGGAGAATGCTCCGGGAAGAAGCATGACTTGTGTTTGTTTTGAAGAGAAGAATGAAATTTTATTTGAAGTTTGAGAAGATGGGGTTGTGCAGGTATTTAGGATTCAAAGAGAAATTAAAGGATATGTGTTTGTTTCAGGAGAAGAAGATGACCCTTAGATCATTGCTTAATCAACGGCCAGCAGCAGACCTTGGAGTAGCACACGGATCGGAATCAATAGCGGCGACACTCGGACGCCGGTATTGATCATTGTCGCCGGTAATGCTATGGGTCGCCGGTATTGATCATTGTCGCCGGTATTTCTAGCGCCGCTAATACTGTATGTTTCTTGTAGTGTCCGTCGCTTAATGTCCTTTAAGTTGTAGTGTTATGAGTAACACAAAACATTAACCCAAAACGCCAAGAGTAACATTCCATAACACTTTTAGTTTTTTATCGTTTTCATGAAGCGTAAAATCAAATTTCATTTATCCACTTGTAGTTGTTTCCTCTCAAGTTTGTAAGAATTAGGTTCACTTTTTATTAAAAAAAAATATTAATAAAATAAATAATAACGAGACTCTCGTTATTCGTGGGAAATTCATCAAGTACAATACCGGTTACATAAACCAAATGAACGAAAATAAAATACACAATAATTGTACCAATCTTGATTCAAGCCAACATCTTTGGAAGAACTTCAACCGCACCATCTTGAATAAACCTCCACTGCAAGACAAGCAAAATTGTTGACGGTTTTGGTTGAGGCACGTGTTCAACACGCTCCCCTTAAAACAGATTCCGCGCCTCCTCTCAGACGGTTCTGTCTCCCAGGGTACAACAACCGGAACAGTATGTGTACTGCCGGAGATAGCTCTCGCGCCCGAGATAACACCGGGTATGATGGTGTTCATATAATAGGAAAAATTTAAGTTGTTTAAAACAATCTAGAGAAAACTCTTCTCTAAATTTCCATGCAACAAAGATGAATTTTCTATATGTGTGTATGTCTCTCTACTACAAGAATATGAACTCCCATGTTCATATATACACACATCAAGATTAATGTCATTTAATCTTGTAATAAAGCAAGACATTCAATTTGTAATAAACAAGATATTAAATCTTGTAACTAAAAAGACATTTAATCAGGTTTTAATCTCTAATTAATGGACTTAAGTGGTTAGTCAAAAACGGTCATATTCATCATGACACGAATTAAATGGTTTGAAACAACTAGTTTGACTAGGTCCAACTAGATCTTTTACTATTGTTGCAAACCTGCGCGCGTGCTAGAACTGATCCGCCAGTCCGCGTGCCACGCTTCAAGGATCTTATGCCACGCCATATGGAGCCGCGCGCCATACGGATGCCACTACGCATACCAGGACGCCACCCGGTCATGCGCCGTCCATACTCGTGCGCCACCTGCACTCTCCGCCCTAGCCAATGACGTGCGCCATGCGCCTAAGGAGCTCACGCCGCATCGACATGCCATGGCATCCGCCTACGCCACCCAAGGGTGCGCCATAAGCGGACCCGCCATGTATCTGACCACGCGCTCATGGACAAAAATACGAAGGCGGTGTGCGAAGTTCAAAGTGCACTGCATAGGGCCTATAGCCCACGACACGCGCGCATATGTGCACGAGTAAGGGTGCTCTGCACCCTTTAGGATCCTCACTAGTGTTTGCCTTTAAGGAAACAATATACAAGGAGTGCTCCTCCTTATAAACCACTTTAAGTTTTGTCATCCCACCTATGTGGGACAAGTTGACAAAACTAATCCATTTTATTCATCTTTGTTTGTTCCAAACATACAACTTCAAGCTTCGATATCTCATTCATCTTAGCTCTATTTGGACATAGTTTGAACACAAACCATAAATAATTATTTATACAACACATATATAAATATTATTGATGTCCAAAATATTTAGTGAAAAACTCATTTTCACTAAAATTTCCAACAAAGTTTCCCCGAGAACCAAGTTTCATGTAGTGGCCATGCTTGATGTTTCCTTCTTTTATTTAAGTGGTTAACCGAACCGGATACATGTAACATACCGAATAACTAAAACCTACATTAATCGACCTAGTAGGCTTGAAAATCCCCATAAACAAACCATTTGGTTATTTTCGATTGAAAGGTAAATCCGACTGATCATACACATCCTAGTTGTATACATAGTTATGATCGGTTATTAGTTTGATCATTTAGAAAAATATATAGGGTTTGTCTAAATTGTCTAGAAGTAATTACGTTTTAGAGTTAAAGTTGTATAACATTTAAATTACAATTTCTATATAGTAGAGATTGGACATGAAGATAAAAATTAAAAATAAAGAAAGAAGCTAAACAAATATTAAGTTAAGCTTGTGGTTCAATTTTTTTCATAGGGATTACTTAAAATAACCAAAGATGGTGAAATAGAAACATTGACAGACGAGGCCGAAGGTGTAAAATTTGGAATAACAGATGCCGTTGCAGTTGCAAAAAATGGTGTATTGTACTTCACTGATGCTTCTTGGAAATATAACTTGCACAGTTCTACATTAGACTTCTTTGAAGGTCGGCCTTATGGTAGACTCATGAGCTATGATTCATCCACAAGGAAGACCAAAGTGATCGCTCGCAATCTCTACATTGCTAATGGTGTTGAAATGTCCCCGGGGCAAGATTTTGTTATTTTCTGTGAAACTCCAATGTAAGTTCCATCACTAATTTCAAAAGGTGTCAGTTTCAACTCATATTAGATAAATATGGGTTGATACAAGTAACATTTAATTTATAGAGTAAACTGCCATTTTGGTCCCTGTGGTTTGGCCAGTTTTGCCACTTTAGTCCAAATCTCAAACTTATTACATCTGGGGCCCTGTGGTTTGCATTTTGTTGCCATTTTAGTCCAAAACTCAAATCAGGTCAGATTTAAAAAAAAACCCTGGTTTTTGTCCTTTTCCTCAGGGGCATTTTGGTCTTTTGCTAACTAAATATTAATTAAATCTCTATCTATTTATAAGTTATTCTCTCTCTCTCTAAACAAAATCTGACTCTCTCTCTCTCTAAACTTGTTCTTGATAACCAAACATAATCATCAAAACCCATATCAAACAAGTTCAGCGTGCATTCTCTCTCTCTCTCTAAACAAAATCTGACTCTCTCTCATCTCTCTCTCAATAACTCGATCCAGATCCAGGATGAATCTCTCTCTCTACACAAAATTTGACTCTCTCTCTTCTCTCTCTCAATAACTCGATCCAGATCTAGGATGAACAACAACAAAACATCTGTCGCCGCTGAGGAACAACCGTCGCCGCCTGAGGAACAACCGTCGCTGCCTTTGTCTTCGCCGGAACTGAATGAGAGAGAGTCAGATTTTGTGGTGAGTGTGTTGATGGAGGTTGTACTGACGGTGGATTTACGGTGATGGATGGTGAAGGTGATCGGAGATGATGGTGGTAGATGGTGGTTCAGATCTGCCGGAACTGAATGAGAGAGAGTCAGGTTTTGATGATGTTCTTGATTTTCTAGGTTTTGTTTGTATACAGTGTTGAATTCGTTCTTGTTTTTCTGGGTTTTATTGCAAATATGATATTTGATATTTGATGATTTTGGGTTGAATTCGTTCTTGTTTTTCTGGGTTGAATTCGTTCTTGTTTTTTATCTGGGTTTTGATGATGATGTTTGGTTGATTTTGGGGAACGGTTATGGTGGCGGTGGTGGTGAGAAGGGGGAGGATGTGGCGGTGGTGATGGTCGAATGGCTCGGGCCGGGGGTGGATGTGTGGTGGTGGTGGTTGCGACGGTGTTGATGATGAAGATGAGATGATGTTGATGATGAAGATGAGATGATGAAGATGAGATGTTGCTGTTGTTGTTGTTGTTCTGGCAGTGGCATTATATTATTTATTAAATTTGAGATATAATATTACAAAATACCCAAAATACCCCTGAGGATAAGGACAAAACAGGGGGGTCAAAAGTGGGTAATCTGGTCAAATTTCACTTTTGGACTAAAATGGCAACAAAATGCAAACCACAGGGCCCTGGATGTAATAAGTTTGAGATTTGGACTAAAGTGGCAAAAATGGCCAAACCACAGGGACCAAAATGGCAGTTTACTCTAATTTATAATGATTAAATGGTCATACTTTTACAACTTACTTGAAAACAAAATTGGTTATCCTCAAAGGGATTGAAAGTTGTGTAAAGTGTTAATCACATGTTATTATCATTTATAATGAGTCAAAGTGAACTATTACAACTTAAAACTATAATGGCTATCCTCAAAGGAATTGAAAGTTATGTTATAACTATTTTTTATACATTAGATCATCCATAAAGTTGAAACGAAAATGTTTACTGGTCGGTCCAAACTCGGACCTAACCATTTTGACGACAAGAATTACTTGGCAAATTTCCACTAACGTGAGTTCATATTGATCGATTACTCAATCCGTCTAATTTGTCACCTCTACTCGTCTCTTTTTTGTCTTTAAAAACCTAGAGATTTGACATTTTGGTGACACCATATGCAGGATGAGATATAGTAGATACTACATACAAGGGGAAAAAGAGGGTTTAACAGATGTGTTTATAGATAGATTGCCAGGTATGCCCGACAACATACATTACGATGGTGAGGGGTACTACTGGATTGCCATTATCTCGGTAAATCTAACTTTTGTACAGATAGAAATTATAAGTTAATATATTCTATAGAGTTAAGTTCTTGTGAAAATAAAATTATCGTACGAAACGTACGAAGTGAAAGAAAGTCAAAAAAGTGGCGGTGGCATTTTGGTAATTATCAGCAACTTCAAAATTACTCTAGTAGAGTAATTTTGAACTTCTGTAGGGTAATTTTGTGTCACACCCCAACCAATGGCGGAAACATCGGGATGAGACGAAGTGTGAAGATTGCTAGAGACATCATAACGCTATTTGTGACAATATTTAGAAAATCCAAATTTCATTTCATTTCATAACTTCAAATAGTCAACATTACAAGATATTCAAATACGACAAGTTTAACAAAACAACATGATAACATAACAAAATTTTGATACAACATTTTAAACCCTAACGTCTATATGTGTATCTAGGCATCAACGCTACTTCATTTCATAGCATCATCGTCCTCAACCTGTAACATGTTTAAAATAAAGTTCAATGCAAAAGCAAAGGCGAGTATACAAGTTTGATACGTACATAGCAAAAGATAAGTTTGAACAATTCCTCATAGCAAGCATGTGATTCAAGATAAACATTTAAACATGGCATGTGTCTAACATATCAAACCAAGAAAACGCAATATGCTCAAGACATAACCTCAAGTTTACGGGCGGGTCGTTAATCCTATAGCGCTACATATGTCAAGGTTTGGCTCGTACGAAGTTAATGATAAGTTCAACACATAAGAATAACCCAAGTTTAAAGTATCAAGTCATCACGTATACAAGCATGTTATAGGAACGTTCATGTGTTTAATAAAGTGTTCATGTGTAAGTTAATAGGTAAACATGTTACACCCCAAAAGTGGTAAAAGTAAAAAGGGGGAAATACGAGTATACTCACAAAGTTTGCATATGTTTTCCGATTATCCAATTGTTGACGAGTAGAGATTTAGAGTCCGAATGTATAAGGGTTAAGGTTCAAGTATGTTTAGAGTCGAGATTCGGTGTTTAAAACAACATAAAAATAAGATATGAGAATAACATGGAAAATAATCATTTAGTACATATGATGCTTGTTCTTGACACTAGGAAACTCGAAGGAGTTTAGATGTTTTCATGGAACAAGGTTCCATTAGAATCGTGACAAGTTATCATAGTCTAGGATGATGTAATCTAGTACCCCGACATATGAACACTAGTTCATCATCAAAGATTCGATTATTCGAATAATATATTTAGGTTATATAATATATGTCCAATAGTTCAAGCATGAGGTAGAAGATTAAAATCTTCATTTTGGTACCTCTAAATGTCATAGAAGTCATGTAGGAGGTAGGAAGATCAAGTCTTCCATTTAGGCACCTCTATGTGTTCACCACTACACTTGATGTAAAAAAAACAACCAAGGAGGGTCATGAACATACAATAAAGAATAAGAAATATACACACTAACTAAGAGAAATCATCAAATCATGTGAGGATTGTATGTTTGGACAACCCAAGTTGTTCCATAATCACTCATGTATCAAAGACAAAGTTTGACATGACTTGTGGGTTAAAAACCCTAAACAAAACACCAAGTTTATGAGGTTTAATCCTCTGATTTTAAATGTCTCAACCTTGTTTTTAAGCTTAACCAACCATGGGATAAGTTGTAAGCATTAGGACATAGGTATGAGATGTGTTGGACACAAGTTGCATAGGTTTAAACAAGTTTTTGATGAACATAAAAACAAACAGAAAGTTTATGGACTATTTCGGGGCATTTCCAGGTCTGATTTCTCCAAGGAGAAGTCTAGGAATCGAACCCCATGATTATACAAGCAAGTAGGAAAAAGAATCGAGTGAATCGGATAAGAATTGAGTGAGTTATGCTCATTTTCGTGAAGGGGTGTCAATCTACTCGAACCCTTGCTTTCAGCTACGGTTTGGTGGATGTTTTGTGAGTTTTTAGGGTTGCAAAAGTGGTAGGGAGGCTGGTTATAAGTGGTATTTATAGGGGGAAGGATTAGGGTTTCAATGGGTTGGGCTTTGGAAGTGTTTAGAAGGGGTTACACCTTGAAACTAGCCCACAAAACCCAACTATATGGGCTGAATTTTGCTGAATTGGGGCTGCCATATTTCTTTATTTTTTTATTTTTTTAAAACATTATAATGAGTAATTTTGTTAGTTAAGTTGTGTAATAATGTGCAACAATGTTTCCCCTAACTTGTAACAAGGTGAAATATGAAATAAAACATGATTTAACTAGGTAAAAAGTGTAATGTACAAGTTTTATTTACGAAGCAAGTTCCGTATTTTACAACGATTACGATGAAAGAATGGTTATAAGAACACAAGATTTCCAAAGATATAATTTCACGTAAGGTTTCTAAATGTAGGATGTTTGAAAACGCAGGGCGTTACAGTCTCCCCTCCTTTAGGAAATTTCGTCCCGAAATTTATTCAAGAGGAAGGCTTGAAAGAGTTTTTGGCATAAAGGTGATCATTAAGAATTGAAACTTGGGAAGTTTGAAAGTTTTGAAAAGTACCAAATTTTGGAGAACGTCAAGGTAGATTTGCAAGGGGAAGTTTTTAAGGATAGTATAAAAAAATCATACTTTCGTAAAACCTGTTTATTGAGAGGAACGAAAAGGTTTGTTACTTTAAATAAAGCAATAGAGGTATACTAAGTATAGTTTCACAAGAATCAAGAATAGGGAGGCTATTTTATAGGTAACGAGGTAAGTTAGGACTCAAATGTTTAAACAAGCTGGATTGCGAACGAGTTTTGTATAAAATAATACGAGTATAGAATGAACGAATGACTCTTAAAGAGTACAAGTATGTGAATAGCATAAGTGTTGGATAGATGAACGTAGTGTGTTAAGGATGAAGTCTCGTCATGAATAATCGGATATAATGCGTTTGTGAGTTGCGTGAAGTTGTATTAGGTCCAAAAGGTCTGCAACACACTGAATTTCTCATGGCACGTTTTACGAAAGTTTGGTAACATGGTGAAAACACTTATATATAGGAAGTACCAGCGGCGTATCCACCATGTTTTAACCACATTACGTCCGTTTCGTTACTTGGGGTCATGTTACGTTCCGTGTCTTACCATACACAGTAGTACACTCTATGGTTCTCATACGCCTATCACTATAATCCCGTGTGCACCCGCGATTATACTGATCGTCGCATGATCCACATAGCTTGTACTAGTTATGTATGAATCAAGGTATACATGAATTTGAAAATAAGAATGTGTACGTAGAAGAATGTCGTATGTAAGCATGTTTATGTTTAAGCATGTATGGGACCCACGTAAGCGAATCCCTCGGATTACGCTCGCGTATAGGTACGAATGTACGAATCATGAGTAAGGATGAAAGTATGAGCATAAGTTTAAGTATGAATACGCATGTATGTATGAGCATAAACATAAAATGTGTAAGTAGTATGTGTACAAGTAGAAGCGCAAAACGTATAAGTAGTATGCGTATAAGTAGAAGCATAAAACGTATGAACATAGGTGTAGGTATGAAAAATAAATATTGCGTATATAGTGTTTGTTGGGACACCACGGATCTAAGTGTATAAAGCATTCAAAAGTTCGAGTATGTAATACGAATGATATAAATGATGTTATCGCGAGGTATCGACCAAAATGTGTACGATGATATGCATGTATAGTTGTTTAAACGAAACATTGAGTTTATTGAATCAAATTTAGATTGAGCTTGGTTTAAAAGGGTAGAATATAGTTTGCATATGTAAGAGTATATAAAGTACTTATTGGTCATGCATATCGCATTTCGTAATGAATGGAAATGCTACCTTTGTTTTAAAAGAGTTTACGAGATCCGAAGATGGTCGGTCCCTATGAAGTCTTCTTGCCCACGTGTTTTGAAAAATAGGTGTAGGAAAAATGTAAGTTCGTTTCATCTAACAAGAAATTTTGGAGTTTTTTTGTGAATACGTTGATCCTTGGAAAAGGGATTTATCAAAGGTCTTAGTGTTCATTTTAAAGGGTTTAGACAAATGGTTCGTTGATGTTGGAAATATTCTTTGGTAAAACGATCTCATAATATCTATAAGATCCTATAGGTAATTGAGAAAGGTTGGTTTGGTTTCAATTTAGAATGGAAGTCTCTAGTATGACGATATAATGTGAGCAAGTTTTAGTGATTAAGTCGAATACGAAGTTCATGGGCAAGAGTTTCATTGGGCCGATTAAATTGATAGGTAGCATTTCGTAAGGTTTTGAAGTTTGAGTAATAAAACGTTTTAAGACATGATTATGAATTTCGCGTATATGAGTTGAGTGAAAATAGATTGTAGAATAAAAGTACGTTTGATAAAACAATGTATTTCGAAATCTGTATGAGTGGGTATTTTTAAATAACATTAAACAATTTGGGTATAAAGTATGATCGAGTTTGCATAATAAGATGTTTCGAAAAAGAAGTTTTGGTAACGGTCACCTAAGTAAGGGAATCACCCCTAACTCGTTGGTGAGGTCGTTTTAAGGGAAGAGGGGTGGAGTCAATCGTCAAGGTAAGGGAGTCACTCCAATCTCGATGATACCTCTCCACTAGTTGTTACAAGGAATATGAATTTAAATTATATGAAAATCATGCATATATAAATGTATCGAAAAGGTTCGATATGTTGTGCGTGTGAAAAGAGAAATCAAAGGTAAACTCGAGGTTGAAAGATTGCATCGTATAAAATGAACAATAGAAACACATGTTTGACCAAAGTTTGGAGTTTTCCAAACGGAACTTTGACTAACCAAAGTGGTCGAAAAGTCTTTTGAATTTGAGGAGCATGCTTTGGCCTAATAGGTAAAATACTCTCGCCGACAGGTCGGTTAACGGTATTTACCCTTCCGGTTACTACATGTCTCAAATCAATCGAAATTTCGAGACTTGGCGGGATTTATGAAAAAATCAAGGAGTGGAACTAGTCGACAAGGTGCGGGTTTCACCCCTATCTTGACGATTTCGTATCCTAAGTGTGGTTGGTACTCGTCGGGTCAAAATTTAAATTTCGACATGTTGACGAGGGTCCACTAGAATTTGAAATTTGAGATTTGCCATTTAGATGTGGATTTCACTCCTAGCTCAATGGCGATATCTCGTGTAAAAAGAAGAATAGATAGATTGAGAGTCGTTCACTAAATTGTGGGTTTCACGCCTATTTTGGTGAATTCGTCTCATTTGTACAATATGAGTGTTGTCGGATTTAGAATAATCAAGTAAAATGCATGAGGGAAGTGTGTGTTGAAGGAAATACACAAGCAAGTATAAACACATAAGAAAGCATATCAAGAATGGTACTTAAATAATGAAATGATAAAACAAGTGTTAACACATAATAGAACAAGCTTTAATGCGTACGAATAACATGTCAAATATTACACATGAGTAACATACATGTTTAAAAGAGCATAAATAAGTAACAAATAAGGTATCATGTAGTAGTCCAAGCAAAGCATACGAATAAGGCTCTAAAACTATAGACTAAGTGAAAGCATTCCTACTTTTCCTAATTCCCTATAGTTATGGGTCTGATACCAATCTGTCACACCCCAACCAATGGCGGAAACATCGGGATGAGACGAAGTGTGAAGATTGCTAGAGACATCATAACGCTATTTGTGACAATATTTAGAAAATCCAAATTTCATTTCATTTCATAACTTCAAATAGTCAACATTACAAGATATTCAAATACGACAAGTTTAACAAAACAACATGATAACATAACAAAATTTTGATACAACATTTTAAACCCTAACGTCTATATGTGTATCTAGGCATCAACGCTACTTCATTTCATAGCATCATCGTCCTCAACCTGTAACATGTTTAAAATAAAGTTCAATGCAAAAGCAAAGGCGAGTATACAAGTTTGATACGTACATAGCAAAAGATAAGTTTGAACAATTCCTCATAGCAAGCATGTGATTCAAGATAAACATTTAAACATGGCATGTGTCTAACATATCAAACCAAGAAAACGCAATATGCTCAAGACATAACCTCAAGTTTACGGGCGGGTCGTTAATCCTATAGCGCTACATATGTCAAGGTTTGGCTCGTACGAAGTTAATGATAAGTTCAACACATAAGAATAACCCAAGTTTAAAGTATCAAGTCATCACGTATACAAGCATGTTATAGGAACGTTCATGTGTTTAATAAAGTGTTCATGTGTAAGTTAATAGGTAAACATGTTACACCCCAAAAGTGGTAAAAGTAAAAAGGGGGAAATACGAGTATACTCACAAAGTTTGCATATGTTTTCCGATTATCCAATTGTTGACGAGTAGAGATTTAGAGTCCGAATGTATAAGGGTTAAGGTTCAAGTATGTTTAGAGTCGAGATTCGGTGTTTAAAACAACATAAAAATAAGATATGAGAATAACATGGAAAATAATCATTTAGTACATATGATGCTTGTTCTTGACACTAGGAAACTCGAAGGAGTTTAGATGTTTTCATGGAACAAGGTTCCATTAGAATCGTGACAAGTTATCATAGTCTAGGATGATGTAATCTAGTACCCCGACATATGAACACTAGTTCATCATCAAAGATTCGATTATTCGAATAATATATTTAGGTTATATAATATATGTCCAATAGTTCAAGCATGAGGTAGAAGATTAAAATCTTCATTTTGGTACCTCTAAATGTCATAGAAGTCATGTAGGAGGTAGGAAGATCAAGTCTTCCATTTAGGCACCTCTATGTGTTCACCACTACACTTGATGTAAAAAAAACAACCAAGGAGGGTCATGAACATACAATAAAGAATAAGAAATATACACACTAACTAAGAGAAATCATCAAATCATGTGAGGATTGTATGTTTGGACAACCCAAGTTGTTCCATAATCACTCATGTATCAAAGACAAAGTTTGACATGACTTGTGGGTTAAAAACCCTAAACAAAACACCAAGTTTATGAGGTTTAATCCTCTGATTTTAAATGTCTCAACCTTGTTTTTAAGCTTAACCAACCATGGGATAAGTTGTAAGCATTAGGACATAGGTATGAGATGTGTTGGACACAAGTTGCATAGGTTTAAACAAGTTTTTGATGAACATAAAAACAAACAGAAAGTTTATGGACTATTTCGGGGCATTTCCAGGTCTGATTTCTCCAAGGAGAAGTCTAGGAATCGAACCCCATGATTATACAAGCAAGTAGGAAAAAGAATCGAGTGAATCGGATAAGAATTGAGTGAGTTATGCTCATTTTCGTGAAGGGGTGTCAATCTACTCGAACCCTTGCTTTCAGCTACGGTTTGGTGGATGTTTTGTGAGTTTTTAGGGTTGCAAAAGTGGTAGGGAGGCTGGTTATAAGTGGTATTTATAGGGGGAAGGATTAGGGTTTCAATGGGTTGGGCTTTGGAAGTGTTTAGAAGGGGTTACACCTTGAAACTAGCCCACAAAACCCAACTATATGGGCTGAATTTTGCTGAATTGGGCTGCCATATTTCTTTATTTTTTTATTTTTTTAAAACATTATAATGAGTAATTTTGTTAGTTAAGTTGTGTAATAATGTGCAACAATGTTTCCCCTAACTTGTAACAAGGTGAAATATGAAATAAAACATGATTTAACTAGGTAAAAAGTGTAATGTACAAGTTTTATTTACGAAGCAAGTTCCGTATTTTACAACGATTACGATGAAAGAATGGTTATAAGAACACAAGATTTCCAAAGATAGAATTTCACGTAAGGTTTCTAAATGTAGGATGTTTGAAAACGCAGGGCGTTACATTTTGTAAAAGCTCAAGTAGAGTAATTTTGGTCGTGTAGGGTAATTATCAAAATTACACTAACCCCCCCCCCACCCTCCCAAAAGCCTAAAAAAACCTAACCCCCCCCCACCCCCAAAAACCTAAAAAAACCTAACCCCCCACCCCCCCAAAAACCTAAAAAAACCTAACCCCCCCCCACCCCCAAAAACCTAAAAAAACCTAACCCCCCCCCCCCTCCCCCACCCCCAAAAACCTAAAAAAAACTAACCCCCCCTCCCCCCAACCCAAACTAAAAGCTAAAAACTAAACCATAAAGCTAAACCCCATAACTAAATGCTAACAAAATTACTCTACAAGACATTTCCCAAAATTACCCTACAGAAGTCAAAATTACTCTACTAGAGTAATTTGATAATTACCCTACATTTCTCAAAATTACTCTACAGATGCTCAAAATTGCCCTATTGATGCTCAAAATTACCCTACAGATGCTCAAAATTACCCTACTAGAGTAATTTTGAAGTTTTTGATAATTACCAGATTGCCACCGCCACTTTTTGCTTTTCCCCAGTACAGTACTTTTGAAATTGCTGATAATTACCATATTGCCACCGCCACTTTTTGACTTTTCTTTCAATTCGTACAGTTCGTACGTTTATTTTATTTTTATTTGATCTTTTACCATATTCTATATACTACAATTGTCTAATAGTTAAAACTAAACGCGTGTCAATATACATAGTTAATATGTTTACGCTTGGCTCATTTATTTGTTTTTGTTAGGAGCATACTTATGAATGGGATCTTGCACGCAAATACCCGTTCATACGAAAGTTTTTTACCTTTTTGGACAAGTATCTGAAAACACCTTCGATAGCGAAAAACTCGGGGGCAATTGTGGTGGATTTGGATGGGAATCTGATCAGAGACAAAGATCAAAGAACATTTATATCTTGGAAATCTCAAGGACTCCTTTATTGTTCGCCTCAACCTTACACAATATCCTGCTACTGTACAGTCTTTCACAAAATCATAAACGCTTGTAGGAGAGGATAGTGAATGGTCTAAATTACATGGCGCAATGGATTGACAGAAGTAGGTTTCATATTATCTCTATATGTTGTAACCCTTTATTCAATAATAATGATCAAGGCTTTTATAAGGAATCTTGAGTTGCACAACCTTGTTTATTCATATTTTTTGTTTCGATGAATCTTTTGATTCTGCTTCGGTTCGTATCGTATGTGTTCAAGGGCCACACCGATGATACTACGGCTCATCTTATTGACTCCGCCTCTTAGTCATGTCGCTCCTTGCCACCGCGCTGTCGCTACTTATTGGACTACGGTCTCCACTGCGCCGCTTACAGGACTACGGTCCGCCGCCGTGTTGCTACTCCTCGCTGCCTCCTCGCCGCATTAGATGCTTCTTGCGAGATTAGAGGATCATTTAAAATTGTGGATTCTTATTGAAGATTACAAGATTATGGAATTTTGGAAGAAGCTTTGAATGAATATAAAGACCACTTTTTATGTTTTTCCAGTCTTTGCTTTCATTTCCTTCCACATTGACTGCAGGGGAGTATTAGACTATATTATTGTTAGGGGGAGGGGGTGGTGATCACTCATCACTCACAACATCCAATCAAGTTCCGCCATGTCATCAACCATTATTCCATCACTCACAAACTTTTTAGTGGAAATGCCCATCACTCACAACACCCAACAGTAAACCCTCACACCCCCTCACATCCTTCCATTTATCACGCGTGAAATATATCACGGGAATTAAAATTCGCACGTTAAATTTGCTAGGTGGCGGTGGTTTGTTTGATTATTCCACGCGTGAAACTCATATATCACGCACAAAGTTTCCCCCACCCCAGGTCCCCTTATTATTTAGATATTTTAGGTTTCATATTATCTCTCTATATTGTAACTCTTAATTCAATAGTATGATTATGCTCAACCCTTTCATAATCTTACAGGAAGTTAGGATAGAGAGATTAAGTTGCCCCCCCCCCCCCCCCCGCCCCCCCGGGTTACCCTCTCATGCTCGTAAAGGAAGTAATGCCTCTCCTTTTTTTGAACGACAAATATCTTTTAATATTTGTCGTTTGTGTGACTTGAGCCCAACACCTCCCTCTTCCAAATCTAGGCGTTTAACGGCTTTGCCAACGTAACAAGTAGATTTTTTTGTAATTATGTAATGGTTTTATGGTTAGACCACCCGATTGTCAGATTGATATTGTGTTTTAATGAAGTTTTCCTTAAAAAAAAAAAGAATTTTATTTTACGGTTGAACGAAGTAGCATGTCACCTTATTTAATGCCATTGGTTGATTGGTGGGGTCGTCAGCCGTGGGCACTCCGCTTAAAGTGGTTTACTGTTGGATTTATTAATCTATTCTACACAAAAGTTCCAGACCTTAATCAACGAAGCAGCTGTTCCACTAAACTCCACCTATGGCCGAGTCAACTCGCTCCGTGCCACCTAACTCACCAGCACCTCCGTCTACCACCACATCATGGCGGGCGGGGCTGTTCCTCTCCGCTGTGATCACCGTCCTCATATCCTTACTCTTGGTCCACCTGGATACCTTTGATGCTGCTCCATATTCCTCCGATGAGTTGGCTAAGAGACCCATATCCGTGCTACCTCGGGTCAACCCGCGGGTGCTCCATGGGTCTGAAAAGATCGGGGAGGGTCAGTTGAAGGGACCCGAAGACATTGTGTTTGACCCCAAGTTAGGGGTTATGTACACGAGCTGTGGTGATGGGTGGATTAAACGAGTCACGTTGAATGACTCGGTGGTGGAGAACTGGGTTAACACCGGTGGTAGGCCTCTTGGACTCGCTCTTGGTTACTCCGGTGAAGTTTACGTTGCTGATGCTTTTAAGGTAAGTGTTTCTAGTGTACACGAGGATGAACACTTGTTGATTAATATATACTTTTTTTTCCTTAACTAAGTTAGAAACCTGTTAAGTAGAGATAAATAGAGATAAATATTATGTAGTTTTTTTTTTTTTTTTGAACGGCAAATGATTTTTTTTTTTAATTAACAAAACAAACGGAAAAAATAAATTTGGCTTATATTATTAGAGTTAAGTTCACGTAGTCTTATCGTACGAAAGTCATGAAAAAGTAAAAGAAGAACGCGGTGATATTTTCGTAATTGTTTACTCGTATGGTAATTATTAAAATTACTCTACAAATAATCTTGTAGAATAATTATCAAAATTACTCTATAAGTTTATTAAACAACATACAACTCAAAATTACCCTACTAGATCAAAATTACTCTACAAGATCATTTATAGAGTAATTATCATACTCTATAAAATTACCCTACAAGATCAAAATAACTTACAAGATCATTTGTAGAGTAATTATATGATACTCTACAACATCAAAATTATCCTACAAGATCATTTTACAAAAACCCTACAAGATCAAAATCACCCTATAAGATCATTTGTAGAGTAATTTTGATAATTACTCTATGAGTAAATAATTACGAAAATGTCACCGCGTTTTTTACCTTTTTCACCCTATTCATATTTTGTATGATAATTTGTATAAGGGTATTTGTATTCCATCTTTGTTCATAAAATTACGCAATGTGATGGAATCCGTTGCTGATTTATGGATTATTATGTATAGATTGGAGTATTATTTTTGAAAGTGACGTCAAATGCTTTTATTTTAGATTAACATGATCATATTCAACGTTTCAAAGTTCGTTCATTTATGGTGTTCTTTTAAGTAATTTATAAAACTCGTGAACATTGTTTTTGGACCAGCATTTCGGTTTTATTTAATGCTATGGTGGTTGACGCTCCGTCTAAAGCGGCAATCTTGACTTGGAAGATGTCATTTTAGGTGGAAAACCCCATGCCGTGAGAAAAGATAATGATATAAAAGAGTTTTAAAAAAAACTTCTTGATCTCTCAACTAGCGATGTGAGTAGAGGCATATATTCTCATAGAGAAGATCCATATTCAAATTAAGGGTGAATATTTTAAAATTATTAGTGTAATAAAATAGAAGTAAGCATTGTAATTAGATTTATTGGGGTAGTATAATAGAAGTAAGCATTGTAATTAAAAAAATGCAACATAAATAAATAAATATTTGTTTGTTAATAAACGATTTAGCAATATTTAAAATTTTTAATGTAGGTTGAAAAGTCTTTGTTTGTTAATATGATGCGTATGTTTTAAGTTTTTTTTATGGAAATTTAGCAATATTTAAAATTATTAATGTATGTTGAAAAGTTTTTGTTAATAGAGTTAAACGTCATTTTAGTATCTATGGTTTGGGTTATTTTGCAAATTTAGTTCAAAGGTTTCATTTTTAGTCTGTGGGTCCAAAAAGGTTTCACTGTTGCCATTTTAGTCCACTTGGTTAACTTCATCCTTTTTTACTGTTAACGAGAAGGGCAATTTGGTTATTTTATATGTAATTCTATTAACTAAAAGGGTAATTCAGCTATATAAAATGACCGAATTGCCCTTCTCGTTGATAGAAAAAATGGATAAACTTAACCCAGTGGACTAAAATGGCAACGCTGAAACTTTTTTGGTCCCACATGAGAAAAATAAAACATTTGGATTAAACTGGCAAAAATGAACCAAACCACAAGGACTAAAAGGGTGTTTGGGGTTGAGTTTTGGAAATAGATTATGTGTTTTGAATAATCATAATCAGATAATTAGCTGTAACAAAACGTGCTGCAGAAAGATAGTATTTGGATTTGATTATGTTGTTTGATATCACAATAATCAGATAATCAACTATTTAAGTGTTTGACAAATATATATATTTTAAAAAATAAATAAGTGAAATGACAAAAAAACGTAAAAAATCAGTTTTTTGGATTATCACGTTTTCCTGCAGTAAGGGGTGACCTACTTTTGCATTATCACGTTTTGATCTCTACAAAACGTAAAAAATCAGTTTTTATTAATTTTTTACCAAACACTCAAAATAGATTTTTTTACGATTTCAAAACACAATAATTAAAAAAATCAGGTTGAAAAAGCAATCTCAAACACACCCTAACATGGCACTTAAGTCTTGTTAATTTGATGTGTATGTTTTAAATTTGTTTATGGAATATAGTCTATTATTGTATAAAGATAATACCTATGCTTACATATACATACATATATATATATAATTAAAGAATAACTATTACCATGTATAGTCATAATCAATAAATTTAAAAATAATATCTATTTTGTTATAAAAAAATTAGAATTTAACTATTTTGTTATAAAAAAGTTTAGAATTTAAAACTATTTCGGTGAGCCAAACTCGAGCTCTTCTTGTTTAAACGAACCAAGTCTGAGCTTTGTCGATTTAAAAGTTTGAACTATGTAACGTTACGTTTTTTTGTTAAATCTTATAAGTTTACCCACTTGTCTAAAAAAACACAAAACTTAACCTAACTCATTTTTAGTTAAATACGTTGAAATTAATGCACTTAGCTATGTACATCCATGATTGTTCACCAATACATGTTAGAATTAGTGTTTTTTTTTTTTTTTTTTTTTTTTGCGTTTTAAAAAATACATGTTAGAATTAGTTTTTCTTTTCTTTTTTTTTTTTTTTTTGCGTTTAAAAAAATACATCTCATATGATGTACAATTAGTTTTTCTTGTTTTATTTTTTTTTTTTATTTTGCGTTTTAAAAAAATACATCTCATATGATGTACAAAGTGAAAAGGATTATCAAATTAAGTCAACTCAACTACATAAATTATAAGTTAAGCTTGTGGCCAAAAAAAATTCTTTAGGGAATCCTTAAATTAACCGAAGATGGTGAAATAGAAGCACTGACAGACGAGGCCGAGGGCATAAAATTTGGGACTACAGACGCCGTGACAGTTGCAAAAAATGGTGTACTATACTTCACTGATGCGTCCTGGAAATATGATTTGCATGATTTTGCATTAGACATACTTGAAGGCCGGCCTTATGGTAGGCTCATGACCTATGATCCATCCACAAAGCAGACCAAAGTGATTGCTCGCGATCTCTACTATGCTAATGGCGTTGAAATGTCCCCGGAACAAGATTTTGTTGTATTCTGCGAAACACCAATGTAATTTCAATAACTTATTCTTATGATAGTGACACCATTTTAGATGATCAAAGGTTGATTTGAGTTAAAAAAAATTCATTCAAATCATAACGGTTCAAATGGTAAAAAATTAACGGACCAGAAAGCGAAATGAGTCAAACATGTTGAAGGTTTCTAAAGTGTTTATTAAATGTTTTTAATCTTCTAAATTGATTTATTCAAAAATATTACTTATATACTATTTATTACTTGTTTAATATATATTAATATTAAAACAACTTAAAAATTAAAAAAGTAGTTTAAAGATGTTGAAGACTCAACCCAACTCTGATCAAACAGTTTTAACATGCATTACTTGAAAAACCATTTTGACCCGAACCTGCTTTGATCCATAACCCACTACTCAATCCGCCTAGTTTGTCACCTCTACTAATTTCTATTTATGTATGTAAACACCCAGAAATCCTTTGACATTTTGTTGATGGAAATTGCAGGATGAGATGTCGTAGATACTACATACATGGGGAAAAGGAGGGCTCGACGGATGTATTTATTGATAGATTGCCGGGTATGCCCGACAATATCCATTATGATGGTGAGGGCCACTACTGGATTGGGATTGCCGCGGTAAGTCAAAATTGTACAAATAAAAATAGGTTAATATATCCTGCATTAGAATCATGTGTCGCGTCATGTGAGTTGGGTTACGGGTTGAAATAGACTTTGTTGAAACCTTCCAATTTTAGTATATTTTGTGGTTGGATTGACCCACGAACACTTTTTGTCCTTTTTTTAATAGTATGTTAATTTTGGTTTTAAAACCTGTCTTACTGTTATAATCCAAATATTTCAAAAGCAACAGTTACATGTACGACCAATTTGGCCTGTTCACTTGTTAGCTATTTTTTTTTTCTATTTGATGCGCTATATTAACTCGCTTACACGTTTTATTTGTTTTTGGTAGGAGCATACACACGAATGGGATCTTGCACGCAAATATCCTTATATTCGGAAGCTTTTAGCGTTTTTAGAAAAGTACTTAAAAAGACCTTCAGTAGAGAAAAATGCAGGAGGGGTTGCCGTTGATTTGAACGGGAATCCAATTGCGCGATACTACGACCGTGACTTGAAATCTGTTACTTCAGTGATAAAG
Organism: Helianthus annuus; assembly: GCF_002127325.2. Taxonomy (NCBI): domain Eukaryota; kingdom Viridiplantae; phylum Streptophyta; class Magnoliopsida; order Asterales; family Asteraceae; genus Helianthus; species Helianthus annuus. Next base: position 114,540,866 of record NC_035446.2, read on the forward strand.
ATCAGGGAACATTTATATCTTGGAAATCTGGTCAAGTCCTTCATTATCCGACTCAACCTTACGCAATATCCTGCTACCGCACCCTCTTCCACAATGATATAATGTTAGTTTTGAGCCGTCGATTTGTACAACCATCAATATCATTTACCAAATACAAAAAAGGATTAAATTTCCTTTACAGATTACGCTTGAAGATGTTCCAGTCAAAGCTTGGTCAACATTTAGTTTTACAGTTAGTCACTTGGTGAGTGTTACACTTTTGATTTGTACATGTAAACTTTATGAATAAGTGATGATGTATTGATGAAATAATAACAAGAAATGCAATAAATGGTCACCTAAAACATTGTTCACAAGTTTTCATGGTATCAAAGCACTGATCTCTCAATCTTGTTCTTGAGTTCGTTATGGTGTCAACATTGCTACCTCCGTTAAAGTTAATACACAGACGCAGGTCGAAGGGTATGTTTCACGAGTTACACACTTTGACTCTTTTTGTTCCACCTACTTTTCAGTGTGATAATATTGGCGTCACATTTCATCTATGAAGTATCAGGTCATTGATTTAAACTTTATTCAAGATATGGGTTCAACAATAATTTGTGGGTTTCTGTTGGACCACGTATGTAACCAAAACCTAGTTAAAATGTTTGGCAAAACAGTCGGTTGTAACAAAGAATAATTACAAGATCAGATTATGATTCTAGTCATGTAAGTGCAGATATGACTGCATCAGTAACCTCTTGTGTTGTGCTACTTCCACCAAGATCTTTTGTTCGGTATTTACCCTCGTAGATGACGCGTTTCACTGCAGTTTCTAAACGATCTGCATAATCAGGAAGCTGAAGATGTCTCAGCATCATGGCTGACGAAAGAAGCAGAGCCACTGGGTTTGCTCTCTTTTTCTCAACCACTGATGGTTTCCCAACATTGCCGGCTGATGCGCCTTGCTCAAAGATCGCGTACTCCGTGCCAACGTTACCTGTAAATATGATTGCAAAAACTTTATTACTACAAAATCATCGTTGCAAAAAGGTTTAAGGGATTCAAATATATGTTTTATGACTGTGTACCTCCTGGCATGACCCCCGTACCGCCAGCAATACCAGCAGCAGTGTTTGCAACTAGGTTTCCATACAGGTTAGGTGTCACCTGCAAGATTTAATCAGTTAACACCCAATGGGAAAAAGAATAATCTCCTGTGAGCGTTTTAAAACTAGAACTTATGTACAACTTGAGCATTTACAGAAATCATAAGTAGTGCCGTTATTAATGTAACAATGCATTGTTATAGGGGTGTGATAAATTATAAATTGGGTGGGTGTTTTATGTCAAAATTATAACTTAAAAAATGAAATTGACATAAGATTTTATAATTAAAACGTAATTGTATTATATACATTTAACATTTGTGTTTTTTGAAGTAAAATTTTAACATTAATATATTTTATTTTGCGAAAAAAAAATTACAAAATAAAAAAATTCGGATTGAACGGGTAGTGTCCGGGTCAACCTGCGAATATTCGGGCCGTGTTCGATTCATATGGTATGAGTCATACCGTATGACACGATTTTCAGGTTCGAGTCGTGTTCGGGATCGTCTAAAATTTCCGGGTTCGGGTCGGGTTGAACCCGCCAACCCCGAACGTGGCCCGTATAGCACCCCTATATTATTACGGGTGTATCATTGTATGACATGTGGTTGTAATTTGTAAATTACTATCCAAATTTCCAAGATTCCCGCGTTCAAAATTCTATTATACTGTGACTATTGTGGCCTATTTTGTCAATGACTAAATTATTCATCATAGATAGAGCCAAAAATATGAAAGTAAGAGCAGGAATAGTTAAACAATAGATTAGGGTATAATTCATTTATTCTATACTCCTTCATTCTCCAAATAAATTAACTCAATTATTCTCACACTTGTCTTTTCACACCCTACAAACAGAAGTAACAAAATAAAATGCCAATTGACCATAAGCCCATAAGGAATAAGACATAATCCTTTGTTTGATTCTTAAAAGACGTGTGCATATGAATACAAACACTATTTGTTTCTAATAGACCAATTGCAAAGACAGTGGTGAGCATCAAGTATAGTGCGGTGTAGCATATTATGAACCCAAAAACCGAATCTGAATAAGAATATTGTTAGACCCATGCATTATTGGACATGTTTTATCATTTATGGATAAATATTATTGGTTAGTTGTTACACATGTGTTATTATTTTGATAAGGATCATGATGAGCAATTTTAGTAGGATAGCAATTCATGTAAAGGAAATCCATAACAGAAGCTACAGATGTATGCAAGAGGTCATGTGACGGTATACACGATCAATGAAAATGACGCAAGAATTAATAGAAAAGAATTAAATAAAAAGGGAAAATCATAACAATAGCATACCATGACGTCGAATTGCTCAGGTTTTGAAACAAGTTGCATGCAGCAGTTGTCTACAATAATCTCATTGTATGTGATCTCGGGATACTTTTTGGCAATTTCCCTACAAGATTCCAAGAAAAGACCATCTGCAAGTTTCATGATGTTTGCTTTATGAACTGCCGTCACAGTTTTTCTGTCGTTCAGGTGAGCAAACTCAAACGCATACTTTGCGATACGCTCAGAGCAGAATTTCGTTATCACCTAACAGGACAGCATAATCAGACACAACAGAAGTCAACATGCTACAGATACGAACAGGCTATGCAACAAAGGTTAAATTACTGCACAAAGTGTTGACTAGTGCATGGTTATCTTAGAACACATTCATCTTCAATTCTGTACTTCATATTGGAGTAAAGCTTTTGAGCAAGTTAAGATCATCCTCATGAAAATAATTTGCAAGAATGAACAATTTCAAACAAACTGTAGCAACATACCTTAGTCTAGGTAAATTACTTTATTTAACCTCAAAATATGAACATTGCATTTTATTTTCTTTCGTATGGAAGAGCTATCAAGTTTGAGCTATATATGCTATAATTACGGAGTACCCAATTTCACATAGGCATTTCGTCAAACAACACGCATACAATTTCACATCAGCAGGCATAACATCCCACATAGGCATTTCATCAAACAACACGCATACAACCTCACACAACACAGGCATTTCATCGAACAACACTCACACAATCTCACACAGGCATTTCATCAAACTACCGTCACCCAATTCCACACAGGCATTTCATCGAACAACATGCATACAATCTCACTCTCACACAGGCATTTCATCAAACAACAAGCATACAGCCTCACAGAGGCATTTCATCGAACAACATTCACACAATCTCACACAGGCATTTCATCAAACTAGTGTCACCCAATTCCACACAGGCATTTCATCGAACAACATGCATACAATCTCACTCTCACACAGGCATTTCATCAAACAACTGGCAAACAATCCCACACAGGCATTTCATCAAACAACAGGCATGCAACTTCACATAGGCATTTCATCAAACACCAGGCATACAATCCCACACAGGCATTTCATCAAACAACATACCTACAACCAACTTACCTTAAGACTCTCAACCACACCAGGAACAACCTCATGCTCCAACCCAGAATACTCCCCTTCAGTATTCTCCCTAATCACCACAATATCCACCTTCTCATGCCGCGTAACCAACCCCGGCAAAGTAAAACAATTCACAACCGAAACAAACAGATCCAACTCTTTCCTCAATAAAACATTCAACGAATTCACCCCACCCCCTACAGGAGTAACCAGTCCACCCTTCAAACAAACCTTATTCTTCCTGATCGAATCCATAACCTCATCAGGTATCTTGTTCATGTCACCATGAACTTCAAATTTCTCGAAGATTACCGGCGCTTGTATTGCGTTGATGACCTGTTCAACGGCGCCGGTGACCAAGGGCCCGATCCCGTCACCCGGGATTAGAGTGACAGGTGTTGGTGTACCGTTGTTGGTGATTGGGGAAACGGGTCGGGTGGTGTCGGATCCGGGTCGGGGCATGTGGGTGATGGGGCGGAACCATGATCGGAGATGAGGTGGGGTGCCGGAAAGGAGTCGTTTTAGTATCGGAGCAGTTGATTGAGTCATTTTAGGGGTTTAGAGAGGATACATAACAAGTGTTTTATGTTACGTGTGCTTTGCTTAAGTTGGTTACAAATTGTTGATTAACTAGAATTTAGCACCTCCGTGTTCCGATGGGGGCGTTAAAGCATGTCGAATAGCACCAATCCGACACAACCGTCAGGGATCACCAACGTTTAAGTTGTAGCATGTTAAAGCGAAGAAATAGACCGAAACGTAGAACATTTAAGAAAAATAACTAAGTCGATCTAGGATTCATGCGTTACGAGAAACCGGTAAAATGAGAAAAAATAGACATAAAAACATTGAACAACACATGGACGTTGCGCCGTGTTAACTTGGAAAATTACAAACGAAACGTAGAAAAAGTTGAATCACACACGCACATTGCGCTGTGTTAACTCGAAAAAATTAGTACGAAACGTAAAATGAAAATTTGGGAATGATGATAAGTATAGGGGACCAAAGTCGAAAGTAAAAAAATTGTGAAGTTTAATTACAAAAGATAAAAAACTTTGGGTTAAAAGTAAAAAAAAAAAGAAATCATTTTTGTGAGGTTAAAATTGTAAGAAACCGAAATATATAACATATAAAAAAATAACAAAGTCAATCAATAACTCACGCGTTGCGACGAACCTATGAAATGAAAAACAATAGACGTAAAATCTTGAACTACACATGTACATTGCGCCGTATTACCTTGAAAAATTATGAACGAAACGTAATAACATTGAATCACATACACGTTGATTCATGGTAACTGACAAAATTAAGTACGAAACATAATATGAAAATCTGCAAAAGATGAAAGTATATGGGGACCAAAGTTAAATATAAAAAAGTTGAGGTTAAATTGTAAAAAAAAAAAAAAAAAAAAATCCAATTTTGTAAAGTTAAAATTGTAAGAAATTCAAAGATTTAGGTTAAAACTAAAATTTCAATTTCTATTTTTGAAAATCACCCAAAACATAAAGTAAAACATCTTATGCATACAAAACTTGCTAATTTATAGTATATAAATAAATAGTAGAGTAAACTGCCATTTTAGTCCCTAAGGTTTGGTCACTTTTGCTATGTTAGTCCAAAACTCAAACCTTTTACATCTGGGTCTCCGTGGTTTCAGTTTTATTGCCATTTTGGTCCAAAAATGAAATCAGACCATATTTGTCATATAAAATCCTGCTATTTTGTCCTTTTCCTCAGGGGCAAAATGGTCACTTTTAATTAAAATAATAAAATAAATCAATCATCACTGTAACTATATTTGAAGGTGAGAGAACTACTTGCTAGATCATGATTGATTAATTGGTCGCTCTCCCATTGCCACCACTCACCTCAGCCCACCACCACCACTCCATCACTGAAGCCACCACCACTAGTCACAACAACCACCTCCACAAACCCTCTTTCTCTCTCTCTCACACATAACTCCGAAATCGTATTTCTTATGTACACACCAAAAATTACAAACAACAAATATATTTTAGGAATCCAAGGGATGATTACGGCGACGAAAATCGTACGGCTACCATAGATAATCCAAAGGACAAGGTCTCCATTCATCCAGTCTCACCCGGTGGTCAATCGGCTCAATGTTTCCGACGAACACCAGCAGAAACGACGGCAACGAACCCAGCTCGTAAATCCTCTTTTTCCTCTGCAGTTCCATCCAGTTCTTAATCCTCCGCCGATACTTTCCGCCTTTCCATTTCACCATATCCATTACCATTACACTGGTGTTGAAAATAACACGGGGTTCTCGATGAGAATACCCGAGATAATACCGGGGTTTTCGATGAGATTACACCGGTGTTGAAATAACACGGGGTTTTCGGGCGTAGTTAAACGGGTTCTCGAGAGCGACCCGCATTGACGATGAAATGAGATTGATGATGGAGTCTCCTCTGAAAATGTAGAGTTTGAAGGTTAGAGAGTGGATTTCGTGGCCCGGAAACAGGAGAGAGAGGAATAGGATGACGGCGATAACGTCTTCGTTTGAAAACCGGTTGCCACCCATCATCTTCATCTTTCACCGCTATTGATTAAATATATATTATATATGTATATATCATTTACAATTTCGATGGAGGGTAGTTGTGCCTCCTCTCTCTCTTTTATTTAATTAAAAGTGACCATTTTGTCTATGGGGAAAAGGACAAAATAGCAGAATTTTATAAGACTCCAATGACCTGATTTCATTTTTTGACCAAAATGGCAATAAAATTGAAACCACAGGGACCCAAATGCAAAAAGTTTGAGTTTTTGACTAAAGTGGCAAAAGTGACCAAACCTTAAGGACAAAAACGGCAGTTTACTCAAAAGTTTGTTTCTTATTTTTATACTTTTGTCATAAAAAGTTAAACAAACCTAACTTTTTTATTAGTTTTAGTTTTTTGTCATTAAAAAAAAACCTTAACTTTTTTATTAGTTTTTGTTTAACGTTTTTTTCCTAGATTTGGTCAGCGTTCAGTTGCCACTTAGCATAGTGTTTGGTGATCACATTTGGTCCCTTAGTTTCCTTATTAAAAAGAATCCAACGGTAGATTAACAAAAAAATGTAGTCTTGGTTATGTTATATAGGGTCAGGATTTAGAGAAAACGGTGAAAAGTGTGAGAACGGTGAGAATGATTTTGGTGGTGACATGTGGCATTGATGTTAAATTACACTAAGGGGTAATATTGTCAAAAAACTCACTCACATGAACTAGGTGTTCAAATAAAACGCCATAAAAGTGTTCAAATAAAACGTCATAAAAACACCCAATTCAGAAAAACGCCAAACACTCAAAAGCTATTTTTAAGTCATTTTTTTTAGCCAGCTCCTAGTTAAAACGCCATAACAAAAAAAGCTATATTTTCAGGGTCCAAAATGTAACTTATAGTGTGAACAAGTGTAAACAAGTGTGAACACAAGTATTTAATTAGTTTCATCATACACGCAACTTTTTTTAGGTAAAACGCCATAAAAAAGCTATATTTTCAGGGTCCAAAGTGTAACTTATAGTGTGAACAAGTGTAAACAAGTATGAACACAAATATTTAATTAGTTTCATCATACACGCAGCTTTTTTTTTTGAGCCACCTTCTAGTTAAAACGCCATAACAAAAAAAAAACTATATTTTCAGGGTCCAAAGTGTAACTTATAGTGTGAAAAAGTGTGAACACAAGTATTTAATTAGTTATCCAGCTTTAGGGGAAGGTGATTGAAAATAAAAGAATTCATACTCCAATGAAGACACACAGAGCTCCCAGTTAAAACGCCATAACAAAAAATACTATTTTTTTGAGTTATAATTTACAACAGCTCAAAAAACCCATTTTTTTAGCCATCCGCCTAAATTAATATTTTTTTGAGCTCAGAAAAATCATAATTTGTACTGTAAAAACACCGTAAAACACGCAGTTCAGAAAAACACCATGAAAAACTCAGTTGAAAACGCCATAAAACATTCAGTTCAGAAAAACGCCATGAAAATACCTAGTTAAAACGCCATAAAAACACCTAGTTCAGAAAAACGCCATGAAAATACCTAGTCTAAAACGCCATAAAACACCCAGTTCAGAAAAACGCCATAAAACCCAGTTATTTTTTTTTTTTTTTTGAAAATTATAACAATAGTATACTCATTGGAAAGACAAAAAAAAACGCTGAGTTTTATGGTGTTATTTTTTCAAAAAATAATCACGTATAAAAAAGTTATTGTCGTTTAAATATGATAGGGGAAAATGGCATGTGATTAGTATGTGCACCTTTGTTTGGATCTTCCTATTTTACCCCTCCTGGTAGTTCCAAGACCCATGTTATTTACAAAAATGCCACTGCATCAATCTCAGCCACAAACCACTAAGATCGTGTGGCTGATAATCGTTCTCACACTTTGAGACGTTCTATCCTGATCCTATTCCTATAAAAATGCCCAAGCTAAGTCTAAATCCTGCACGCTCCTAATCATATCCCTATTTATTTCTGACCTTGCTTGGTTAATTAACAGAAATTAACCATAATCGAACCACAACCGATTAACCGTAATCAAAGTTTGGTTATGGTTATGGTTATAGTTAAGGAATTCCATAACCGAAGCTAGCGGTTATGGTTATAATAAAAACCAAACCAATCCGACCCATGTACACCCCTAACTACTACTAATATTTACATTCTGTCTTTTTACCACTTTGAGAAAGAGACAACAATTCAACACATTGATATCATTAAACTACAAACTCTTTAATTATTAAAGTGTTTCATTTACCAACTCCTCTTTATACTCTTAACAACTCCTCTTAATATACTCTAAAATGGCTACCATCATTAACTCTTATCATTACTACAAATCTACAATTCAACATATTATCACATGCAAAATGGCTATTTCAACAAGAAAACATTAAATTAAACTAAAAACAGTATGAAAAAGAATGATATTTGAACAAGAAAACATAAAATTAAAGTAAAAGCAGTATGAAAAAAAATGAGAGGCTTACAATGAAAAACCAGCAAAATTTTATTAAAAAAGTAGTAACAAATAGAAACTAATAATTGAGTTTAAACGTCTATATTATTATACAATTATTCAAAATTTTAAAATGTTCATAATTTGAGTTGGTATGAAACTTATATATTTAGTTATTTACTTATGTTGGCAATATAATACAATGCATAGTGATAAGTTAATATTTTAGAATAAAAAGACAATTACATAAAGTAATATTTATATTATGGCAAGTGTCATTAATTTATCATTCAAATACAAGGTAAAAAGTATTTAAAAAATAAATAATGTTTTATAAATAGTTTACTATTAACTTATTATACGTGTCAAAAAAGTTATAATATGTGTTTTATTAAGGTGGTGTTTGTTTTTCTAAAAAAAATCAGCGCAGGTTCTTCGCGTGACCTGCGCAGACATTATCATCTGCAGAATGTTTGTTTTTACGAAGATGTTTCATTAAAAAAAATCTGCGTAAGCTTTTCTTGGTGCCGACATGGCCAAGCCACTTCTAAGATCTTCTAAAGTATGCCGAGGGTTAAACACCATTGTCCACCACCCACCACCGTCCATCACCACCACCATCGTCCACGTCCACCACCCACAACCACCGTCCAGCACCACCACCACCACCGTTCATACACCACAACCAGTTATTTTAGAAGTCTACGTATGTTAAAAAAACAAATTGTCGTCTTCTTGCAAACTACAAAGGTTTAATTAACCTCTTCTTCTACATATATCTGCAGATGTGATCCACATACTCCAAACATTTTACCTCTTAAAAAACAAACAACACCTAAGTAAATTGCACACGATAATAACACACTTCATATAACTCTTTTATTGAAAACAGGTTAATACATTGGAGTAATTAAAAAGAACTTATCATCAATAATTGGTTTAGTTATGTAAAAAGTATGGCCCGGAGACTGCAACGCACCTGTTTTGCTCATGCTATGTGGCTGTTGCGATTTGGAACTTGTTTAGTCGTTGGTGTTGGGTCAGTCCCATTTATGTTCACTCGATAAAGGATTTGGTTGAAGTGCATGAGTTTTTAGGTATGAGCAGCAAGGCGAAGTCTATTCTCAAAGGCATTATTATGGTTGGGTGTTGGTGTTTATGGAAGGCTAGATACAAAAGAAAAATCTCAAACAAAAACTCGATGATTACGAAAAATTTTCAAGACATTAAGACCTTAGGCTTTTGTGTTATTCGAATAGATCGAAACATAAGAATATCACTTGGGATAAGTGGATTTCTTTTGATGTTTTGTAAATAGTTTCGTGTTTGTTGGCTACCCTTGTTGTGTGGGTAGGGCTGTGAATAATATGCATCTTTCAAAAGAAAATGTAAAAAGTATGGCACGACTCGTAGTTTAGCACATCGAGATATGTAAGAAGGTTTGTTTTTTTTCCCTATGTGATTAACGGCCCAAGTTTGATCGTTGTATTATTACTACGTAGATTAAAAGTAGGTTTAGAAGGTGTGTAAATTAATCCGTGTAAAAAATAATCATTATCTCTATATAAAAATTATAAGAATTTCTATAGTAAAAATAAATATTTTATTATTATTTTCTTTTCTTTACTTTAATACATGATATATTATTATTTGTTTTCTTTACTTTAATACATACTAAACTAATTAATTTTTTTTCTTTTTTTTTGCTTTTGATTTTTCTTTATAATGTAATTATATTATAAATAATTTTATTTGTTATTTTGGTAATATAACATTTTATTGCTATAATTATTTTGTTTTTCGTTTGTAATTTTATTAGAACATATTAAATATATTTTAATTTTTTACTGGGAGGAACGAAACCGATACCCTTTGAACATCGGTAACGGTACCATATTCGTTTTTATGTTTTCTTAACATGTAGACAAAAAGTTCGTTGAAAATTAAGGTGTGTATATTCGCAATATAGTAGTGTTTTGGTACTCGGTACAATAACTTTTTCTTTACCGTGAGGAACGAAACTGATACCCTTTGAACATTGGTAGGGGTACGACATTCGTTTTTTATGCTTTCTTATCATGGAGGCAAAAGTTCTCGAATACTTAAGCTTACCTTGCATATACAATACCGTTAGCTTCTTTATATAAATACTTAAGTACAAACTTACATTCATCTTCTACCTTTGGGTCTTGATCGAGCCTTGGATTGTACGGATTCCTTATCACAAGAGCACACGGGTTTGAGTTCAAGTACTTACCTCCTCATACTTGATTCTCTCAAACCAGGGCTCTGATACCAACTTGTAAGACCCTAACACGTTTTAACCAAAAAGACGCAGCAGAAATACGAACCATAAAATTTCTTTCACAATAATGCTCTAACATTCTTGAACATCATTTAAAATGACTCTTATCAAAGAGGGACATCATTCGTTATTGATTGACATATCGAAAACATCATACAAATACAAGCTATGTGACTACTCCTCCCGTACAATCCGCGCTCTTTGACTCGATCTTCAACCTCTTAGACTTCATAATGATGTTAAAACCGTGCAACCTGCAATCACCACATACATGCGCATCATTAATATTTGGCGACGTCATTCATAATCTAAACATATGTAATTAGATGACCACATCGGATTCATTCTATTCATACTAATCCTTTCGAATTAACTTCCTAAGTAAAATCTTGCATCCCAACGTCAAATCTTCGTAAGGTCAACATTAGCGTACCTGCACTTTCATTTCATTCTCAAGACACATGATTAGTAACGTTAACTTTCAAGCATATTAAAACTAAGTATATATATACATGTTCTATTCTTTCGTATACATTCAATCCCACTTCATATATATACATACACACATACATACATACATATTTTTATACACATACACACATATATATCCAAACTCTCATATACCTTTCATATCCCATATAAACATACTACAAAATCTAAAAAACAAGCATCCATAAATATATATGTATAGGTCTTATACATACAACCTACGTTCATAGTCATACCATTTATTCTTATCTATGGATTTCATCATTTGCAACTTCTTTTGACCCGTTTCACATATTTTTCGATTAAACCGGCCCTGATACGTCCCAACATGAATTTAACTAATATCTTAGTTGATTTTCCTTCTTTCCAAACCTTCCCTTAACATTACCACATCCCTATACTCACCGTCATAAAATCTTTCGATTAAAAGTTTTGACCCATTAACCCCTATAATGAGGTTTTACCGGTTTTACATCATACCGACCATTTGAACGAATCTTACCTTAGCATTTCTCATTTATTTGTATGTTCCACCTTGATCTCAATTATTCAAATATATCTATATTCATGTAACTAAATACGAAGTGATTCCAGAAATCACTTACCTTAGACGTCCGCATTCGTATCCGTTTCATTAGTTCCTTTTTACCCTTTTAGCCTTCCATGCGTCCATCCATCTTGACATGAGCCCTATACTTTCATGTCATCGCATTCACATTCTTGTTAGTATACATGATTGTATATATTAACGATCATATAAAATTCATATTCCACATTTGACTTTCATTAGTCAATTCATTCACTAACATGCATAGCTCAATTCACTGAAATTAGGCTGTTTTGGGATGTTTGTTTACTGTACTTACGAGCTTGCAAAAATTACGATCTTTTTATGTGGCGTGCCCCTCATGGGGTTTATCCTTGTGTTAAATTTTTAGAGTCTAACTCGCTACCAAAAAATTATAAAAAATCATTTACTAAGCAGCAATCAGATTCGTCACTTTCTGACTGCAGCCCACAAAAAAAATTCATTTAAAAATCCTCGATTATCCGATTGATATAATTCCAGCTAGAGATTTTTTAACCTCCTGAAGCTACCTACAATAAAAATTTGAGATCATAACTCAATTCCTAAATTGAATTATGACATTCGTAATGGGCTGCAAATTATGCCAGAAAACGCAGCCTGAACCTTCGATACGGAAAAATTCATAAAACGTTCATTCTTCGTTGAAAAAATGCAATTCCGGTTGGGTTTGAAAGGTTTTTCCTGGAAGTTCATCATACACTTAATAAACATCAGTTTCTTACAAGATTTGACCCGGTTACAGCCAATTAATGTCGGCTGTAACTTTCTGGACAGATTTAGTTTCATCAAATATTTTCTAATAATCTCACATTCTAACTTCACCTAGACATTTCATCAAACACTTGGTGTGCATACAACATACTAAGCACATAGTACAAGTATCCTATGCGTATTCCTACTAGTTCATGTCATGGATCATAAAAATTCAACTAAACTCACATGTCTTTCATTCTACATCTAATTCATTCAACAAATACTCAATACATATAACTACATACATCAAATTTTGCCTTCATGATCATCATGTTTCAATATAGTTGTAACACCTCGGAAATTCCTGTCCAATAAAATAAAGACATGTGTCATGTGAGACAAACGTGTCAGGAACCCAGATCAAATAAAGATGTATGGTAGGATTTAAAGAGGGGCGTCATGTTATTGAAAATACCTCTGAACGACCCAATGGCGACATCTTATTAAAACACCTCTGAGCGACCCAAATTATAAATCCCAAGATTCTTAAATCGTTTGATAAGCATCTGATATATTAACCGGTTGTTTCTAAATAAATAAAATTCCATCTTTTATATAGAAATTGGATTATTAGGAATGTTACTACTAAAATCCTGATTTATATCCTTGTAAAGGGAATGGGAAGTAGTTAATTAAACTTGTTCAACTATTATGAGAATCCAAGACTTGTTCTTGGTACTTCCGTCAACTTTAAACTCTCACATGGATCCAAAAGCATGTAAAGGCATGCAAGCATGCAAGGTCTGAGATAATGGTCCCTACACTGCAGTAAAAGCATGAGGAATCCGACACTACACAATTGCATGGTCAATACTTGGAAATTTGTAAATTTTTGGCTTCTGGCCATCGGTTACGGACCGTATGGCTTTAAGCTTACGGTTCGTAAGATGCATGTTTGGGCGATTTCAGCAAAGGTCGGTTACGGACCGCAACCATTTCAGGATACGGTCCGCAAGAGGAGCATACGGACCGCAAGGACTTAGGCTTACGGTCCGTAAGCCTGTCGCTGGCAGCAGAAAATGGACAGCTGCCTGTTCAGCCAGTTCCACCGCCTTATTTGGGTGGTATTCGAATTCAGGGACTTGTAACTGGTATTTTAGCATTATAGGGACACATGGAAACATCTGGTTTCAGTCCTAGACTTATGTGTATGAAGATCATGCATTGGAGCTCACTATATAAGAGGAGCAAAGTTGTGAACTTTCACTTGCTCATTCTACTCTCTTGAAGCATTGCTCTGGAGCTTTTCTGGACTTCCACAAGTTTCCCTAAGCATCCCTAATCCTAATTAGGACCTTTGTAAGTGATCCTAATCATTCATAATTAATTTTAGCTTAGTTAATTAGCTAAAAGTCAAACCATCGTAATTAGGGTTTGACTTCGAGATTAGTCAATAATTACTCAGTCAAATCTCAAATTAAAAATATCTATAAGTAGGTAATTATGTGGGTAACAAACCCTTAAAAGGGTATTTCCAGATTCCCACTCTAACCATGATAATTGTCGAGTCAAAGCTTACTTTAAAAAGTCAACATAATGCTTACTTTCAAATTAACTCATAATTAGCAATGTAGGATACATGCAACCTGTTTGATCATTAAAATAACTTGGTAACTAATGTAAGAACATGTTCCAACATGTTCAACTCGACAATTTTCTGTTTAGACCCTGTTTGGAACCGAAAGTCGCATAGTTTGACTTTCGCTTTGACTTTTAGTTCTGACCCGTTTTAGCCAAGGTTAGGATTGCCTTAGAACTTCTTTTGGATCTAGAGACATGTTAGTATAACCCTCTGTGATTATACGGCTTGGTTCACTAGTTGTCTAATTATTATGCAAATTTCCGTTAAATGCCCATATGTTGACCATTATGCCCAAATGTCCATAAAATATGATTTTCGAAAATATGAAAGGGTAGACATCTTAGTTACTAAATTATAAACTTGTGCCTAAAATTTGACATCAATTTGAGGTCCAGATTAGGAGTTATGCTCATTAGCGTAAATAGAAGCTTTCTTAGTAATTAATTAGCGTAATTAGCATATAACCTATCAAAATCCAAATTTTTATATCAAACTTTATGCCCACTAATATATAATAATATTTTGGGATTTTTAGAAATTTTTATTTATTTTTAGGCTGAGCATAACTTAGAGTTTTAAGCTTAATTCGGTTATTGCCGGTTATGCCCTTTAAGGCTATAAAATGAGTTTTATAAATCCTTTTGACCTCAAACCTTTTTCTACTAATTTATTATGTTAAATATATTATTTTGAGCCTTCTGGAATTATAAAAATATCAGCTTTTCTTTTAAAACCCGGAGTTAGCTCCAAATCGCCTTTTTAGGCATTTTTACGACATAGTATATGTCAAAACTAGCTTATATATATAAGAGTCAATACCTACTGATATATTCAGTAAATTTTTATATAATAACAGTAAACTAAAGTTTGAAACTCAGATTTCCAGTTTTGACCTTTAGGGCTTATGTGAAATTACCAAAATGCCCTTTCGGTGCATAAGATGGTTATAAACAATAAAATTCACATATATTTGATACTATACTGTTATAACATAGTAAATTAAGTATATTTACTGATTTATTCAGATATGTAACTCAGGTTACTAGTTTAACTCTTTTATACCCTTTAAAATGACCAAAATGCCCTTATGAGGCATAATGTGAGTTTAAAAATTACTTTGGGCATAGTAGGAGATACCTTGCTGATATCCCAACATATTTAGTGCATATAATCTCAGGAAACTTGTATATGATTTATATGGTTACCCGTTACGCACTTTCGCGTTCGCATCGGCTTATTTAACTAGTTTACGCATATTAGCCGAAACGGGTCAAACCATATCATCTTTGTCTCAAAATCCAGAATGTGTTTAGTTTACCCATATTATACAAGTCTCCAAACTTGTTGGGTCTAAAATCACATTCCTTCCTGGTTTTCGCCTCTCATGCGATTAAACCGTAATTATCCTTGAAACTAACCGGTCTAAGCTTAGGCTAAATAAAAGACCCGTTAGGATTCTAATAGGTTATTATAAACCTTCGTTCCAGAATAGGAGATCCAGTAAAAGATACTTGCACTTGCTTGTTGTGGTTTATACTTGCTCAGGTAAATACTTTTAACTTATTTTCCCTTATACGGGCTTGGGGTACGGTATATAAAATACCGCTTGGTCGGGCAATTGACCCTAACTCATTAGTAGTTGGGTATTATCAATGTGACCCGTTTAAAAATTGGTTTTGTTTGTTTTACGCCTTTAGGAGTTTAATGACCATGTCCGGGATATCCTTGGCATCATTCATGAAATGGCCACGACCTTGACACGCGGGTGTAGGCGTACACCCGACAATGTGTCCATATTATTAAGGTATAACCGTTGGTTTCCCGCCGCGGATTTATACTATGTGGTGTGTCTGTTAATCTTAAACCCGGCACGAACCGGGTGACTAAACGCATAACAAACATGTAATTCTTTTACAAGTTTAAATTTGATTAATTATCCCAAGTTATAAAAAGTTTTGTTCCATGTGCATTCAAATAAATTTTTAAAAAATATTTCAAAATGAGTCAGTTAAATTGTATTTACCAGTGTAAACTGACGTATTTTCCCCAAAAAGATTAAGTGCAGGTTCTACACGTAATAGGCTGGCCACTCCTTAGCATCTTTAGAGTCTCGCAAGCTTGGATGCCATTATCTGTTGAACAGTTTCTCCTTTTTATTTTGATCCGCCTGTGGATCTATTTCAGCTACATTGTGATACTTGGATATTACGGTTTGTTTGGTTGAAATAAATCTATCTTTTTGCTTCCGCTGTGCATTATAATTTGTGTTGTTTGACTATGATGATATCAACTACGTCACGATACTCCCCCACCGGGCCCACCGGTGACACGTGGAAATTAGGGGTGTGACAGGTTGGTATCAGAGCAAACACTGAGTGAATTAAACACTAGCCTTTTGTGTTTAATCTCAGTGCACAAATTGCACATTCCTCGAGTTCCGAGTATAGACATAGAACATAGGACAAATTCTGTTTTTGTTTTATTTGCGTTGTCTTTTATTTTATATTTTTTTTGTTATCATAACCATGTGTGCAGGTCGACAATGCCACCAAGGTTTTTGAGAGGACGAGGCAAGGGCCCAGTTACGGGCAACGATCATGAAGCTGGGCCTTCGCACCGGCGAACGCCATCGATCACCATGAGTACAAGCCCTCAGGTGCCGTAGAGGCTCTACGTCGAACCCGGGAGGCGGTCGGTCTCCCTCAGTTCCTCACCTTCGTATTTGCATTCTTTTGGGCCCCACTCGGAGAACGAGCCCAACAACCAACCACCTTCTTTTATACTTTTGCAAAGATCGAACTCACACCATTCCTTTGGCGACCCTTCACCTGTCTTCCAGAGCCGGTTCAACCCGGCTAATATCTTTCAAGAACCCGTGGGTTTTAACCCACTAGGACCTGAGGATCACTTCTCAGGGGATCACGCGGACGACATGGACGAAGACACGGATCCCGTGGAGCCTGCGTCCGGAACACCGAACCACCCCATCGAAATCTCCGATGGGTCATATTTCCATGGATCACCTTATCGTGGTCCTGACAGCTACGAGGCGAGGTTCAGGCAGATTGACTGGTATTTCACTCCCTCTCACCACTCGTCCCCTTACCAGCAGCAGCAGCAGCAACAGCAGTAGGATCCTACCGAGGATTCTCGATTTGTGGCAGTCACTCCGCCACCACCACCACCACCAGTGGAACAGAAACCGCCTCCGGAGCCACCGAGGCGGAGAAGGTCAAACGCACGGATGTCCATGCGAGGAGGAGTCCGCATCAGCACTCCTCAGCCCTCGAGTGGCAGTCATTATCCGCCACTTCAGGAAGAAGAAGAACCACCGATGGGAGGTCCATCAAACCCCATCCCAGAGGTCAACTCTGCGCCTATGGCGCCACCAGTGGGTTTTGACAACCCAATCCCTGCCTACGCCGGTTCAGCGGCGTATAACCCTTTTGAGCAGCCGGCTCATACCCATTATGACTATGCCAATGTGGACCCATACCAGGAGGCATGGGACTACAATGCCCGTCATCCAGAGGGACCCTATGGTGGTCTTTGGACCGCTGGTTACCCAACTTATGGGTACTAGCGTCCGCCACCTCCTCAACCTCTGTATCAGCCGCCGCAGCCGCAGCTGATCCCGCCGGAGCGCCAGCAAGAGGTCCTCGATAGATTGGACCACTGTGAAGAGGAAATTCGAACGGTACGGGAGAGCAACCGAGGCTTCTTCAAGGGTCTGTCGGACCTACTCAAAGGGAAGTCCAAGAGAAGGGGTCATTGAAGACCTTTGTTGCTTATTTTATTTATTTGTAATCAAGTCCCTGCGTGGACTTTTTGCTTCAGTACTCAGCCCCTGCGTGGGCTTGTCATTTTGTATTCTGCCCTTGCGTGGGCATGTCTTTTAGTTGACCCCTGCGTGGGTTGTTTTGGTTTTCCGCCCCTGCGTGGGCATTTATTTTCATAGAAGTCCCGTTTAGGGCAAAAGATGTATTTGTTAAAACAATTTATGAGATGTTTAGTTAAATTTTCATTTTTACTCATTGTTATTAATTATGTGCATAAAACATGAAAATAAATGAAAATAATAAAAAGATCTGCCATTATATTAAAATGGTAAAATCTAAAAAGGACAAAGACCTAGCCATATGTTATCATAAAAATAAGGCCAAGATGGTAGATCCATAATTAGATTAAGATCCATATTAACATCTCAATTTAGGACTATTCTACGTTAATTATTAAGGAATCTTAGAGGTAAAACCTAGCCTATATGTTGTTACAAACATGGCCAAGATGGTAGAACCCACATAATAAGATCCCAGTTATTGTTAACATCTGTTAGTATGTTAACATTCTTGGAAAACTGTGAATCATTGAAGTCACATAAGTATCTATCGTGAGTTTACTTCGGTATTCTATTATTAGCATTCATTCCGAGTACTATCATTGGCGCAAGGTAATTTAAACCATGAATATACGCATATTACCAACATTCGTTCGGGGTTGCCACTATCTCTAGGTAGTTATTCTTTCATTTTCGTTCATCCTGAGCGAACTACAGCATTCCGTTACTAATGTTCCTTCTAATTACTTTTGTATTCTCATGCGAGGTGTTGGGATTGAACCCTACCAGAGGAACATATAATGTAAAGCCAAAACCGGATCACATCAGTGGACTAACAATAAGCAGCAGCCTACACTTTGCTTTCCCCTTGACAGTGGTATCCTAACAGCTGATGGATCTTAAGTACTGCTCACTACAACAACTGATGAACCCAACACTGATGAAACTCTAAAGAACTGCTGAAGACAAACACTGTTGCTCTATCTACTGCTGTTTCCTAAGTACTGCTGAAGACACAAGCACTGCCCACTCAAAGACTGATCACCTTTGAAGAAAGCACTGAAGTTCAACATCAGTGCTCAGGCTACAACAGTGGAACGTGAAGCTGTAGTTATCTCTTGTTTTGTATTGTACTAATAATCAGATGTTGGATATCCGTAGTTTGTGTAGAACAGTGTTTATAGGTTGTTAGGTCGTTAGATGTCACTATCATGGTGACGTCAGCTGAGATGCTTCAGTGGTTTGGACTGCCTATAAATGTAAGAGTACTCTGTACTGTTACATTTGATTGACTGAGTGGATTCTTCTTCTTCAGTCCAATCCTTTCATCTTGTGCAACCAACCTTGGGGTATCAGGCTGAGGGGGAGCTTAGTATTGTAAGCATGCTTGTAATCATTTGCTTTGTAATTCAATCATTCGACTTAATGTGAATCAAGTGTTTATCATACTATTCTCTTCTTTGGATTGTGTTTACAAAGTTTGTATTCATTTCCGCTGCACTTTTT
The DNA here is from genome assembly GCF_002127325.2 of Helianthus annuus. Classification (NCBI taxonomy): domain Eukaryota; kingdom Viridiplantae; phylum Streptophyta; class Magnoliopsida; order Asterales; family Asteraceae; genus Helianthus; species Helianthus annuus. The sequence continues at coordinate 114,560,459 of NC_035446.2, forward strand.
ACTGTTTTATATTCTCTGAATGTTCAATTTATACAAACAAACACAATCATGAGAGCCTCCGATTCTAACAAGAGGTGAGCATAGGATTTTACGCATACCGTAAACATTCAATTGTTTATTAATACTACAACATAACTACCCTCTTTCTATTCTTAGTTATTCATACTTGACATGAGGATAAAGCATCATTCTACGGTTACTCTCGTTACTTATGCCATGCATACCTTTACGTTGGCCTCAAATCATCTCATTCATATCACATTACTATTTTCTCTCTCTTCATGCACTACTTATTCTACATAAGTAAATGTGTCATGCAAGTTCATCGTACGAGAGTTTAACCAATACCCGAAACTTTCACTCAAGACTTTTAAGATTTCCTTTTTAATAACATAATTTTCTTCTTGTGTTGACTGTTAAAAGTCAAACATTCCATACCATACCATACCATACCTATCCTATCATTCATTTTGTAGGTCGTATTCAATCTACCAATTCATACCTATCAGTCATAAGTTAAACATTTTACTAACCTCGATTTTTGTTGCATAAATTGACGATCTACGACACAGATCGGCCCGTTCCTTCATAAGTCAACTCCATAATTGGGTTGACCTTTTCTTCATATGATGAGCTTCCGCTCGTGAGCATCCTTCCGCCAACTATACTAGTTTCATCACTTCAAGTTTTTCTACCATTCTCATCTATAACATCAATGGTTAGCATATATCATTTCATATTTGCATTCTACATGGTGTTTACTCACCCATGATTCTTTCATGAATTCCCCGTTCATTTGCTATACCGTACCTTATATTTCATTCGCTAGTTGCATAATTTCTGTAGTTTGACTTTTCAAGGTCAAATTGAAATTTTCTTATTTATTAAATATTGAAATACGCGTTTGTACTTTTCTTCGGTTCGGGCATACTTACAGATCATTGTTTTATCTTTCATTGGAAAAAAAACTTTTCCTTCATGTAGTTACTTAAGTCTTTCGCCCGGGTCTTAGCGCGTTATTCATCCCGACTCTCATGAGTCGATTACTATCATGCTAACCATTTCTAGATTCTTTTAAAATATTAGTTCGTTTGACCCATTCTCAACGGGTCAATACATGACCATTCTTTATCATATTATTTACCTTTATTCGACTTGTTCATAACGGGTCAACACTTAACCATTCTTTAACATATCATTTCCCTTCGGTTTTTCATTGTATTCGGTGTTAATTCGCCTATGTATTTTCGCAAATTCCTTACTAATGAGTATCCTACATTACACATTGCATTCCTTACGTATTACTTTCAAAATTTGTAACTAATTATTTACCGACTTCTGCAGTTTGACCTTTTCTAGGTCAAACTACCATTTATTACTTATTTTTTACATATTTTGGGGTTTGTGTTGGACTTACCTCTGAACCAAACATGCTTACAAAAACATTATCCCATTGTTTTAGCATTTCTTGCAAGACCTTACTTTCTCATCCATACTTAAGCCATGCATCTGGGCCATAGCTTGTTGTTCACCCTAACTCTCATGAGTTGATTTCTAATATTCTTTCTTTCGATAAAAATTTATGTTTGCGTACCAATTACGATCATTGTCTTGTTATACTATCGTTATTTACTTTATACCTACTCATATGACTCGTTTGACTCCATCATGGTCAAACTATCAACACATTCTTATGCAGGTTAATTTCATCTTTTTTTTTGTTTGTTTTAAATCCGTCTCGCGGATTCAAACGTATCATTCATACTTTTCACTGTTTTTATGTTTTGAATCCGTCTCGCGGATTCAAACGTTTCATTCATACTTGGTTGATCCGTTCTTACTTACGGACTCATACCCTTTTCATTCTTACCATTCACTCTTACATGTTTGATCCGTACCACTTACGGATTCAAACATTTTTCATTCTTATCATTCATGCTTTTCTTTCATGCCTTTCATTCTTACAAGTTTTACCCGCACATCAACTACGGGTTCAAACTTTTCAGTCATGCTTTTCTTTCATGCCTTTCATTCTTACAAGTTTGACCCGTACATCAACTACGAGTTCAAACTTTTCATTCATGCTTTTCTTTCTGTCACACCCCGACCACGTAAAACATCAAATCGTGGCGGAAACGTCGGGAAGTGTTGTAACAGGATTATTGTTTCACAACCATGTCATTCAAAGTTATGTTTTATTTATCAAACAAAGGTGTTACATTGTCTTAAACGAAAGGAAATAGGATTACATAACAAAATAAAACTAGTTCTAGCTTCATTTTTAAGTCTCTAAGGCACAGGTCCGCCCTATGGTGTCACGAACATCCTAAGCAACAACTCCTAAAAACACATGTGAAAATAGGTACGTCAGCATAAAAATGCCTGTGAGTTACATAGGTTTTATGAAAATAGGATTCATGACTTAAGTTTAAAGAAATGTTTGATAAAAATTAGTCATGAATCTTGTTTAAAGTGTTTCCTTTCGTAAAACGTTTGAAAAGCGATAATAAAGTCAAATGATATGTATATATAAAAGAATACTGTATGGTTAAATGAATAACCAAGTAAAAATGAGTTTGTACAAATTAAGTTATTTGTAAAACGATGTTTAAGTGTAAATATGTTGTAAATGAAATATGTCTAAACTGAAATGATTTAAATAACGCTACGATATGTAATACCATAAAAGCACTTATATATAGGAAGTACCAGTGGCGTATCCATTATGCTTTTTATCATATTACATGTCGCCTCGTTATGTAAATCACTTACCCAAACAAACCACCAAAATGTAATGTTCAAACCAACAGTCAAATGTTTATGTGTAAGCCAAGTCTAAAATGTAAATTATGTAATGTGTAAACAAATGTCATGTATGGTAAGTAAAAAGTAACTACTTAAACCACATGTAAAAAATGCATAAAACAAAGTATTTGAATAAATCAAAGTTATGTTTTGTAAAATAAATGCATGCTTTACTGATACAAACACATATGCGGTAAGTTAAACGGATACATTCAAGCCTTGAGACTGTAGGATAACCTTAGAGTAAAGGTTATCAAAATGTTTTCGGATTCAGTCATTCCTTTCATCCAAACAAAACTAAACTCACATGTCTTTCATTCTACATCTAATTCATTCAACAAATACTCAATACATATAACTACATACATCAATATTACATCAAATTTGGCCTTCATGATCATCATGTTTCAATATAGTTCTACACCAAGTGGGTCTTACTTCAAATCATTCAAATGACCAGAATTAAACATAATGCATCTTCTATATGGCAATTCTAACCAATACTCATACCTAATTTCACATAATTTCACGGATTAAATATAACCCACTTCACCAAAGATCATCAAATCATACAATTCGACTTACCACTTCGATAAACAAGCTTAGAAAATCAAGAATTGGAGTTCATGCAGTTGATTAGCCTTGTAATTCCTTTCCAATTGATTGTATTTTAGACAACTAGGGTTCTTCCCTGGTTCTTCTGTTCTGGTCGATCCCAGACACACACATATGTGTGTGTGTTTTGGGTTTCATTCACTTTAATACCTTAACTTTAATTTCTATCATATTTAACCCTTTTAGTATTTGATTTGTTTTATTTTAGACATTCTCCATCATTAAGCTAGTATTTCAACATATTTACTAACTTAGTCATTTTTTTATTTAATTTAACTTATATACATAATAAATCTTTTTAGGGTGTTACAAGCTACAACGAGTGTCAGTCCCATCGTTACAAACTAAACCAATATTATCCAAACATCGGTACCCGTATCATTATTATCGTAACCAATACCAATATTTATCTTTTTGGTTTTCAATCGATATAAAACATGTACAAGTCAACTTTTTGGTTTTCTCTTTGAATTGTTATACACAGAATATAGATGTTATACCCATACCCAGGGGCGGAGCTTGTGTGTTAGGAGGAATAGCACGTGCTACCCCTCTACCCCATCTCCGTATCGTTTTCGTAGTGTAAATCTTTTTCCCGGTTTTACACAAATGGTACCTCTGATTCCTCAAAAAAAATAAATTAGGATGCTTCTTAATTTTTGAGCTAAATCCGCCACTACCCATACCAACCGAATCTAGGGGAGTTTGAGCCGATCCGATCCGAGCGAGGGTCTGTTCGTGCTCGTATTGAATTACAACCGATCCGTTCGGATCGAATTTGCAAAACCGAGCTGTAACACTCGACTTATTTATTTATTATTTTATTATAAAATACGCACTTTTCAGAAACAAAATGCATAATTAACAAAAACTTAGTTAATAAACTAAGATGTACATCGTTATGGTGTTTTAACATAACCAACTATCTTGTTTAAAACATCTGACATTTAGTGGTGATTACAAAACAACATTGTCTAAACATGATTAGATTAGTGCGGAAGCTTCAAAACTTGTGTTCGGTTCTTGATTTCTTGCTTGATCGGCATCCGAAATAAAATGAGCATTACCTAAGGTCAAAACCACACCAATAATTAGTTTTGACAACGTTATAATAAGCATAGACAAGCCCCAATAACATACGCATAACAAAAAAAAAAAAATCTTGATTTTTGGTCTGTCGCGCCACGCGACAGACTGAAGTGTATCCTTCGTGTGCCGCGGGCGGCCCCGCGTGTCGCGCCAGCATCTTGTTACCCCGTCGCGTGGTGCGGGGGAGCACGTTTTCCAGCGGGTCCGGTTCCTGGACCTGCATATTTGCCCAACTCCAAAATTTGTAAAAATTCTAACTTTAAACTAGCATAACTTTTTACCTGCTTGTCCGTTTTAGTCGATTCTTTTTCCTATGCGTCCGTAATAAAATTACAGATCTAATCATGTACATTTCACATAATGAAACCCATTTTACGAATAACGGTTCACAAAATCCTTGTTTCGATTATTCGACCCATTAGCTATATGTGCGTAATTTCTTTATTCAGTTCTTGGGCATTCTAGACTTAATCACCCAATCCCCAGGCTTACTAATCTTGGTGTATCCGCGCCATTACATTGGTTTACGCTCACATTAGAGTTTCATGCTTGTTTTCTTAAAATTCAAGCATGCCGCTTCATGCAACACTTACAATTGATTTCTACCATTCGACCCGATATCTCAGATTCGTAAACTTAACTTAGCATAGCCAGTTCATTGGCGTATTGCTATCTAACGCTAGCACAATATGAGACCTTCAAGTCTCTACGCACATGATCGTTTTAAAGACATAGTTTTAACCCGTTTGGGTGTCGAGTGAAGGCCATCACTTTAATGACAAGCCAAACTATTTCCAGCCATTATTTTGACCCGTTTGATTGTCGAGTGAGCTTCGCCACTTCAATGACACACCAAACGCACATACTACACTATGACCATTAACAAACTAAATCCAAACTTTTATGCATAATGTAACGGAACTAAAGTCGCGTACCTTTAGAGCACCCCTTTCAAGCGCGTATCCCCTCCGGCTTGTCCACTCGACGATCCGGATTCTTTGCCTAAAGAGTTCAGTTCACAATCAATTTAGAACCCTTTTTATAAACTTTAACGCATAATTTTCCATAAAATCAAACATGCGTTTTCATTGGATTTTTTTAACATTTCATTCCTCACTTAGGCATTTTAACGAACACCTAGCGGGTCTAATTTTTACATAACTAGAATCAAGTTCATAACTTGTTATTTTCACCAATTTCAATCACATATTTTGATTCCATCATGTCAAACATGCATACTAACATCAAATCATCATATAAAAAATCAAGTAATACTACTTTTGATAGTTATAATTATTGTGTTCATCCTATCTTGTAAAACCCACTTAACCTATGAATGGGTTATCATAAATTTCTTAAATTTAAACCTATTCCCTGCAATTTATCAACTAGGATTTACTTCTAAACTTGTTTTCATTACAAGTTTCGTCTAGACATCACATAATCAAGCTCCAATTTCGATTTTATCATATACTAAGAATTTGAGTTGAATCAAAACAACATAATTTAGCATACCTTATGATCCCTTCAACGAGGTGATCACGAATTTGTGCTTGAAAATCGATTTGGAACTGATTAGGGCCTTCAATTTGAGGGAAAATTGCATGAACTAGGGTTTGTGGGGAACCCTTGTGTCGCCCCTGTGTTTTGATCGACCAGACACACACTTTTGTGTGTGTTTGGTGTAATTTAATTTTGTTTTATTAATTTAAGTTTCAAGTTTAACGATTTTAGTCCCTCAACAATTGTTTAGTTCATACTTTAGGTGTTTTAACCCACTTACATGTTACTACAAGACTCATGACTAACCGGGTTATTTATTCCAACTTAGTTTATTCTTGTTTATTTTATACTTTATAATTCTAATATATAGTTTTATATTTTCGGGGTGTTACAAGTCCACCCCCCTTAAAAGGTTTTCGTCCCCGAAACTAGAGTACGTACCAAACAATATAGGGTAGAGTCGTTGCATCTCTTCTTCGGACTCCCATGTGGTATCCGAACCCTTTCTGTATTCCCATTTGACCTTTACTTGATTAATCACTTTGTTCCTCAAGCTTTTCACTTTACGATCTAGAATCGCAATCGGCTTCACCGCATAGTTAAGACTATTATCCACTTCAATGTCATCGTATGGATATAAGTTGTTTCGTCGGCTAGACATTTCCGGAGATGTGATACGTGGAATGTGCTATGAATTCCACTCAGTTCCTCAGGTAATTCGAGACCGTGTGCGACCTTACCAACTCGTTCATTGATTCTAAATGGCCCAATGAAGTGCGTTAAGTGTAATATATTTTTGATGTATATTTTAAGCCCTTTTTACACTTTTAGCCAAGTTTTAAATTTATAAAACACGATATTTACTAACACTAAACAAACATATGGGCAAGTGCACCCATCGTGGACGTAGTATAGTGTTGGTAAGATACCGAGGTCGTCCAAGGACACAAGAGCTTTTAGTACCGATTTATCCTCAACGTCTAATCAAATAAAAAAAAAAGTTAGAAAAGATTTTTAAACTAAGAAAATAAAAACTAACTAAATGCTGAAAAATAAAAATAAAAATAAAAACAGATAGACAAGATGAATCACTTGGATCCGACTCGTGTATTAGTATAACCTTTGATTATTTTCGCACTTTTGCACTTGTTTAAGAGATTATCTTAGTTATTGTAGTAGGCCCCTCTTTTGAAGGCGACGTTACCCCCAACCCAGTAGTTTGAGTCAGCAAGGATACAATCCTAAAGGGTCGGATTATTGGAAGATAATGAATTAAGTTATTAATGCAAATTATGGTAGGCCCCTCTTTTGGCGGTGACGTTACCCTCGACAAAGTAGTCTGAGTCAGCAGGGATACAGTCCTAAATAGCCGGGTTATAGTATTAATAGTAGTTAACTTATGAGGGGGTCAAAGAGTTTGGATCCCCGCCATCCAATACCTATGGGCATTGAAGGAGATCCTACTAAATTTGACCCAGGTCCCTTGCACGACCTCTAAACGCTGAACAAGGGCAAGACCCTTACCAAACCGTTCCCTTAACCCCCGACCAGGTAGCCAACATACCTCCATATAGACCGTGGAGGTATGAATGGTGAAAATCTTTTATTTTATATAGACAGTAAAATAATGCCAAGACACCACGGACAAACGATAAGGAAAGATCACCTTCAACATAAGCAACTAGTTATTAAAGTCATTAATACAAAACCAAATAAAAAGTGCAAAAGATTAAAAATAAAAAGTATTATACTAAACACTTGTCTTCACCAAGTGATGTAAGAGACTTAGGCAAACTTGGCCTTGATTGTCAAGAACTCTTACGATCAATCTTGGATCCCGAGACGACTCACACACTCTATGATGGACAATGGATGATGGTGGTGGATGATGGTGTTGTGATGGTGGTGGGTGGTGGATGAAGTGTGAGAGAGGTGGTGTGCCAAGGGATGAGTTGAAATGAAACCAAGCACTCCTATTTATAGGCTGAACAGAAGGCTGGGCACGGCCCCGTGTCCGCTGGACACGCCCCCGTGCCCGTCTGACACTCTCTCTCTTCATTAATTGTAATTCGCAATTACAATTAATGCGCCTGCTGTACTTTCGCTACGCCCCCGTGTTCCTGGACACGGCCCCGTGATGGGCAATAGAAGCTTCTATAGGTTTGTCTTTTCTGCTGCTTCTTGGGCACGGCCCCGTGCTGGCTGAGCACGGGGCGTGTTCAGTCTTCTGCCTTCTCTATTTTGCTTGGGAAGATGCCGTTGAGGGGTCGGGCAATCCACTTTTGTTCCTTTTCTTGTATTTATGTTAGATTTAGCTGTCTTTTTGCTTCTTTTGTGAATTTGAGCTCATTTAATCCTGAAAATACAAAAGGAAGACAAAAACACTCTTTTTCCAACATTAGTACTTAAAAAGGGTTAGTTTTATGCCTCATTTGATGTAATTTATATGTTGCATTTTACACACATCAATACCCCCACACTTGAACTTTTGCTTGTCCTCAAGCAAAACTCTTTAATATGTGGCTTACACTCCCAAATGGAATGGGTAGAAGAGAAGGTTTTTGGCTTGTCATAGAGTGTTGAGAATCCAAGATTTTTTTGGGTTTTATTTTTATTTATTTACAATCCTATTCGTTATGATTTATTTAGAACGTTTCATAGGATAAATTACTTATTTGGGCATAACATGCCTTTTTTTAAAATTCCATTTATATACAAGTTCACATACCTCACGGGAGAAATCACTCACACTCGGCCGAAGGTGTATTTTTAGTGAATCACTCGAGAGCGGCATGGAACTTATTCCTATCATAAGCTTGCCACGCAATCAATCCTCCTCCTTTTTAACTTGTTACCTTTGTAAATATCAAGAGAACTTTTTGAGTATAGGCTTGGGCTAAAGGTGGGTGAATGGGTTAGTAGAAAAGGGCGAAAAGTGTAAAAAGCGTCAGTTTTCGTAAAACACTTTGTTTTAGTGACTTTTTATTTTGAAGTATTTTTCCAAACAAGCTTTTTGTTTTAAGAGCTTTGTTTGTTTATTTCTAACTTCATCATTTTTTTTTTGTCACACGAAAAACCGAGCTTGTTACTAAAATAAAGGGTGAAAAATAAAAAGGGTTTTTCTTTTTTGGTGGGTAAAAAGGTTTTAGGGTAAAGAAATGAAAGGTTTAGGCTCAAAGGAGTTAACTAGGGGGATTTTGGGTAGGTAAGAAAAATGAAAATAATGGTGTAGAAAGAAAAATGGTTAGTCCTAATGCCTCCATCATTTACTTACTTGGGTTTAAGTTGGTAAGGACCGGGAATGAATCGTCGTGGCAAGTTCTAGAGTCGTAAGAACCAAGCGGCTATTCACACAAGAAACGAAAAATGAGCATTTAGTCTAAAGATGTAAATTTGTATGCTCAATAAAGGCTCAAAACTCACTTTTTGTGGGAATGGGTTTTTCTATGTGATCAAGTATATATAATCAAATTTTAACTAAGCTTGTCATGCCTTTTCATAATTTTCTTATGTTGGTTCTTGTTATCACGACGCTCTCGGTTGTAAATTTGTAAAAATATAACCTTATTAATCTTAGGATTCCTAACTTAAACTTTAGACAAGTAAAAAAATGAAAATTTTTGAAAAAATTTGGGGTGTTTAGCGGTTCCAATAGAGTTTTGTGTAAGGCTTGTTATTAGGACTTGCAAAATTTCAAAATTTTAGCACCCCCCCCCCCCACACTTAAATTATACATTGTCCTCAATGTGTCCCAAAAATAAATTTTTAGGTTGATTAAATGTGTAATATGGTGTTAAAAGCAAAGATTTATGTTACTGGCAGTCTGGACACGGCCCCGTGTTCAGGTGCCAGTAATGAAAATTAAAGAAAAGAAACAGAAGCCTGGACACGGGGGCGTGTCTGGTGAACACGGCCCGTGTCCAGTTACCTGAACTGGGCATTTTTCTGCAGGGGGTTCAGCACGGGGTCGTGTTGGTTGGACACGGCCCGTGTTGAACCTTCTGTAATGGAGAAATTGATGTCGGTTGCCTTGTTCTTGTGCATGGGGTCATTTTTCTCGTTCCCCTTTTCATCCTTTACCACCACGAGTGTGTTTTATTCCTGCAAATTAAAACTAAAAGATTAAACTAAACTAAGGATAGTTCCGCGGAATGCCTCCGTGGTGCGCCACGTTTATAAGGGTCCTTGGCTAGACCCAATGTGAGGTTATATATTTTCCGAGTGGGATGTTTGGCATCCCATGTTGCACCGTCGGAGAGCAGCATCCAAACTCGAATCAATAACCTTCATGTAGTTGACCGGGTCGTCGTCCTCTATTCTCTTCCCAACCCCGAATTTTACTTCATCATCCGCGTACCTTAGGGTGAGCGTTCCGTCATTCATGTCTACCACTGCTTGTGCGGTGGCAAGAAATGGTCTCCCTAGTATGAGGGGGACCTCGGTGTCTTCCTCCATATCGAGTATGACAAAATCGGTCGGATAGACGAAGTTGTTTACCTTTACTAGGACATTTTCGATGACACCTTGTGGGAATTTGACGGATCGATCAGCAAGTTGTATGCTCATTTTTGTAGGACTCGTTGTTCCTAGGCCGAGTCTTTTAAACATTGATGAGGGCATGAGGTTAATGCTAGCCCCAAGGTCGGCTAGTGCATTACCAACGGGGGAGTCCCCGATTGAGCAGGGAATCGTGAAGCTTCCAGGATCGATTTTCTTTTGGGGAAGTTTGTTGAGTACGAGGGCAGAGCATTCTTCGCCTAAGTTAACTAATTGCAAAGTTTCAATTTTCTTTTTATGAGTAAGGAAGTCCCTCATGAACTTAGAGTATTTGGGCATTTGGGTTAGGACATCAATAAAAGGAATATTGACATGTAATTGTTTTAATAGACTTTCGAATTTTGCGAATTGCTCATTGGTCTTTTGATGAATTAACCTACCGGGGTACGGAACTCGAGGAGCCTTGGTAGGCTCTGATGATGGAGGGGAGTTCTTCTCCTGCAGAGGCGGGGGTATAGTCTCTTCTGTCGGTGGTGGCGCTTCCGCAGGCCCCACGGTGCGGTTTCGTAACGTGATGAGATGAACTTGCGCTTTTGGGTTTCTTTCGGTATTGCTTGGTAATGCACCTTGTGGTCTCTCGGAAAAATTTTGAGCTAGTTGATTTAATTGTTTTTCTATGTTTTGAATACTAGCTTGTTGATTTCTAAAATTTGATTCTAATTGTAGAAACCTTTCCGAGTTTTTCTTTTCAGTGTCGGAGATGAGGCGAGATACAGTATCTTCAAGCCTTTCTCGTCCACCTTGTTGTTGAGTGAAATTTTGTGACTCATTTCTTGGTTGTTGAAAGTTTGTTCGTTGGGTTTGTTGGTTACTACTATTGTCGGGTTCTCTCCAACCAAGGTTTGGGTGGTTTCGCCATCCTTGGTTGTAAGTGCCCGTTGGAGGACCCGACGGCCTAGGTCTATTATCAATGTAGCTTACCGACTCTTGTTGATCGTCTGTCTCTTTCATATAACTCCAATTTTCATGTGGCCCACCACACCCTTCACAAGCCATAACCGAGACTGTTTTTGTCATTTCTATTTTTTTTTTATTTTTGAAGAAAGGGCCTCGATTTGGGCTTGTAAAGAAGTGCTTTCATCAACCTTATGGGCGCCCGGGGCAATAGATTTATTGCCTCGGGGTGTGTGCCACTGAAAATTGGTTTGAGCAATTTCCTCAATTTGATTATATATTTCATGCGGGGGGCGATTACCTAAAAGTCCCCCGGAGCTAGAGTCGAGTGTCTGCCTTGTGAGTGGCAACAACCCATTATAGAAAGTGGATACTTGTTGCCATATCGCAAGGCGATGATGTGGACACTTTCGCAATAGTTCCTTGAACCTTTCCCAAGTTTCATATAAGGATTCCCCGTCCTCTTGTGAATATGTATTAATTTTAGTCATTAATTTAGCTGTTTTAGCGGGAGGGAAATACTTATATAGAAATTTTTGGGCTAGTTCATCCCAGGTGTTTACCGATCCAGCTGGAAGGGCGTTGAGCCAAGCTTTTGCTCGGTCTTTTAGTGAAAAAGGAAACATTTGAAGGCGGATGGCGTCATTTGATGCTCCATTGATCCGAAAGGTATCACATATTTCTAAGAAATTAGTAATATGTAGATGTGGATCCTCATCCGCAAGCCCATGGAAGGTTGCGGAGTTTTGGAGCATTTGTATCAAATGCGGCCGAAGTTCGAAGTTATTGGCTTCAACATTCGGTGCATTGATAGCGGCGCCTAGGTTACCTACGGTGGGTCGTAGATAATCCATGAGGGTACGTTGGTCCGCCATTGGAGGTGGATTCCCCAAAACTTTCTCTTGGTTTTTAGCTTTTAGTCTTTTTCTGAGAAAGCGTTCGGGTTCTTCTAGAGGTTCTTTTATGTCCTTATTAGAACTGGAGCTCATACACTATGTAGAATGGCGTCTGGTTCCAAGTCCTGCAATAAAAACAGAAAAGAATGCTGGTCAGAAGGTTCACCACGGCCCCGTGCTCAGTGAACACGGCCCGTGGTCGGAATTACAGTGTTTGTTTTCCAGATCCCAGTTACTGGAGAGTTGGACACGGCCCCGTGTTGCACCTACACGGCCCCGTGGTCAGCCTTCTGTAACTTGGAAAACTAAAAACTGCCAGTGACTATGATGGGCACGGCCCGTGTCCGACCAGGCACGTCCCGTGCTGAGCTCTGCAGAAGCTGAAAAACAAATAAAATCCTAAAAAAAATTAAAAAGAAAAATAAAAGTATGATTAGGCCGTTGATTCCTAATTTTCTTAAAATCCTTGTGTCCCCGGCAGCGGCGCCAAAAACTTGATGTGCGTTAAGTGTAATATATTTTTGATGTATATTTTAAGCCCTTTTTACACTTTTAGCCAAGTTTTAAATTTATAAAACACGATATTTACTAACACTAAACACACATATGGGCAAGTGCACCCATCGTGGACGTAGTTTAGTGTTGGTAAGATACCGAGGTCGTCCAAGGACACAAGAGCTTTTAGTACCGGTTTATCCTCAACGTCTAATCAAATAAAAAAAAGTTAGAAAAGATTTTTAAACTAAGAAAATAAAAACTAACTAAATGCTGAAAAATAAAAATAAAAACAGATAGACAAGATGAATCACTTGGATCCGACTCGTGTATTAGTATAAACTTTGATTATTTTCGCACTTTTGCACTTGTTTAAGAGATTATCTTAGTTATTGTAGTAGGCCCCTCTTTTGAAGGCGACGTTACCCTCAACCCAGTAGTTTGAGTCAGCAAGGATACAATCCTAAAGGGTCGGATTATTGGAAGATAATGAATTAAGTTATTAATGCAAATTATGGTAGGCCCCGCTTTTAGCGGTGACGTTACCCTCGACTAAGTAGTCTGAGTCAGCAGGGATACAATCCTAAATAGCCGGGTTATAGTATTAATAGTAGTTAACTTATGAGGGGGTCAAAGAGTTTGGATCCCCGCCATCCAATACCTATGGGCATTGAAGGAGATCCTACTAAATTTGACCCAGGTCCCTTGCAGGACCTCTAAACGCTGAACAAGGGCAAGACCCTTACCAAACCATTCCCTTAACCCCTGACCAGGTAGCCAACATACCTCCATATAGACCGTGGAGATATGAATGGTGAAAATCTTTTATTCTGTATAGACAGTAAAATAATGCCAAGACACCACGGACAAACGATAAAGAAAGATCACCTTCAACATAAGCAACTAGTTATTAAAGTCATTAATACAAAACCAAATAAAAAGTGCAAAAGATTAAAAATAAAAAGTATTATACTAAACACTTGTCTTCACCAAGTGATGTAAGAGACTTAGGCAAACATGGCCTTGATTGTCAAGAACTCTTACGATCAATCTTGGATCCCGAGACGACTCACACACTCTATGATGGACAATGGATGATGGTGGTGGATGATGGTGTTGTGATGGTGGTGGGTGGTGGATGAAGTGTGAGAGAGGTGGTGTGCCAAGGGATGAGTTGAAATGAAACCAAGCACTCCTATTTATAGGCTGAACAGAAGGCTGGGCAGGGCCCCGTGTCCGCTGGACACGCCCCCGTGCCCGTCTGACACTCTCTCTCTCTCTTCATTAATTGTAATTCGCAATTACAATTAATGCGCCTGCTGTACTTTCGCCATGCCCCCGTGTTCACTGGACACGGCCCCGTGATGGGCAATAGAAGCTTCTATAGGTTTGTCTTTTCTGCTGCTTCTTGGGCACGGCCCCGTGCTGGCTGAGCACGGGGCGTGTTCAGTCTTCTGCCTTCTCTATTTTGCTTGGGAAGATGCCGTTGAGGGATCGGGCAATCCACTTTTGTTCCTTTTCTTGTATTTATGTTAGATTTAGCAGTCTTTTTGCTTCTTTTGTGAATTTGAGCTCATTTAATCCTGAAAATACAAAAGGAAGACAAAAACACTCTTTTTCCAACATTAGTACTTAAAAAGGGTTAGTTTTATGCCTCATTTGATGTAATTTATATGTTGCATTTTACACACATCACCCAATAAACCTTGGGCTTAATTTCCCCCTTTTTCTGAAACGAATAATCCCTTTCCACGGTGATACTTTCAGCATCACTTTATCACCAACTTGAGACTCAATCGGTCTCCTTCTTTTGTCCGAGTACGACTTTTATCGATCTTGAGCCGCTTTCAAGTAAGCTCGGACCAAGTCAATTTTCTCATTCGTGATTCGGACTACATCCTTATGTGTAAGCTCACGTGGACCTACCTCATCCCAACACACCGGGTTCGGCATTTTCTACCGTAAAGCATCTCGTACGAAGCCATTCCGATGCTTGCGTGGTAATTATTTTTGTATGAAAATTCGACCAACGGTTAGTACGTACCAAACAATATAGGGTAGAGTCGTTGCATCTCTTCTTCGGACTCCCATGTGGTATCCGAACCCTTTTCTGTGCTCCCATTTGACCTTTACTTGATTAATCACTTTCTTCCTCAAGCTTTTCACTTTACGATCTAGAATCGCAATCGGCTTCACCGCGTAGTTAAGATTATTATCCACTTCAATGTCATCGTAGTGGATATAAGCTGTTTCGTCGGCTAGACATTTCCGGAGATGTGATACGTGGAATGTGCTATGAATTCCACTCAGTTCCTCGGGTAATTCGAGACGGTATGCGATCTTACCAACTCGTTCAATGATTCTAAATGGCCCAATAAACCTTGGGCTTAATTTCCCCCTTTTTCTGAAACGAATAATCCCTTTCCACGGTGATACTTTCAACATCACTTTATCACCAACTTGAGACTTAATCGGTTTCCTTCTTTTGTCCGAGTACGACTTTTGTCGATCTTGAGCCTATTTCAAGTGAGCTCGGACCAAGTCAATTTTCTCATTCGTGATTTGGACTACATCCTTATGTGCAAGCTCACGTGGACCTACCTCATCCCAACACACCAGGGTTCGGCATTTTCTACCGTAAAGCATCTCGTACGAAGCCATACCGATGCTTGCGTGGCAACTATTATTATATGAAAATTCGACCAACGGTTGTTAAACATCCCAACTTCCCCCGAAGTCGATAATACATGCTCGTAACATATCTTCCAACGTTTGTATTGTTCTTTCACTCTGTCCATCCGTTTGTGGATGGTATGTTGTGCTAATGAACAGTTTAGTCCCCATTCGCTCTTGGAATTCACGCCAAAAGTTCGAAGTAAACCGAGTATCTCTATCGGACACGATGGATATCGGTACTCCGTGGCATGCCACTATTTCATTGGTATAAACTTCTGACATCTTTTCGGACGTATAAGTCTCACGAATCGGAATGAAGTGAGCACATTTTGTCAATCTATCCACAACTACCCATATAGCATCGTATCCGCGGTTGGTTTTGGGTAGTTTGGTCAATAAATCCATTGTGATTTGCTCCCATTTCCACACTAGGATGTCCAACGGTTACAGTTTACCATATGGCTTTTGGTGCTCTGCTTTAACTTGCAAACAGGTCAAGCACTTCTCCACATACTTTACAACATCTCTATTCATTCCGGGCCACCAATAATTTTGCTTTAAATCATTATACATCTTGGTTGCCCCCGGATGGATAGAATAACGAGATTTATGGGCTTCGTCAAGTATAAGCATCTTGACTCCACACGAATTTGGGACCCATATTCTCCGAAAACGAGTCTTTAACCCGTTGTTACCATCCACCAATTCTTTCAATTGGCCAACTATCCTTCCTTTCTTCAAATTTTCCTCTTTCATAGCTTCAACTTGAGATTTTTGAATTTGTTCAAGTATACCCGATGTCACAATTAGTTGCATCGATCGTACTCGAATTGGTGTATAGTCTACCTTTTGGCTCAACACGTCCGCTACCACATTAGCCTTCCCGGGATGGTAATGTATATCACAATCGAAATCCTTGACTGTTTCTAACCACCGCCTCTATCTCATGTTCAATTCCTTCTGATCGAAGAAATATTTCAAACTTTTATGGTCGGTAAAGATAGTGCATTTTACCCCATACAAATAATGCCTCCATATCTTCAAGGCGAATACCACCGCTGCCAACTCGAGATCGTGTGTAGGGTATTTCTTTTCATGAGTCTTCAGTTGTCTCGAAGCATAGGCTATAACCTTGCCTCGTTGCATCAAAACGCACCCGAGCCCCGAATGTGACGCATCCGAGTAAACTACCATATCTTCAACTCCGTCCGGTAATGTCAATACCGGAGCGTGGGTCAATTTTTCTTTAAGCGTTTGGAATGCTTTTTCTTGATCATCGCCCCATATAAACTTTTCATCTTTTCGAGTTAATTTGGTCAACGACGCAACAATCTTGGAGAAATCTTGTATGAACCTCCTATAATATCCCGCAAGCCCCAAAAAATTTCTGATTTCCGAAGGATTCTTCGGAGGATTCCATCTCGCCACTGCTTCTATTTTTTACAGGTCCACTAACACCCCGTTCGCACTAATAATGTGCCCGAGAAATTGCACTTCTCGTAACCAGAAAGCGTATTTCGAGAATTTGGCATTTAATTTCTCTCTTCTGAGTGTCTCCAACACTTCACGTAAATGGCTTGCGTGTTCCGCTTCATTCTTTGAATATATCAAGATGTCGTCGATGAATACTATCACCGACTTGTCCAGCATCGGCTTGCAAACCCGGTTCATGAGGTCCATGAAAGCCGCGGGCGCATTGGTCAATCCGAAGGACATTACTAGGAATTCATAATGTCCGTACCGTGTACGAAAGGCCATCTTCGGTACATCCTCCTCCTTGACCTTCAACTTGTAATACCCTGATCTAAGATCAATCTTGAAGAACCAAGTCGCACCTTGTAGTTGGTCAAATAGATCATCAATTCTTGGGAGTGGGTATCGATTTTTCACCGTGAGTTTATTTAACTCCCGGTAATCGATACACATTTGCATGCTCCCATCCTTCTTCTTCACAAATAGCACCGGGGCGCCCCACGGAGACACACTCGGCCTAATAAACCCCTTGTCGAGCAGGTTTTGGATCTGAGACATCAATTCTTGTAGCTCCGATGGCGCGAGCCGATACGGCGCCTTGGCCACAGGTTTCGCACCCGAAATTAATTCGATTCCGAACTCTACCTCCCATTTAGGCGGTATTCCCGGTAAATCTTCCGGAAATACATCAGCATACTCACGTACCACCGGTACGTCTTCAATCTTTGGCGATCCCTTGTCTGGTTCGTTTACGTATATCATGAACGCTCTACATCCGCGCCTCATAAGTTTGTGAGCTTTTAACATTGGGCATATTACGGGATTACCCCCTTTCTCGCCATAAATGGTAAAGTGTTTTCCAATTGGAGACGTTAATTTTATCTCCTTGCGGAAACACACGACCTTCGCGTGATGTCGGGATAGCCAATCCATTCCGACCACCACTTGGAATTCTCCCATTGACATCGGAATCCGGTCTATTGAGTATTCTTCACCGTTGATACTCATCTTACAATCCTGACATACGTCACAAACAATAAAACTTTTGTTGTCGCCTATTTCTACTTCTAGAGGCATAGGTAATTTTGTCAATACAAATGAAGGATGTCGAATAAATCCATGTGAGATAAAGGATTTATTCGCACCCATATCAAATAACACATGTGCGGGAATTGAATTTATGGAGAATATACCTGAGACCACATCGGGCTCCATCTTTGCCTCGGCCGCGGTTAACTGGAAGGATCTGGCCTTTCCTTTTGGAGTTTCAGCTTGCGAATCCTTGCCATCCTTCCTTCCGACTAACTCTGGGCATTCTGATTTCTATGACCCGGCTGGTAGCATTTATAGCAAACCGACACTTTTCCCGGGCATAACGCAGCTGTATGCCTTGTCTTCCCGCATATGGGGCACGACTTGTCTTTGAACCGACACTCGCCCTTGTGCCCTTTACCACAAACCTTACAACTCGGTGACCCGCCTTTCCCATCTTGTTTCTTAGATGACTTATTAGTACGCGCCTTCTTTGTAGGGCTTGGATTAACAACTTATGCCCTTCGTTCACCTCTCTCAATTTGCTTTTTCATCTCTATCTCCCTTTCTCGAGCAGTGTTAATGATTTCAGTGAGAGTCTCGTATTTCGAGGGAGTCATAAACTCCCGATACTCTTCACTTAGCATATTATAGTAATAATATACTTTATGTTCTTCGGACGTCACCAACTCGTCACAAAATCTCAGTTTGTCGAGAAAGATCCCCGTGATCTTATCAATAGATTCACCTTTCTGCCTTAGCTGAATAAATTCCTCCTTGATTCGGTTGATAACTGCCTTGGGACTGTGGTGTTTAAGGAATGGTACCTTAAACTCGTCCCATGTCACTGCCCTTGCCGCTTCGCTTCCGATCTCCCTTTTCTTGTTATCCCACCAATCTTTTGCTTGACCTCTCAGCTGACCCGTACCATAAGCTACGAAGTCGTTTGTGTCGCAGTGGGTTCTCTCAAACACCCCCTCAATATCACTTAACCATCGTTGGCATATTATCGGATCCACCTCTCCATTATAAAGTGGTGGTTTACATGCCATGAATTCCTTGTATGAGCAGCCCTTGCGCTCTCCAGATTTTTCCTTTGCTGTGTTGGTACTATCTTCCAACTACTTTATCCTCTCTTCGACTACCGAAAGTACCGTGTTTTGGATCTTATCTATAAAACCGGATAGGCTATTTTCAATTGCCTTTCCTACCTCTCGGCAATCACTTCTTTCATTTGCTCGGTGACTATCGGCACCGCATCATTGTTACCTTTTTTCCGTCATCTTTGAAACTGAAATGTGTACACCAATCGTTAAACATTTCATCTATAACATATATTTTATTTGCTTCGGTTTACCCAAGTTCGTAACTTGCTTTAACCAATCTCATTTAGTGCACTTTCCGGGTTTGAGTGTGTTAACACGCTCTTCCCATGCACGTCAATTCATATTTCTCTTCTACATTTAATAAGTTTACTAAAATAATTAACTCTTACCGGATGTTTAATCAAGCTTGAACCGAACACACTTTGTTAACAACCTTGAGCTCTGATTACCAACTTGTAAGACTCGTCTTATTTATTTATTATTTTATTATAAAATACACATTTTTCAAAAACAAAATGCATAATTAACAAAAACTTAGTTAATAAACTAAGATGTACATCGTTATGATGTTTTAACATAACCAACTATCTAGTTTAAAACATCTGACATTTAGTGGTGGTTACAAAACAACATTGTCTAAACATGATTAGATTAGTGCGGAAGCTTCAAAACTTGTGTTTGGTTCTTGCTTTCTTGCTTGATCGGCATCCGAAAAGAAATGAGCATTACCTAAGGTCAAAACCACACCAATTATTAGTTTTGACAACGTTATAATAAGCATAGACAAGCCCCAATAGCATACGCATAACAAAAAAAAAAAAAAATCTTGATTTTTGGTCTGTCGCGCCACGCGACAGACTCAAGTGTATCCTTCGCGTGCCGCGGGCGGCCCCGCGTGTCGCGCCAGCATCTTGTTACCACGTCGCGTGGCGCGGGGGAGCACGTTTTCCAGCAGGTCCGGTTCCTGGACCTGTATATTTGCCCAACTCCGAAATTTGTAAAAATTCTAACTTTAAACTAGCATAACTTTTTACCTGCTTGTCTATTTTAGTCGATTCTTTTTTCCTATGTGTCCGTAATAAAATTATGGATCTAATCATGTACATTTCACATAATGAAACCCGTTTTATGAACAATGGTTCCCAAAATCCTTGTTTCGATTATTCGACCCATTAGCTATGTGTGCATAATTTCTTTATTCAGTTCTTGGGCATTCTAGACTTAATCACCCAATCCCCGGGCTTGCTAATCTTGGCGTATCCGCGCCATTACATGGCTTTACGCTCACATTAGAATTTCATGCTTGTTTTCTTAAAATTCAAGCATGCCGCTTCATGCAACACTTACAGTTGATTTCTATCGTTCGACTCGATATCTCGGATTCGTAAACTTAACTTAGCATAGCCACTTCATTGGCGTATGGCTATCTAACGCTAGCACAATATGAGACCTTTAAGTCTCTACACACATGATCGTTTTAAAGACATAGTTTTAACCCGTTTGGTTGTCGAGTGAAGGCCATCACTTTAATGACAAGCCAAACTATTTCCAACCATTATTTTGACCCGTTTGATTGTCGAGTGAGCTTTGCCACTTCAATGACACACCAAACGCACATACTACACTATGACACCATTAACAAACTAAATCCAAACTTTTATGCATAATGTAACGGAACTAAAGTCGCGTACCTTTAGAGCACCCCTTTCAAGCGCGTATCCCCTTCGGCTTGTCCACTCGACGATCCGGATACTTTGCCTAAGGAGTTCAGTTCACAATCAATTTAGAACCCTTTTTATAAACTTTAACGCATAATTTGCCATAAAATCAAACATGCGTTTTCATTGGATTTTTTTAACATTTCATTCCTCACTTAGGCATTTTAACGAACACCTGGCGGGTCTAATTTTTACATAACTAGAATCAAGTTCATAACTTGTTATTTTCACCAATTTCAATCACATATTTTGATTCTATCATGTCAAGCATGCATACTAACATCAAATCATCATATAAAAAAAAAGTAATACTACTTTTGATAGTTATAATTCTTGTGTTCATCCTATCTTGTAAAACCCACTTAACCTATGAATGGGTTATCATAAATTTCAGAAATTTGAACCTATTCCCTGCAATTTATCAACTAGGATTTACTTCTAAACTTGTTTTCATTACAAGTTTCATCTAGACATCACATAATCAAGCTCCAATTTCGATTTCATCATATACTAGGAATTTGAGTTGAATCAAAACAACATAATTTAGCATACCTTATGATCCCTTCAACGAGATGATCACGAATTTGTGCTTAAAAATCGATTTGGAACTGATTAGGGCCTTCAATTTGAGGGAAAATTGCATGAACTTGGGTTTGTGGGGAACCCTTGTGTAGCCCCTGTGTTTTGATCGACCAGACACACACTTTTGTGTGTGTTTGGTGTTATTTCATTTTGTTTTATTAATTTAAGTTTCAAGTTTAACGATTTTAGTCCCTCATCAATTGTTTAGTTCATACTTTAGATGTTTTAACCCAGTTACATGTTACTACAAGACTCATGACCAACCGGGTTATTTATTCCTAGTTAGTTTATTCTTGTTTATTTTATACTTTATAATTCTGATATAAAGTTTTATATTTTCGGGGTGTTACACGAGCACAAAAGTGATGCTCATGCTCGGATTGAATTTGAATTGAGCGGCTCGTTTTTCGCTCGGTTTTTCTCAGCACTGAAATTAAAACATGTGTAACAACACAAAAAACAACTGAAATCAAGACTATTACAAGGCTGCATTCAACAAAAACAAATCCAAACTAAATGAAACATGTCCAACACCTTACTAACAATCGAACATGAGCAAAGATTGGATCCTCAACAATCAAACATGAGCAGCAGTGAGGTATGTGGTAGGAGGTATGTGCCAAGAGGTAGGAGATTGTACCTCTGCCGATTTGAAGTAGCCGGCGAGGTAGGTGTCACACCCCAACCGATGGCGGAATCATCGGGGCGCGACACTAAGCGAAACTGTAACATTCGTCAAAATGGATTCCCGAAATCCGACCCGTTTTGAAATGCAAATCCTAAACTTGAACCAACGTAGATTTTTCGCGAATTAAATAACCGTCGAAAAGTTTTATATGGTTAATTATATGTGTTATTAATTATTTATTTTTGTTAAAAAAATCAACATATTAATTAATTAATTAATTTAAATTATTTTTAGGTTATTTAGATAACCTAGTTAGTTCTAGGAAACCAAACTTAAACCAAGCTAATTTAACTATTTAATTAACTCATTAAAGTTGAGGGGCTAATTGTGTATTTACTTGAAAGTGTAAAATGGTACCCAAAACCCTAACACCCACTTCTTATTACAGCTGACACCTCTTGGCTCTCATCTCCTTCACATCTCAACACACCTACATAGTTTAATAACCCTTCCCCTCCTAACTCTTGTCTGCAGCTATAACACCAACACAACCCCCAACCTCTCGATCTCACCCTCTCCCTCTGTTATTAAACATCCACAGCCAAACATCTACCCCCTCCTTCTCCCTCGTGAGTCTGACAGCGGCGCCGCCGTGAGTGGCGGCGGAGGCGGCCATTCCGACGTGATTTCCAGCGCCGGCTCAGCTGACAACACACCCAAACACCCCACCTCACCACCACTGTTCGTATTCTGTCGTGACACTTTCGTGCGCCGAAGTTTTCTATTACGCCTCTGCCCACCACTGCAAGGAGTTCCAGCCAAGTGACCGGTGTCAAAACAAAACATAACCAAACCAAACCTAGTCGCTTCGTTCTCGGATTTTACCTGCCACCGCTGCAAGGAACTCCGACGAACTCCACTAGTGACATTCGCGAGCATCGATTTGAGGTAGTAATGCTATCATCCTATTCGTCTTCTTGTACCGAATAAAAGCCGTAATGTTTTGAGCACTTTAGTAACCAAAAAAATTGATGAACTTTTCTAATGAAAGAAAGGCATGTGTTATAACCTCTGTTTTTAAACCCGAAAGGAACTCTCTGTTTCTTCTTTTTTTTTTTAAGCTTGGATGAAAATGGAAGTTTAGCCAAATCTTTTATTTAATAGATTTTTCCTTATTGGTCTAATCTTAAACCTACATCGATCCCTTTATGTTGACTCTTGATACATATGTTTTTTGACACAAATTGAGTTATTTGTATTTTCCTTAAGTCACCTTGTTCCAAATAAATCCTGTACGAATTTTTAATATTATGTGCTACTATATTTTTTACTACAAGATATTATATTGTTTATTTAATCAACTATTGATTCCATAGGTTATAACAGTAAACAAGACAAAGATATATATATATATATATATATATATATATATATATATATATATATATATATATATATACTAGACTTGTTCGAGACAAATAGTCGGCACTTTAAAATTTCAATAGGATTGTACATATGATTTCTTCATATTGCTAGTTGAAATATTGTTGCGTTTTGACAAATTTATCGACAACTAGTATTATCAGGATCGTCCAAAAAAGAGGAAACTCTGCCCGTTTTTCGTAAAAATCCGTGAAACTATACGTGTTTAATTGTAAAACGAAACGTATCGGGTCCAAATAGCTTTTATAACAATAATTATTGTATATTTATTTTTTACAATACTTCTAGAATATTTTCGATAGACTTAAATTAAAATTTTTGCTTAAACTATATAAAATATATATATACTTATCCATCGATCCATCGACTAGTTATGCTTTGATTTCAACTTCAAATCCTCCGTCATAAATTCGTTACTCATGCACCATCGCTTGCCCATATAGGGTGACCTTGGTGTTCCATCCTTCTAATCTCATACGCTCGTCAACACTTGGATAATCGGAAGAATTAGCAATTTTATGAGTATACTTGACCCATTTTACCGTTTTCACACTTTTGGGTGTAACATGTTATTATATACAAAACACACTTACTATACATATTCTTATGCAAATGTACAAACAAACAATCCAATACATGCTTACTACTTGTTATGCTTGATTCGTGTTTTCTGGACCATACTTATGTGATGAACTTGTCATTAGCTTCGTACGAGCCTCCATTTAACACGTATAGCGATATAGGAATAACGCACCGCCCGTAGACTAGTGGTCATGTTAAATTTTCATTCATACTTGCGTAAACAGAGGGTTGACTTGTAAATCGCATGCCAGTTTATACGTTTATCTTGATAACTAGGTTTGCCATGTGGATTGTTCCTTATCATTTTTATACTTATATACTACGCACCAAACTTGTATGCTCGCCAATACTTTTGTATTGAACTACACTTTTAAAACATGTTGCAGGTCTAGCAATGACGTTGGTGATGCATGGAATCTAGTAGGATGCTTAGATACACACTTTAAATTTGTATTCTTATTGTATTGTATTTCATCATTTATGTTGTAATTGTTTCAAATCCTTGTAATTGACTTTTTAGAAATGAAATGAAAATTTATTATTTAAATACTTGTCACAAATAGCGTTATGAAGTCTCTTGCAATCTATTTCGTCTCACTCCGATGTTTCCGCCATCAGTTGGGGTGTGATAGAAACAGATTGTCCAAGAGAAATTCCATAACATATACTTTACCGAATAGTTAATATTATGTCCCATACCATAACCTATTAAGCAAGTAAATTATTACAGATAGCAATATCTCAAAGATGAATAACATGTTCCGACAACTCAGATTTAAATAAAGTAAATTGTCTTTGTTTCTAGACTCTCAATCCTACTTGATTCCATGAAGAGCAAGCAAAGCATCCTAAGCATTCAAACACCTGTCACATACGTTAAAATAGAGGTCAATACACATAGTGTAAAGGTGAGCATACAAGCTTGATATAGTATAGTAGAGTTCGAAATCGTTTACGCATAACCAGCATGTAACATGTACAAAGTGAAGGCAAGTAGGTTATCGACAGAGAAATATACACAGACGTGACTGCGAGTTGTAGAATGCGCAACACATATCCCCACTGGGACACGTGAAGTAAAGCCCTTAACAACCCCTGCCCACGACGGGTGCTGAGTCCAAACTATAGTACTATCGTTGCTAAGGTGTCAGGCAACAATCACTGTGTTAACATAACATACAAGCATTCATCGAATAACACGTAGCATGCAATAACGGTCAGCGTATAAATAGTGTTTGCGTTGTGTGTCGATTGTGATTTAGAATAAGTAACGTATGTAACACCCAAAAGTGCGTAAAGCAAAAAGGGTTCGAGTATGCTCACAGATAACGTTTAACAAGTTAAACACTGTCTTGGATTGAAGGGAGCACTGAGAGATTAGCCTGAACAGTTAACGATAACATAAGAGAAGAACGACGCGTAAAATGGTGCAAAGTGACCAAGTGTCGAGTGGCAACCCGATCAGATGGTTATCCGATCGGTTGGCCATTTGATCGGATGTCAATCCGTTCGGGTGGTCATCTGATCGGATGGCCATTCGATTGGATTGACATGCGTTTGGTAAGGATGTGTTTGTGTATGATGGCTTTGAAGTTTTCGTTGTAGCATTTTGAAAACAGAGAAGTATCTCTACCTTTCAGGTCTATCGATCGAATGGTCGTTTGATCAGTTGGCGATCCGATGGCAGGACACTTAGTGAGAACAGGTTCACAGCAGGATGGTCACTCGATCGGATAGCTATCCGATCGATTGGCAATCCGTTAGCTACTGATGATATTTGAAAATTATGAAAATGGTTAAGTGTCGAAGTTCCAAAGGTCACATGGTCAGATGGTCGTTCGATCGGATGGCTATCCCATCGAGCGGCATTCCGTTCGACGTTCAGAGCCTTGAGAATTTGAATAAAAAGGTTAAGTGTGGAACCAAGTGCAAGCCGATCGGATGGCTATCCGATCGGATGGCTATCCGATCGGGCGGTAATCCGTCCCAACGAACCCAAATCGTCTTGAACTTGATTATCTTGAAAGTTTTGGTAGTTTGATCGAGACGGTGTGACAACGTGCTAAACAACAGAAACCCCATCATGACCCAAGTGACCCGATCGAACAGGAATCACCCTAGTCCGAGCAGTTAACTTGTTCAAGACGGTTGTTCATGTTTAACCCGAAATCGGGAGTCTCTTGGATAGAAACTTGATCTCGAACCAACCCATCACTAAGAAGGAGTAGAAGATCAGAACGAGCTCCGATTCTATCAGCTTTGAGTGCATTGAGTGTAAAAGAGTTGAAAGAAAGTTGGAAAACCATCTTTCAATCCTTTTGACCATGAATATGTGTGGATTTATGCGAAAACATTGATTAATCTTATGGAAATCCTTCAGATCTGAGTTGTTCTTGGTGGAATGAAGTCAAGACTTGAAGTTCATAAGAACTCCATGATGACATCACCCTAGAACACCTCAAATCTGCTGATTTCACGGTTAAAAGTTAGGATTCAAAGGTAAAAATGATGAAGAAGTGTGTGTAGATCATAGAAGTACAAGATTTAGGTTGAAAACTTACAAGAATCGCGACAAATCGAGAGAAAGAAGGTCCTGAGTGCGCTGGTCGAGTGGGAGAGCTGTCACATCACAAATGATGTGACATGATGGTATTTATAGGGTTTCCAAAAGAGGAAAGTGCACAAGTGTCGAACAGCCACTCGATCGGTTGGCTACCCGATCGGATGGCTATCCGATCGGTTGGCCATTCGATCGAGTGGGTTTTGCGTGTTGAGTTTCGGCGTTTCGATTCGTGTGTTGAGCGTTGAGATGCGATAGAATTACCCATTATTTACACAAATAACCTAACTACTATATCTAACATATAATCAGTGTGAATAACTTGTGTTTAGCGTTTGCGATGCGATAGAGTTGCGATTGCGTTTCGATTAATCACCACAAACATAGAGTAAACATGCACAAGTAACACATAAGTAACACACACACGTAAAACAATATACAGAATCTACCAATCAAGGCGCGAATGCAATTGCGATGCAATTAGCGATAAAGCGATAAAACATGCGACAAACAGCGATTAATCCTCGATTATTAATAGGTACTCCAGATAATACAACTAAAGAGATAAAATAAATAGATTATTTACAAGTCAAAGAAGTCAAATTAGTAGTTGAGCAAGGAGTGACAGATCGCAATTAGCAATCTTTTCTTCCTTTGACTTCAATCTTGAATTTGACTTTGACTTTGACTTTCGTAACACGGGGTGTTACAGCCTCCCCTACTTAAGGGAATTTCGTCCCG
This sequence comes from Helianthus annuus, assembly GCF_002127325.2. Classification (NCBI taxonomy): domain Eukaryota; kingdom Viridiplantae; phylum Streptophyta; class Magnoliopsida; order Asterales; family Asteraceae; genus Helianthus; species Helianthus annuus. The sequence continues at coordinate 114,587,854 of NC_035446.2, forward strand.
AAATTAAGCTTTGGCCGTAACAAACAACTGTGGGTACTTCGCCTTCATGTCACTTTCGAGTTCCCAGGTGAACTCCGCGCCTCGTTTGCCTTCCCAGCGAACCTTCACAATGGGAATGCGTGAGTGCCTAAGCTTCTTGGTTTCTCGATCCATGATCTCGACAGGCTTCTCCACGAAGTGTAATGTTTCGTGTACTTGGAGCTCCTCTAGCGGAACTTGTAAATCATGCTCGGCTAGGCACTTTCTGAGGTTCGATACATGGAAAGTCGGGTGAACGTTGCTAAGTTCCTCCGGTAGTTCGAGTCTGTAGGCCACTTTTCCGATCCTTTCTAGAATCTTAAAGGGTCCAACATATCGAGGCGCGAGCTTTCCTTTCTTGCCGAATCTGACCACACCCTTCTAAGGTGATACCTTTAGGAGTACGTGGTCGCCAACGTCAAATTCAAGGGGCTTGCGTCGTCTATCGGCGTAACTTTCCTAACGACTCCGAGCTTTCAGCAGATTGTCTCGAATTTGGAGGATTTTGTCAGTCGTTTCTTGCAGTAGCTCGGGACCGGTTAGTTGCGCATCTCCGATCGCATGCCACACAATCGGCGATCGACATTTTCTTCCGTACAATGCCTCAAATGGTGCCATTTGTATACTAGAATGATAATTGTTATTGTACGAGAATTCAACTAAAGGTAAGTGAGCGTCCCAATTAGCACCGAAATCTATGACACACGAGCAAAGCATGTCTTCAAGAGTACGAATCGTTCTTTCAGTCTGACCATCGGTTTGGGGATGGAAAGCGGTACTTAGATTAAGCGTAGTTCTGAGAGTAGATTGAAACGTTTCCCAAAGACGCGAGGTAAACTGACCATCGCGATCAGAGATGATGTCACGAGGTGTACCATGTCGACAGATACCTTCATCGGTGTAGATTCGGGCTAATTTTTCCACCTTAAAGTCTTCTAATATCGGCAGGAAATGAGCAGATTTAGTCAAACGGTCAACGATAACCCAGATGCTATCGTGACCTGAGGTCGTACGCGAGAGTTTCGTAATAAAATCCATGGCTATGTTTTCCCATTTCCACATCGGGATCTCGGGTTGCACAAGCAAGCCAGATGGTCTTTGTTGTTCGGCCTTGACTTTCGAGCAAGTCAGGCACTTCGAAACATAGATAGCGATATCCTTCTTCATACCAGGTATCCAGTATCGTTGACGAAGGTCATGATACATCTTGTCGGCGCCAGGATGAATAGAATATCGAGACTTGTGGGCTTCATCCAACAGGATTTGTCGCAAGTTAGGGCGTTTGGGAATCCAAATTCAGTCCAAAAAATGGAATATCCCATTCGATATATTCACTAACTGCTCGTCATTATGATAAATCCTTTCCTTCTTCAAAGTGCGTTCGGTAAAACAGGCATGCTGAGCGTCACGGATGAGGGTTTTGAGATGATGCTGGGCGTGAACATTACGAACACTATGCAAATAGCTTCGTCTGCTGAGGGTGTCGGCAACGACATTTGCTTTGCCAGGATGACAACGAATCTCACAGTCGTAATCATTGAGAAATTCTACCCATCGGCATTGACGCATATTTAGTTCTTTTTGGCTGAAGATATGTTGAAGGCTCCTATGGTCGGTGAAGACCATACACTTAGTACCGTAAAGGTAGTGTCGCTAAATCTTCAACGCAAAGACAACTGCGCCTAGCTCGAGGTCGTGGGTTGTATAGTTCTTCTCGTGGATCTTGAGCTGACGAGATGCGTAAGCGATAACCTTGTCTCGTTGCATGAGAACACAACCAAGACCAAGGTTCGAGGCATCACAGTAGACAATAAAGTCGTCGTTTCCGTAGGGTAAAGCAAGGACGGGAGCATTGCAGAGCATATGCTTGAGAGTTTGAAAGGCAGTCTCTTGTTCGGTTCCCCAAACAAAAGGCTTGTCTTTATGCGTTAAGGAAGTAAGCGGGACAGCAATTTTCGAGAAGTCAACTATGAATCGACGGTAGTAGCCCGCCAATCCGAGCAACGAACGTACATCGGATGGTGATTTTGGAGTAACCCAACTCCTAACAGTTTCGATCTTCGCGGGGTCGACATGAATACCTTGACTATTGATGATGTGACCGAGGAATTGAACCTCCTCTAGCCAGAATTCACACTTGGAGAACTTGGCATAGAGTTGATTCCCCTGGAGTAACTCGAGAACCAAACGTAGATGTTACGCGTGTTCGGTTTTCGACTTCGAATAGATAAGGATATCATCGATTAACACGATGACGAAGCGGTTAAGAAATGGTTTGCACACACGATGTAGGTCCCCTTGATGTGTATGGATCTTCACAGAATTGTCTATCCGATCAAGAGTGCGGAATCCTCTTGATCAGAATAAGCAGAAAACGTGTAGGAACAGAAATCAGCAATCACTTTCAAACCGGATCTTTATTGATTATCTATCAAACTGATTACAATCAATCAAGATCCCTCACAAACCCTAATTTCGTCCAAGACTTAGCTCTCACGAAATTCTATCTCTCACAAATATTGTTTTGGCTGATTAACTGATTAACCTAAACCCTAAAGCCTAACCTTGTTTATATAACACAAGGTTTACAAGTTGGACTAGGGTTTACTACTTGGGCAAGCCCAATTCGCCCCCCATCACCCAATCTGGGTTTAGTTTAGCCCAAACTCAATTATCTCACTAATACAAAGCTAAACCCGCTAACTGTTTATCGTATAACTATTTACAAGATATCCAAAGACCAAATCTAAGCTGTTGTCACAAATATGCACCAACAAACTCCCCCTTGACAATAGCTTCATAGAAACTTTGTCTTCGGTCAAAACTTTGTCTTCGGTCTTCTTGCAATCTTCAAGTAATCTTGCACTGTCTTTGGTCTTTGGATAGCTTCAGCTTCAATAGCTTCTGTCAGCAACAGACTCCCCCTAAGCTGATGCATCCAATCACCAAATCTTTAACACGTTAGCGTTTGAGTAAACTCCAGTTTAACATCTGCAAAGCAATCTTCAATCTCTTCAATCTTGTCTGCAATATAGAAAGGAGGTTCTACCATACATCCGATCAAACTCTCGTCTTCTCAGCAACTTCTCAGCAACAAACTGCTTCAATCTGTATACTATAAAACAAACATCTCGAGAAACCATAAGAATTTTTCAACAAAGTTAAATAAATTATTATTTTTCAAGAGATAATTAAACTGTATCACAGATTAAGCATTTTCAACTTATCACCAACACGCAAAACTTTTTTTTCAACACACAAGAACCTGTCTGATTTAAAAATTTTGAACTCACTTTCTAACACTGTCTCCCCCTATCAGTAACAATTCCTCCAAGAATAACAATTTTCCGTATGTTAAGAATTTTAAACAGAAAAAGACACTATTTTTGGATTTTTATATTTTCTGAAAGCAAGTAAATAACAAAAACAATAAACACTCTATTTTTGTGAGAATCACTGGTAAGAAGATCATATCAGCACAATCAAACTGTTTCACACAATTAGATAATTCTTTATTTAATTTTTCATGAAAAGCAGTTCCAGACGATTACCAGTATTTTTGTCCACTTAAACAAAATGCATGAACATTTCAAGTACCATTACCATATGATACGTTAAGGTAATTTTATTTCTGATATATTAGCGTGTCCCACTTCAGGATATACCCCCGCGATCAAGGTATGCACAAAGATTCATTGTAGTAGGTGAGTATACTGATGTCATCCTTTAAGATATCCTTACTGTGTCTAGGTCTGCATATAATATGTTTTATCATGTTTTGATTGCTTAACAATGAACACCCAAATAAATACTAATCAAATCCTGGAAATATAAACAACACACTCTATCATGCAAGTATCTTCCCTACCACATATTTCACAAGTCCAATCCAGATTTCTGAAATCTTAACTGGGAATAGGTTGAGAAGAGAACAGAATAGATCTTTAGCAGAGATGGTATAATATACAAATCAAATGAGATTTTCTCAGTTTGATATAGGTTCCTTGGGTTTCTTTTGGGCACTTGAGGGCCTCTTTCGGGTGTATTAGATCTATAGCGCGACAACGTACAGCTAGGTCAGCATGTATCTGGATGCAGCAGAAGCTGTCATTGCCTAGCACCTCCAGGTCAGCATATATCTGGATGCAGCAGAGGAGGTACACGATTTTTTCAAAGAAGATTTCAGAATCAGATCAAAATTGTGTGTATCGGGACAACATACAGACATTCAAATAGAAATGAGCTAATTCCAAGTGACTTTCTTTCCTGGGGTCATGTACAATTTTAGTTCTGAACAGACAGACAGCCAAGATATCCCAGATGAAATAACAGTATAAAGACCCAAAACTTCAGATTTTGGCAATCTATCAACGCAAGAATTAAGGTCATTAAACCATACACCACTAATGTGTTCCCCACTCATATTCAGTTAATTTATGTTTATATCACATTGGTAAGTTGATTATTTCATGCTTTTTGCCTACTGGTACATCATATAATGAAGCTGCTATCACACTTAAGCAATTTTGGTTCAATTTCAGTGTGACAGTCTAACTTGCTGATGTACTATCTTTTCTTCTTTTTCACACAGTGATAACTCATTTTTTATTTTTCTATATTTTTTTTTGTTTTTGATTTTTCAATTGTTTTTTTATTTTTGATTTTTAAGAAAAGCAGTAAACTATTTACAAAAAATCTTATGAAAAACCAGTTATTCAGGATTCCTCATCCCGTTGAGTTCGACTAAATGTTCAAAGCGAGCCCTGTCAAATGCTTTAGTATAAAGATCTGCCAGGTTATCTTCTGTGTCGACTCAGCACTTTAAACTTCAAATTAACTCATTTAAAAAAATATATATATCATCAATCTCACAGCCCCTTCATGTGCCTAGAGCAGCCACTATCAACATAAGTTGATAATCCTCCTTAGCAGCTCCTGCACTCACCAACTAAGAAATTAGTTAGATTGGGGGACCCAAGCCTTAATGGTCTTGGGTCGTCCAAATTCACCAACTATTTGAACATCCATCCAATATCCATTACTCCTAACTGGAGTCTTGGATCTTAGACCTGTTGATGGAATTTGATTTTGATTTCCACTAGGTCTTTGGTCCTGAGGGTTCCTATATACATTTGGACTATTTGACCTTTGGAAATTTTGGTTTTGAAACCTTGAATTTTGATTCCAAGAAGCATTATTGTTGTAATTTCTAAAGCCATTGTTATAAAAAGTTCGACCACCATTATTCTGGTATCGATTTTGATATTGACCTTGACTTCTGAAATTACTTGTATTTCCATTAAAATTGTTCATTCTAGGTGAACTGCTTCTAGGTCTCTGATATCTGTCTAGTGGAGATCTAGGCTGAAATCTAGGTTGATTTCTTTGAAAACGTGGAACTTGTGGAGTTCCTGTTCCAGCCCTATCTACACCAACAGCAACATTCTCTGGTTGCTTAGGAGCAGATTGCTTTGGAGAATTTGACTCCTTCTCCTGTTTGTCACCACAATTCTCTGGTGACTTCTCTCTCTTTCTCTCACTAACTTGTGCTTCACTCTTTTTGTTAGGACAGCAGCTAGCTACATGTCCCTTTATGTGACACCTGAAGCACGATCTCCTTTTCAAAGACTTCTTAGCTGGAGTCTCTGAGGTAGATCCCTTATCTGATGGTGATGATGCCCTGGAAGAATTTTGTTCAGTTTGCTTTGATTCAGATATTTCTTTGTTTTTATTTTTAGCAAACTCTACATTTGATTCTTTTTCAATAACAGTGGTTTCATTTTTCATATCACTACCTTGAACAAAATTAATCTTTTTAACAAAAGTTTGATTTTTGCCCTTTGGAGGTGAATTTTGCTTTTTCAAATGTTCCCTGTTATTGTTCTTCTTAGCATCACCACTACCAGACCCCTCACCTTGACTTGATGTAGATACGAAACTACTTGGTGCAGTTGACATATAGGCTGCTAGCTTATCTTCATCAGGGAGGAAAGAATAGTCATGACTAAGAGGAGGTGGGACTTCATTAAAGCCCTGGAAGCCCATAGTGGTCTTGTCATTACTCTTCTTTAACCTACCCATCATGTGTTTCATAACAAAAGACGAATCTCTGAATTGACTTAATTTCTGTTCAAGTTCAACAATTTTGAGTTGAGCATCTGACAACTCTTTGTTTTTATCAGAAATCTCTTTTGTTTTTTCAGCCATCATTTCGTGAGCTAAGTCTATTACTTGAAGTTTTTCGTTTAATTTGCACGTTAAGGCTTCGATTTCACTTTCATAACCTTTTATCTTCTTCAAGTATAGAGATTCATTTCTTTTAGCAAAAAAGTTTGACTCTTTTATGCTAGACATCTCGCTCACCAGACTTTGATTTTGAGTTGACAACCTGTCAACCTCACCCTGTAGTTCACGACACCTCAAACACACAGAATTAGTTTGTACCTCTTTCTCATGAACTTCTATGGTTTCATCAGCAACAACCTTTTCAGCTTCACTCTCCTTCTCTACTTCAGCATCCACTTTTGCTTCAGCATTCTCCACTTGAGATTCAGTATCACTCATACTAGTTTCAGCCTCATCAACTGGCACTATCTCTGCCATAAATGCCTGAGTGACACTCTCATTTCCCTGATATCGCTTTTGTAATGCATCCCACATATCCTTTGAATTTGTGTACTTCTTGAAGGTATGCTTGATGCTATCAGGTAACGACATCTTTATTGCAGCCAAGACTCTCTTTTCAGCTTCATACATTTTCTTATCAGCCTCTTGCATGTTCGCATAATCTGTTCTACGTGGTCTGCCCTCAAAATCATGTACTGGGTTTATGTACCCATCTTCAATACAGATCCACATGCGTGCATCCTGAGATTCAATGAAGGATTTGAAACTGTCCTTCCATGTAAGATAATTCTCCACCTTCATCATCTTAGGAGCATTCAAACTAGACATGTTCGACATTTTTAACGTAACAGACTGATAAAACCGTACAAAATTTTTCCGAAAACAGTGGTTACCAAATTACACCGTTAGAATCGTCTCGAAAAGACGAATCCAATGATATATAATGTTAAAAACCGATTTCGGGATTTTCCAGAGGTTTTTTTTTTTTTTTTACCTTTTAATTCCTCTAGCTAATTTTGCTGGCAAACCAAGTTAATTTCGCCGGGTTACGCTAATTATGCTGGCAAGCCAAGTTAAATATATGCTGATAGAGAAATTATAAATTTGCTGGTAGAGTAGATATAATTATGCTGACTTTTTAAATTCGCTGGAACAAATTCGCTGATTAATTCCTCTGATCACTTAAATTCGCTGGGTAATTCCTCTGATCACTTAAATTCATTGGGTAATTCCTCTGATCAATTAAATTCGCTGGGTAATTATGCTAGCTGATCAAATTCGCTGGTAAATAATTTCGCTAGCATGACGTCTAGTAACGTCGCCGATCACCGTAATAATGTCGCTGAGAACAATTTAAAAACGGTCACCAAAGTCGCCTTTGGATTTAATTTCGCCGGTCACCGAGATTTAATTTCGCCGGTCACCGAGTTACTAGATCACAATTTCGCTGGTCTGTCAGAGTATTTATCCGATTTCAGCAAATTTGCTAGAAAATTTTGGAAACTCAATCTGTTCGAAATTTCTAAAGATTTTCCAGATTCTTCTAACAGTTTCCTGCAAAATCAAACACCAAATCAGCCAAATTTTTTGAAGAAAATACGAAGAACACAAAGAACAATCTCCGAATCTTCAAGACTTTCTTGCCAAAATCCTTCAAAAGTCAACCAAACCTGCAACCAAAAACACTTAAACAGCAAAATTAAATACGCCAATAGATCAAACAGACCAAAAATTTTCGAAAATCCCAAGAACACAACAAAAATTTCGAATTTTTTTTTTCAAAAACCCTAGTTTTCTGTAGCAGCAATTCTGAACCGAGCTTCTTCAAGAGCCTAATGCTTTGATACCAATTGTAAGTCCCCTTGATGTGTATGGATCTTCACAGAATTGTCTATCCGATCAAGAGTGCGGAATCCTCTTGATCAGAATAAGCAGAAAACGTGTAGGAACAGAAATTACCAATCACTTTCAAACCGGATCTTTATTGATTATCTATCAAACTGATTACAATCAATCAAGATCCCTCACAAACCCTAATTTTGTCCAAGACTTAGCTCTCACGAAATTCTATATCTCACAAATACTGTTTTGGCTGATTAACTGATTAACCTAAACCCTAAAGCCTAACCTTGTTTATATAACACAAGGTTTACAAGTTGGACTAGGGTTTACTACTTGGGCAAGCCCAATTCGCCCCCCATCACCCAATCTGGGTTTAGTTTAGCCCAAAGTCAATTATCTCACTAATACAAAGCTAAACCCGCTAACTGTTTATCGTATAACTAATTACAAGATATCCAAAGACCAAATCTAAGTTGTTGTCACAAATATGCACCAACACACGGTTCATCAAATCCATGAAAACCGCAGGTGCATTGGTTAAACCAAAGGGCATCACGACGAATTCATAATGACCATAGCGAGTTCGAAAGGCGGTTTTCAGAATATCTTCCTCCTGAATACGTAACTGGTGATAACCTGAGCGTAAATCGATCTTCGAAAAACATGTAGCACCTTGCATTTGATCAAACAAATCATCTATTCGGGGTAGGGGATAGCGATTCTTGATTGTCAGCTTATTCAACTCCCTATAGTCGATGCACATCCGGAACGACCCATCCTTCTTTTTGAAGAAAAGGACTGGTGCGCCCCAAGGAGAGGTGCTAGGGCGAATGAAGCCTTTTTTAAGTAATTCCTAGAGTTGACTCGAGAGTTCGCGCATTTCAGACGGAGCGAGGCGATAAGGAGATTTAGCAACAGGGTTGGCTCCAGGAATGAGGTCAATACGAAAATCAATATCACGACTCGGCGGTAAACCAGGTAGATCATCAGGAAATACATTAGGAAATTCACGAACTATGGGAACATCGTTTATGCCTGTAGTTCTTTTCTTTTCCTTCTCCGCTACTAAAATGTGTGCCAAGAAAGCTTGGTATTCCTTGCGGAGATACTTGCTAGCTTGGACACACGACATGAGTTCCAGTTTCTTCGACGCGACTTCACCGTAAACACACAATAGATCACCATTAGCGAGCGAGAAGTGAATCATCTTATCGAAACAAACAACTTCAGCACGATTCTCACGAAGAAAATCCATGCCTACTATGACGTCAAAACTACCGAGCTGCATCGGAATAAGGTCAATAGGAAAGATGTGATTGTTGAGTTCGAGAGTACAATCACGAAGAACAGAATTAACAGCGACGGTTCTTCGGGTGGCAACTTTAACATCGAATGACAAGGGGAGATGGGCGCGCTTACGATTAAGGAGCTTTTTGAATTCAAACGTGTTGGTGCATATGTCTGTTGATTTCGTCTTGTATCGAGTCTTGTATCTAGATAGGATAGACTGGAGCTCAGTAGTCAAAGAAATAGGATTTTAGTGTTGTTGGACCAGTTCACACGAACTGGCAGAGCCAGTTCGTACGAAGTGACCACTTCGCACGAAGTGGGTTTTGCCTATTTCATGCGAACTGGAACATCTATATATAGGAGCTCTTGTTATTTCATTTGTAACGTTGCTGATTCCGGAGCAGAGGTGCTGCCGAAGTGTCAAGTGGTCTGTAAAGCTTTCAAATCAATATACAATACAATTAAAGTGAATCTATGTGTTAGACAAGCTGTAATCAAGTCCAAATCATTGAATTCCGCCTTTGGTTTGGATTAGAACTCTTCTGATCGACTCATTTGGTCTTTACAACGATCCTACAGGTGGTATCAGAGCTCAGGAGGAAGAGTTCTTACCATTTCAGCTTGATTGCTTCATAAAATCTGATTTCTACTCATTCTTCTTCACAATTTCATCAAATTTACTAAGATTTCACGGATAAAATGGGCTGATTTTCACATATAACACGCGAAACACTATTTTAAACAATCCTTGAACAAATCAAGACCCAATTCAACCTAAAACGTGATCAATTTTGTCAAAAATCAACCGAAAACATGTCAGTTCGTTCGAGATTCATCCAAGTCGTCTGAAAGTATCACCAGTCCGCACGGTTTGAAAGGTCCAGATCGCACGGAGTGGTCCAAGTCGTGCGAAGTGGGTTCAAATCGTTTGAGATTGTTAATCCAGTTGGTACGAAGTGATTGATAGTGTTCCAGGTCATTTGAAATCAATTCAGGTCGCACGAACTAATTCCAACGCGCACGGTTTGGACACATCAGAATGTACGGTTTGAAGTTGAGTGTCGGCCATTAAATAATCTTGCATGAGAATTGAGATTAGGCAGCTCATGTGATTTCGTTGAAAGGATCAATAAAGCTTCAATCAAGAATTAAAGTTGTCGGTGTTAATTGTCAGTTTGCATGTGACTTTGATTTCATCGAGAAGTGTCAGATACACTAAGTATAGAATGGTCCAATTACATTCGTCTGTCCAACTTTTGATGGTCCAATCAAAGTTGTAAGCCCATGTGAATGAGACATGTTGTGCGGCCCAATCATACCTTAATGTGATTCAGATTTATGGAGCGGCCCAATGAGAATTGAGTTGTGAATTAAGCTTGTCGGACATTGTTTACAAATATAAATAGTTTGCATGTGATTATCGGCCCAATCAGAAAACAAGTCTAGATCGAGAAACTCACGTGATATTTCTTGGTCCAATACAAACGGTCCAATAACGTGTTAGTCTTGATTAGCGGCCCAATCAGATTAAATACTAGTCAGAATCATTCACGTGATAAAGTGGTATTGTTCAGTTCAATTAAAAGACCGCACCAGATCAGGTCGTGTGAAAAGGGTCAAGATTGTTTTGAAATAGTTCCCAGGTCGTTTGAGTTCAAATCATTTGAACCAGGTCGTTTAAAACCCAGCTCGTTTAAAGCATGCCGTACGGATTGATTTTAGATCGTTTGGACTTAACCAGTTCGCACGAGGTGCATCTTAGCAGGTCGTTTAGTATTGGGTCAGATTGTTTGGAATTGGATCAGATTGCTTGTATCATCCAGATCGTTTGAACATTGTGATTTAGTAAAAATGTTCACTGAAACATGGAAAACGAGTTTTACAACGCCTTTGGTTTTGATTTCAATGCCTTTGCTACTGCACCAGCTGCTCCAGTTACCGTTGCTGAAACTATCGGTATCGAGAATGAAAAGGGAAGAGAATCAGTCAAATCCGATAACAATCCTAGAAGATAATCGATCTTTAAGTCTTTAGGAAGTGATGAAGATACTGATGATGAGGAAGAGTATATTAATACAGCTAGAAAAAATTTGGATTCTTATAGTTTTAATTTGTTTTTTGCAGATAAAATCGAGATGTTGAAAGAGAAAAGGGCTGCTAGACTGAAGAAAGAATTGGAAGCAAGGAGGATTCTGGAAGAGGAAATTGAAGCAAGAAGGATTGCTGAAGAAAAGACAAAAGCTGAAGAAGAACCGACACAAAAGGTCGAGATTGAAGAAAATGAAGTGAAAATAGAATTTGAGAAAGAATCGATTATGATTGAGAAGGTGGTGGAAAAAATAATTGAAGTGGAGAAAATAGTCGAAGTTGAAAAAATCGTTGAAGTGGAAAAAATAGTCGAAGTTGAAAAAATAATTGAAATGGAAAAAATAGTCGAAGTTGAAAAAAATAATTGAAGTGGAGAAAATAGTTGAAGTTGAAAAGATTGTAGAGGTTGAAAAATCTTGTCTAAAATGTTTGGAATCATGCAAACATTGTGAAGAGAAAGATAAGAAGTATATTGAGCTAGACAATATGAAAGAAAAATTGGTGTTTGATGTTAAGTACGTAAAAGAATCTTATGATGTGCTGAACAGAACAGTTAACCAATTGGAAAAGACAAACTTAGAAAGAGAAGATGCTTTGACAATGATGAATTCAACGATGATGACTAAGAAGAAGGCTATCAATCACTATATTGATGAGTGTGCAAAGTTGAAGCAGGAACTGGATACTGAAAAGATTGAGAATGAAAGAATCAGAAGACTGCTGCAGAGTTACTTAAGTTCTGATTACTTGATTGATAGAATTTATCCGACTGTAGCAGGTTTTGAAGCCTTTCAAGATAAGAGTCAGAAGATACAGATACTGGTAAGAAATAAAGTACAAATTATAGAAGGTGTCCGCCTCCGATTTGGGAAGGTTATTATCCCAGAAAGTCTATTACGGATGAAGTCAAAAGGGCAGTTAATATAAAGTTAAAGTCTGAAACAACTAATGAGTTACCAGACAACATTGACGTTACATTCACATCGTCTGACACTGATCATGAGTCCGAGATAATTAAGAAAGTGGTCGATCAGGTGTTGGATAAAGATGAAGAGTCAAAGTCAGAGTCTAATTCTGAAAAGTCGAGTTCGTCAGAAAAAATCTCGAGTTCACCGGTCAAAAGGGTTTACAATAAAGATTTTCTGATGTCGAAAAATAATTTGAATGACGAAACATTCAAAGTAGCATATACTTTGAATGATTCTGACAAATTATTTTCTGATGAGGAATTTCCAATAAGAAGTGTTAAAACTGACATGATCAATAAGGTTTTCAAGTTAACAGAAATTAATATTTTTGAAATAAAAGATGTAAATCTTACTAAAAAACCTAAAAAGTACACTTCAAGAGTTCAACAAAGATTGAACAAGAAAAAAGGTTACAGTTCTGGTTCTGGTTTTCAAAAGAAACCAAACCATAACAGTAATTTCAAAAAGAAAGGTTTAGGTTTTATTCCACCAGAAAATCATAAAAATGAGAAAAATTATAAACCAAAAACTAAATTTGTTTCAGGAGGAAGTTCAGAAGAAGAGAATGAGAAACCGTTCTGGAGACAGTCAAACAAAGAGTTTCTCGTTGAGAAGGAAAAGAATGTGATGAAGGAATCTGAATAGAGAGTTGAAAGACGAACCTATTTCAGATGCCAAGAGGTTGGACATGTTGCTTGGAATTGCCCAAAGCAAACCAACACAAAACAAGGAGTTTCTTCTAACTCAAAATTGAAAGAAAAATGTGTGGAGGAAAAGGAACAACAAATAGAAAAGTTTAAAGAGTTCAAAAATTCGACTTTCGAAGTTGGAGAAAGTTCGAAACATTTTTACAAAAGAAGAGCAAAGTTAAATAAACAAAAGTGGGTTGTTAAAAGTTCAGATGAAAGTTCTGGCGATGAATCTGACTCGTCAAAGTCAGAGGAGCCACCTGTTGTGCGAAAAGATGAGAATTCCGTTCCGACGATGGATGATGAAAACTTTCCACCATTGTCAAACGGAAAGTTGAAATCAAAAGTTGGTAAGAGTGAGATTTCAGATCAATTCTTTGCTGATGAGAAAGAATTTGATGCTGAAAAGGCTTTTAATGGGAAAGTGCTACATATTTTTGGGAAGATGACTGATGGGAAGGTGAAAGGAGTAAAAGAATTTTATAAATCAAAATGGAATGTTCAAAAACCGAGTGAAGATGACTTGGAATCACCCAAGGACCGTCAGGCTTGGGTGAATCTCTTTAACTGAAAAAACTTGACTTGCCGGAGCTCCCAAGTTGGTAATCGTGGAGCAGGAACCGGCATCATTCTTGAAAATTGTTTTTTGTGAAAAACCTAAAAGTGTTAGATTTTACAAGTGGTGAAAGAAAAGGAAAAGTGAACCTACAAATAGTAATGAGAAAACAATGTAATGAAACCCCACAAACTAATTTTCCGGAAAAACCATTTTGATTAAAACAAACTTAAGTGTTTTGAAATCATAATGGGAAAATAGTTTGTTGTCAGGGGGGGTTCTGATTGTTTATGCCAAGTGGATGGCGAATTGAAGCAAGTCACATCAGTTTGTCATGTTATTTGTACAGTTTATTGCTTTCATTTTCAAATTTTCCCAGAAAATCAAAAATTGAAACATATTTTTTATTTTAGGGGGGAGTAAAAAATTAGAAATTTTGAAAATTTGAAAAAGCCAAAAACATGGTAAAATCTAAAAAGCCAAAAACATTGAAAAATCAAAAATGAGTTTTGTTGCGAAAAAGAGGAAATGATAGTACATCAGTGAACAATCACAGCATGCTAAAGAATTGGAAAGTCAAATGTGATAAACGGTCTCACTGATGATATGCCCGTAGGTTTTTATACATTCAGTAGATTGTTTTCGAGATATAAACCTAAATATCATTTACTTACTTATCGTGGGGAACATCTCTCGGATATATAGGTAACCCCTGAAATCTTCTTTGAAGGCCTTTCTATTTCTGACATACTAGGTCTTTGTGCGTGATGATATCTGGGGTATTATACTAGGACTTCTGATTTTGCGGAAGCAATAGCCTAGTGCTCGTATAATATTCTGCACTGCTTTAATCATAAAGCTCACCCTCAGCATAAAAAATGATGAAATATTGAAAAATGCTAATCATGTGTTGTTGAAGAAAAGATCCCCAAACGGGACACACCGAAAGATGAGCCATCATCTCTCTGATTGAACGAAAGTTCTAACCTGAGCTCTCATGGTCTCGCATTACCCGTTTATAGATATCATTAGTGTACATTCACCTGTAAGACTGAATATAGGAGTCTGGATACGGGAGTATATTCTGAGGTGGTACACGCGAATAAGTTAAGTGTTTAAAACACTAATCTCGTATCTCGAAACAGTTGAACTTTGTGTGAAAATTTAAGTGGATCGGTATACTGACAATCTAAGTGAATCGTTTAGAACTTAAAGTGTTTAAAGCTCAACGGTGTTAGTGATTTGTCTCATAAATTGATATGATCCTCTTACACAAACTCACAAAAATATTGTTTGTAAATATTTCTTTACTGCTTTTCATTAAAACAAAAATCCAAAAAGATTTTCAGTGTGTTTTAGCATAAAATTTTGAAAAATCAAAAAGATTTTAATTCATTTTATTTTCGACAACTGATGTTGGAGAGCTGATTTTCAAAATTTCGAGTGCTAAACATGATGAACGACAAGAGTTTGTTGAAAAGAGAATTGATTTTGAAACGATTAAATGGTTCATTAATTTGAAACCAGATTTGAATGTTTCGAATACAAGTGAAAAATTAAGGTCATTAATTTGAACTTGATATATCTATTGTTGAATGACAAACAAGTGGTTAATCAGAGATTAAAATTGTTATATAAAAAAATCTTATGTTTTGGGTAGAGTTGTGCAGGCCCCCTGTCTAAGGCTGAGCAGAGTTTGAGCCAGGATACGATCTTAGAACAAAAGCCATGTCAGATTGCGATCCCGGAACAACTTAAGGGGGAGTCTGCTAGCAAAGGGGAGTCTGAAGACAGTAGAGCCAGTTTCGAATCCTACCATACACGCCAGTTGATAATGCTGAGGAGAGTAAGAGGGAGATAGAAGAGAAGATAGAGATTAAAGGATGCTTACAGTGTCAGATACTTTGGAAAGAGCATGAAGACTGATCAAGACAGAAGACTTGTCATACTGAAGACTCGACACCGAAGACTTCGTCAACATCCAAGGGGGAGTCTGTTGGTGCATATGTCTGTCGACTTCCTCTTGTATCGAGTCTTGTATCTAGATAGGATAGACTGGAGCTCGGTAGTCAAAGAAATAGGATTTTAGGGTTGTTGGACCAGTTCACACGAACTGGCAGAGCCAGTTCGTACGAAGTGACCACTTCGCACGAAGTGGGTTTTGCCTGTTTCATGCGAACTGGAACATCTATATATAGGAGCTCTTGTCATTTCATTTGTAACGTTGCTGATTCCAAAGAAGAGGTGCTGCCAAAGTGTCAAGTGGTCTGTAAAGCTTTCAAATCAATATACAAGACAATTAAAGTGAATCTATGTGTTAGACAAGCTGTAATCAAGTCCGAATCATTGAATTCCGCCTTTGGTTTGGATTAGAACTCTTCTGATCGACTCGTTTAGGTCGAACAACGATCCTACAAAATGACACAAAACAGTTATCGGCTCCAGTATCAAATAAACACGAAGCATATATACCATTCACAAGGAACGTACCATTAACCACATTGTTGTCGGCTTGCGCTTGGCGAACGTTGATGTTGAAAGTACGTCCGCGAGCTGCTTGCTGTTGCTGCTGTTATGGCTCTTGCTTCACCACTCGATTCGGGCACATGTTTGCGAAGTGGTTGGGATCACCACACGCAAAGCAAGCTCTGGCATGGATCGCGGGTGCAGGAGTCGCTTGTTGGCCTTAAGGAGCGGGAAGTAGAGCTTGATGAGCAGGAGCTTGGCCTTGAGCTGGAGCTGGAGCTGGAGCTTGACGTGGACCTGTACGGCAGTTGGCGGTGAAATGGTCGTACATGTTGCAATGCACGCAGTATCTGCAGGCGATTCCCACTGGATGATGATAGGTACCAGTGTAAGTACTCTTGGCCAGCGGTGCTTGGGTAACCGGTGTCGCTACTTGGCGGTGTTGAGGCTGCTGTTGAGCAGGAACGACTTGAAGCGGGGCAGCAGTGGTGACAGCGCAACCTTTGCTACTGTTATGTTGTTCTTCCTCTTACGATGAGAGGCTTGTTTGTCCTTTCATCTTCTGCTTTTCCAGTTCCGCTTTTCCCAATGTTGTTGGTTTTTAAGATTTTTGGCGTTAACGAAATTCAATTTTTAATGGCGTTTAATGGTTTCATTGTATTAACATTTTGGCGTTTATGACATTTATTCAAATCGTATGCCATTATCTATTTGAATGGCGTTTTCTAAGGCGTTTTAAACAAGATGGCCCATTGTTCTATTATTTTTTATAAAAATTTTGGCGTTTGTGTTATCTTGGCGTTTTACTATTGTTATATTATATTTCAACCACAGGAAAAAAAACACAAGCGAAGAAAATAAATTAAAAATCCTAATCGGATCTCTCTTCCCAATCTTCACTGTCATCAGTCTCTCTCTTCTTTAATAGTACTAGAACTGTCACCAAATATATGGCGTCTTATATAAAACTTAACAAACCCATTGGTTTGATTTTTTTGCCTGCTCGTCTGTTGATATGGCTTTTTTGTGAATGTTTGGCGTCACAGATCTATGTCGTGTGAGTGGGTTTTTTGCTTTTTCTTTATCTTGATCTTCATCTTTATAATCAACCCACTCTTCATTGTCATTGATCTCTTCTCGTCATCCAAACTTTCTTCAAGAACAAAAAATACAAAATGTCATATGACTGGCATCAGTATCTTTTTCTTTAATTTTTGTCCATCTCATGCAGCAAAAGCTTTCTGAGTTACTCCCTTCTGATAATAATTCATTCAGTGAAACTTCACGAAGAACAATTATGAATATCCAAGAAAGCGTATTAGCCATCTTTGATTTTTTTTTTTTTTTTTTTGCGTTTTTCAGTGAGTGGTATTTAGTAGTATTGGCGTTTGTTTTTTTTTTTTTGATCAAATGGAAGTTGCTGAGACGTATCATTTTATAGGATGTCTTTTTGACGCCTAAGTTAGGCGGTGCATTATTATAATAAAATATTCGTCTTTTCAGTTACTGTTTGTAATTATTGTTTTTGATAAGCTTTATCTCTGAAGTCTGTAACATGTCCCATCTTTTAAGTTTGGCGTTTTAGATTTCAATATAATAAATTTTCCCTATCTTCAGTATTACTGATTTGTATTTTTTGTTTCTAGTTAGATTTTCAAGTTTGCTTTTTATTTTTTATTTTTATTTTTTTGGGTTTTTTATAATACTTTTTCAAAGTAATTTTATTATAGTTTGGGAGTTTTTGGTGGCGTTTAACGGGATGATATCGTTTAAACAAGCATTTTGGCTGTTT
Source organism: Helianthus annuus (assembly GCF_002127325.2). Taxonomy (NCBI): domain Eukaryota; kingdom Viridiplantae; phylum Streptophyta; class Magnoliopsida; order Asterales; family Asteraceae; genus Helianthus; species Helianthus annuus. The sequence goes on from NC_035446.2 coordinate 114,605,689, forward strand.
TGGCATTTTTATTATATATGGCGTTTTTATTATATAACAATCAACTGAAAAGGAAAATAAAAAAAAGAATTCATAAACAATTGATCTTCCAAATCTTCACTGTCAGCAGTCTCTTTCTTCTTTTTTGAATCATGTTAACTGGCTGGTTCGACTTTCGTATGATTCATTTTGTTTTTTTGTTTTTCAAGTAGTTTTATATGTCGCTGTTTGGAAGCACACAGTCTGACATCAGCATCTTTTTCTTGAAGATTTGTCTATCTCATGCAGCAAAATGTTATTAAGTTTAGACCTTTCAGCCAACAATCTTGAATTTCACAATATACGATGTTTGATTTTTTAACTTTTTTGGCGTTTTACCGATAAAAAGAACGCCACGAAATAAGAGCACCTTAAACCTCAAAATTTGATCATGCTAAAATCAATAATGTTTTGCTGTATGAGATGGACAACATTGTTAATCCTCTGTTAAGAAAGACAACTGACAATAATGCCCACCCCATACAACTAAACTTTATTGACAACAAAACTCAATAATGTTTTTGTATGTTTTGGCGTTATAAATAGGATGGAAGTTGAGGATTAGTCAATAAGATTTTACTAAATGAAATGGACAACATCCTCACTTAAGGATTTTGTCCATTTCATTGAGCGAAATCTTACAGACAACCAAACTGAATTTCAAAAAAACGCTTTGGGTTAGAAGGTATTTGATGTTTGGGTTTTTTGGCGTTTCTAAGGCGAATGGGATATATGACATATGGCGTTTGGGTTTTTGTGTGTGTTTCTAATTGAAGGTCTGAGATGTTGTATATATAGGATTTTTTGGCCCTTGTTTTAGGCGGGATTTTACGCTAATTAAGTTTGGCGTTTTATATATAAGGGCGTTTTTACTGGGAATGGTCTGTTTTTTTTTTTTTGCGTTTTATTTCATGAGATGGCGTTTTGTGTGGAGAAGTCAAAAGACCCTTTTACCCTTAATGAAGCGCGTCCACTAATAAAATTGATATTATTTACGAAAACGCCACCGCGCCAATCTAGTCCATAGATTGTTTTGATCGGACGATCGATAAGCGTTCTCACCGTTCTCACACTTTCTACCGTTTTCTCTAAATCCCGACCCTATATATATATATATATATATATATATATATATATATATATATATATATATATATATATATAGGGGAAGGTTTAAATGTGAACGCTAAATATTGTGAGAACCGTGAGAACAAATAAAAAACCCGAGAGAACTTAGTCAAAAACAATTCAAATTCAAAAATTTTTTCTACGCTTATCATTATTATTCGAATACACTGTTAGAAATTTAATTTACACGTTTAAATTTACAGGAATTCGTAAATAAAGAAAATTATACATGTGTAAGTTTGCCATTTACACATGTGTAAATCTGTTATATTTACACATGTGTAAAAAATCTAAAAAGAGTGATTTTGAAAGGAGAAATGAATTATTTGATGTTGTAAATTCTTTTTTTGATGTTGTATCTTAATTACAATGAGGTTTGTATTAAAAAAAATTAGTTTTGATTGGTTTTTTCATTCGTTCTCACGGTTCTCGCAATATTTAGCGTTCTCAAGATAACCCTCCCCTATATATATATATATATAAAGGATGAGGTTCATGAGTGAACAACATTCTTGTTTGTGAACTGAGTGAACCAATCTCAACCATTCATTTGATTAGATGATGCAAAGGTTAGGATTGTAATTCTACATTTAATCTTTTTTTTATTAATTTTCTTTAATGAGTACTCACTCCTTTATTTTTGGAATGTTTTAGAAGATTTTTTATGATTCTTTAATGATTTGCAGTTACTCTCTCCTTTATTTTCGGAATTAGAAGACTTTTTATGATCCTCTATCAATCCAGTATATTCGTAATTTTTGTTATCATCCCCCCCCCTTTTTTTGCTAACTTACGATGATGAATTAGATGATCTCCATTGATTATTTCAAAGATTATATTATATCTTCATCTAGTATATTCGAAGTTATTATTAATCGTCCTATTTTTTTTCTAGTTACGAGGTTATTCATTTACAATACCATTATACATATGTGTATTCACATACAGCCCTGCTATACATATGTGTACACACAGTGTATTTATAACTATTGTGACTGATATACACAAGTGTATACACATACAGCCCTGCTATACATATGCGGATACACATACAGCCCTACTATACGAATGTGTACACAAAGTTTATTTATAACTATTGTGACCGATATACACAAGCGTACAGCATAAAGATTACATACAACCATTATTCATTTACATAAACATTACATATAAATTTTAAGCGAAATATTAAACAAAATCTTTGAAATACTAAACAAACCCTCTTCATTTTCCCCTGGTTCCCAAAATTAGATTTAGTACACATTTATGTTAATGCCCTTATAAACCTGATTTCTTTATTATATTTTATAAAATATTTACAAGTTTGCCATTACCATTAATTCTCATCATCTAACAAATGAAGGGCCAAGATCTGTTCACTTTGTTCACAAGTTAACCATTGTTCACTCAAGAACCCTACCCTATATATATAGGATTATGATCAAGAGTGAACTAAGTAAACTAATCTTGGCCCATGATCATTTTTTAGATTAAAAGGGTAAGATTGACATTACCCAAGTATGTTTAATTAAAATCTCTTAATTTCCTCATCTCTTAACTCTCTTTCTCCCTCTCTCTCTCTCTCTCTCTCTTATTTTTAATTATTTCTCTATTATTTCTTTATCCTTAGATTTTGTTTTAGTTTTAACTTGAATATTGTTTTTCTTTTATTATTCATATATATAGATATCATAATACATTGTTTTTAACTTTTTATAACTTTCAATAAACATTAAAAAATTTCTCTGAGATTGAAATTGTAATTATTTTTGGGCATGACGGGTGGTCCTTGGGACAACCCTTAAGCATGTTAAAATATGAAATAATCCTCCATTTAGCCGTGTAATTATCTTGAATTAGATAACTACGATGCTTATGTTTCAGGTATGAATTAGGAGCTAAAAGACGGATCAAAGGCAGCTTTTGGAGGCTCTGGTGGAAAACGGGTCAAGAGGAGAACAAGAGAATAACAAAGAAGTGAAGGCAGCCGAGTACCGTAAATTACGGTACTACCGTAATTTACGGTAGACTATTTTCTCACTTCAGTTTCCACCGTAACACAGGAGAGTTGAGCCGTAACAAAAAGTTGACCACCGTAAATTACGGTGGAGCCGTAATTTACGGTGGAGCCTGCACGGAAAATATGTAACTGCCATATTATAATCGGTTTTTGGGTGTCTTTTGGTATTATCTCATCATTGACAGTTCTTGGACACTTTGGGGGCGAATTTGGAGCACTAGCTTGCTTTGTGAACATTTCCAATCATTCGGTTTGTGTTTTTAATTTGTATGAACATTAGATTGATGTTGATGATGATTCACCGAGCCATGTCCGGCTAAACTCTTCGGTGATCGTCCTAGGTGAATGTTTCTAAGATTTTTGTGTGTTTAATTTCTGCATTTCTAGAATGATATCTTGCGTTGCTTGAATGTCATGGTGTATGTTTGATTGTTTGTAGTGTGTTAATCCATATTACAATTTCTAGTCTCGATCGTACGTTCTTGGTGCCGTTGGCAACCGAGATATCACGGGAAGGGTTAGGGTTGGTTATTGGTTAATAGGTCATCGGGAAACAACCTCGCGTTATCTAATCCGAGTACTTTGTTCCCTTTTATCACTTCAATCACATATACACGAGTTATGTCTATGTAACTCTTTCTAGTGAAATTGCACACAACTGTTTAAAGAAACTGAAACCTAGGGTGATCATTGTTCTCTCCTAATTGTTTACAACCAACTTTGATTTGACTTAGTTCTTAATTTAGTTTTCTAAAACAACAATCCACAATCTTGAATTTTAATTTTCTGCAATTTAGTTTAATTTTAGTTTAAATACAAAGCTATACAATCAACACATTTTCCACATACTCCCTGAGTTCGATACCCTACTACCGCTAACTACAGTTGTTTAGGGATTAAATTTGTGTGACCCACGACATCACGTCAAATTTTGGCGCCGTTGCCGGGGAGTAGTGCGCAACGTGTGTTAATTTAGTAGTTTTGTTTGTTATTTTCGGGTTTACGCTGGTTGTGTTTAGTGTGCAGGTACTTCAGGTGTATGCATACTAGAGGCTCTCAAGGAATGGCAAGTGTTGGTGGAATGCCACAACAACAAATTATACCACAACACATTCGGCCAAGACCACAAGGGCCACCAATCCAACAACCCATTCCATTGCAACAAGTTAGGCCACAACATGTATACCCACAATTTCAAAGGCCAAATCAATACCCACCGATGCCCCAACAACCAATTGCACCACAAGGGCCTATACCAAGACCAATGGGTCCTATTCGTCCAAGGGGCCGATTGGGTGTTCCAAGAAGGCATCTTAGGGAACAAGCAAGGGGAATAGAGGCACATTTCAGGCCAATCATTACTCAAAACCCTTCACCGGCGGTTATCCCTCACAACAACCAAGGGAGAACTTTTGAAGTAAGAACAAACTCGTTGCAAAGTTTACCGAAGTACAAAGGGTTAGCAACGGAGGAGCCGTATTTCCATCTAGAGGCTTATGACTCAATTTGTAACACTTTTGGGAGTCAAGGTTTTTCGGCCGATGAAGTCAAGTTGGTCTTATTTCAGTTTTCTTTGGAGGATAAGGCAAAGAAGTGGTTCTACACTTTGCCTTCGGCATCAATATATACATGGGGGAGATGCAACAAACCTTTTTGGATGAATTCTACACCGCCCAAAAGACCAATGATGCGCGGAAGGGATTGAGAAGCTATCAACAACAACACGGTGAGATGTTCCATGAGGCGTTTGAGCGTTTTAACATGATGATTAAAAACTGCCCTCATCATGGAATTGAGTTATGGGAGTTGATGAACGCCTTTCATGAGGGGTTGAGTGCCGAAGACGCACGTGATTTGATGTCTATCACCGGAGGGACGTTTGGAACGAATTATGAGAATGAAGATTGGGAGTTTTTGGAAAGCATGGCAACTACATCAAAAAGGAAGGCCCAAGCTTCAAGGAGAGCCCGACCAACCACTAACCGACCACAAGTGCACGCCATAGATGATGGTAATGTTCAAACCACTAACCAAATATATAATGTTTGTGCTTTGTGTAATGAAATAGGTCATGCGGCTGAAAATTGCCAAGGAATGTTGGAAGGGCAATACGAGGAAGTCAATGCGGTTCAAGGTCAAGGTCAAGGAGGAGGTGGTAGGAACTACAACAACATGAATTCAAACACCTACCACCCCGGATTGAGGAACCATCCGAACTTTAGATATGGGAACCCGTCAAATCAAGCGAACCCGAATTTTCAAGGTAGCCAAGGTAATTTTGGTTCACGGCCATCTTACAATAACCAAGGTGGGTACCGAGGCGGGAATAACCAAGGGTATCAAAAACAATACCAAACGGGTCAAGAACAAGGGGGACTTTCAGGTGGAAACGAGGTGATGGAGATGCTAAAGAGCATGCAAATGGAGATGCAAAAACGGAACCAATTAGACGAAGTGCGAATGCAAAAAGACGAGGTTCGTGATAAAAGCATCCAATCACTAACAACTCAAATGGGTCAATTAGCAACCGATGTGGCGGAACTAAAGAAAGGTAAGGGTCAACTTCCAAGCGACACTAAGGTAAACCCTTCACATGGTTCGTCACGAGGTAATGTTAATATTAACCATGTTAGTGTTCTAAGAAGTGGGAAAGAGTTTAAGGCCAATTTGTCACCCGAATTGGTCGAGGGGGTGGTTGAGGATATCACGGGAATGGAAAGTGATGATGAACTTTCACCGGTTAAACCAAAAGAACCAATTATTAAAAAACCGGGTTTGGGTGAAAATGAAAAGAATGAAAAAAGTGAGGGTGAACCGAGTCAAGTTCCATTCCCATCGGCCCTACTTGACCCGGGAAAGAAAAATTTTATTGTGTCAAGAGGTCCTCAAAAAGAGGAAATGTGGGATATGTTCAAACAAGTTAAAATAAATCTCCCACTCCTTGATGCAATAAAACAAGTTCCCGCTTATGCAAAATTCTTAAAAGAATTATGTACACAAAAGAGGCAAAACAAGAAAAAAGTGCCTAAGCGGGTAGATTTGACCGGGCAAGTAAGTGCGGTGTTGAATGGGGAGCTTCCTCCTAAGCTCCAAGATCCGGGCACGCCATTGATTAATGTACAAGTGGGTAATTTTCAAATGGCTAAGGCGTTGCTAGATCTCGGAGCCGGAGTTAGCATTTTACCGGGGGGCTTATACGACCAATATGACTTTGGTCCATTAGCAAGGGTGGAGACGACGGTTGTTTTGGCCGATTTGTCTCATAAGTTGCCCCGGGGTATGGTTCAAAATGTTATTGTAAAAATTGATGAGTTTTATTATCCGGTGGATTTCTTAGTGTTGGATTACTCATCGGCGGACCCTAAACAACAACAAAACATAATTTTGGGTCGGCCATTTTTAAGCACCGCACATGCTATTATCGATTGTAGATTTGGTACAGTTGATATGGCATTTGGAAATCGAAAAATGCGTTTGAATGTTTTTACTAACAATTCTAATGCTAACGGTGTTGATGAGTGTTTTATGGCAGACATAGTAGATGGATGCAACCCGCATGAGTATGAGGAGGATGGTTTGGATATTTGCCTGTGTGACTTTTCTGAACAGGTACATGCTTATGCACTACGGGTTGAAGAGGAAGCACAAGATGCTATGGCAATGAAAGAAGGTAGACCACCATGGACCCACCAATTCGAGGGTCTACCGGTGGAAATCGATTCGGGTACAAAACCATCGTTAGAGGAACCCCCAAAGTTAGAGCTCAAGGACTTGCCTAGCCACTTAAAGTACGTATTTTTAGGGGATAATGACACTTTACCGGTCATTATTGCCTCTAATTTGGAGTTGGCACAAGAGCAAAAGTTGATGGAGGTGTTAAAAGCGAACAAGGGTGCTATTGGATGGACGATTGCCGATCTCAAAGGAATTAGTCCATCCATCTTCATGCACAAAATTATCACAACTGAAGATGCCAAACCGACACGAGAAGCTCAAAGGCGGTTGAACCCAAACTTAAGGGAGGTAGTAAAAAAAGAGGTAATTAAGTGGTTGGATGCGGGAATTATCTATCCGATTTCGGATAGTGCTTGGGTGAGTCCCACCCAAGTTGTGCCTAAGAAGGCCGGCATTCAAGTAGTCAAGGATGAAAGTGGTGAACAAATTGCCACCCGACCGGTTACCGGGTGGCGGGTGTGTATTGACTACCGGAAATTGAATGCCGCCACTTCTAAGGACCATTTCCCACTACCTTTTATTGACCAAATTATTGAAAAATTGTCGGGTCAAAAATATTATTGCTTCTTAGATGGGTATTCGGGTTATAATCAAATTGCCATACACCCGGATGACCAACACAAGACCACCTTCACATGTCCATATGGCACCTTTGCCTTTAGGCGAATGCCATTTGGTTTGTGTAATGCTCCGGCAACTTTTCAACGATGTATGATGAGTATTTTCTCGGACATGGTTGGAGAGTCGCTCGAAGTATTCATGGATGATTTCTCCATTTTTGGCACTACTTTTGATGCTTGTCTCAACGAATTGCAAAAGGTTTTAAAAAGGTGCGTTGAGAAAAATTTAGTGCTAAGTTGGGAGAAAAGTCATTTCATGGTGCAAGAGGGCATTGTGTTGGGACATGTGATTTCGGAAAGAGGGATGGAGGTGGATAAGGCAAAGATACGGGTAATATCATCTTTGCCACCTCCTAAAAATGTTAAGGGTGTAAGGTCATTCTTGGGACATGCGGGTTTTTATCGACGTTTCATTAAGGGATTTAGTGTTATCACCAAACCCTTATGCAATTTGTTATTAAAAGATGTCCCGTTTGATTTTACTAACGAGTGTATGCAAGCTTTCACTGTTTTGAAGGAACACTTGGTCAAGGCGCCTATCTTGCAACCACCCGATTGGTCAAAGCCGTTCGAGATAATGCGTGATGCAAGCGATACCACTATTGGTGCAGTTTTGGGTCAACGGGTTGACAAGAAGCCGGTGGTTATTTATTATGCAAGCAAAACTTTATCCGAAGCGCAACTTAACTACACCACAACCGAGAAGGAATTATTAGCGGTGGTGTATGCTTTGGATAAGTTTCGTTCGTATATTTGGGGAAGCAAGGTAGTGGTTTACTCGGATCATAGTGCGGTTCGGTACTTGATGGAGAAAAAGGATGCAAAGCCGCGGTTGATTCGATGGGTCTTATTGTTACAAGAGTTTGATCTTGAAATCCGAGACAAAAAGGGATGTGAGAATGTTGTTGCGGATCATTTGTCCCGAATCCCGTTGGAAGGTGTAGATGATGCAAGTGAAATCAATGAACGGTTCCCCGATGAACAATTGTTGGCCGTTTCTACTTATGTTGCCCCTTAGTATGCTCATTACGTTAACTATTTGGCCAAGGGTGCGATTCCAAATCATTGGACTAAGAAGAGACGACAACAGTTTTCTAGTCAAGTGAAGCAATACATATGGGACGAACCCGACTTGTTCAAAATCGGGGCCGACCAAGTGATAAGAAGATGTGTTCCCGAAACTGAAGTTTTAGAGATATTGACCCATGCTCATTCATCCGCATGTGGGGGCCATTTTAGTGGGAATAAGACAGGCTATCGGGTGTTATCGAGTGGGTTTTATTGGCCCACGATTTTCAAGGATGCTCGTGAGTATGCCCGAAATTGCATCAATTGTCAAAGAATGGGAAGCATTTCGAAACGTGATGAAATGCCGTTGCAACCAATTTTGGTAGTGGAGGTATTTGATGTTTGGGGAATAGACTTTATGGGTCCTTTCCCAAACTCAAATGGGTTTTTATACATATTGGTTGCGGTTGATTACGTGTCGAAATGGATTGAAGCTATTGCCACAAGGACCAACGATCATTCCGTTGTATGTAAGTTTGTGCAATCCAATATTTTTTCTCGTTTCGGTGTACCTCGGGTGATAATAAGTGATGGTGGTTCACATTTCAAAAATTTCAATTTTGGAAAGTTGCTAAAGAGATATAGTGTGAATCACCGTGTGGCTACACCTTACCACCCGCAAACGAGTGGTCAAGTGGAGGTATCTAACCGGCAAATCAAAGAAATTCTAATGAAGACGGTTAGAACGGATAGGAAAGATTGGTCAAGCAAGCTTGATGATGCATTGTGGGCGTATCGCACGGCTTTCAAAACCCCACTTGATACCACTCCGTATCGAATGGTTTACGGGAAAGGATGTCATTTGCCTATGGAGTTGGCACATAGGGCATATTGGGCAATTAAAACAGTGAATGCGGACTATGATGAAGCGGGTCGGGCGAGGAAGCTTCAACTGAATGAAATTGAGGAGATAAGGGACCAAGCGTATGAGTGTGCATCTGCATACAAAGACAAACTGAACAAAGTTCATGATGCGAAGATAAAGAAGAAGAACTTTGAAGTGGGTCAAAAAGTGTGGTTATACAATTCAAGGTTAAAAATGTTCGCGGGGAAACTCAAGAGCAAGTGGATGGGTCCTTATGTTGTCCGACGAGTGGGAAGGTTCGGAGATGTTGACATTCAAGACGAGCGAACATTGAAACAACAAACGGTGAACGGTCACCGGTTAAAGCCGTATTTGGATGGCAATGACATCAACAACTTGGAGCTTGACAAAGCGGGCTACATCTTACGCCTGGTCGAGGAGGAACAACCATGAGAGGCCCAGGTTTGGTGGTAGTGTACATAGTAGTTTTGTTTTGTCTTGTTTTGTATTTTTGCACAATTGCCATAGTTCCTCGAAGTCTGTGTTCGAAACAAGTGTGGGGATATTCGGGTTGCGAATTGCTCTTACATTGTGTTGAGGACAACACGGGATTTTTGAGGGGGTAGGGTAATTTTTACAAGTTTTTGAAAAAATTAAAAACATAAAAAAAAATCAAAAAATTTAAAAAATCTAAAAAATTTGTCACTTATAACCTCAAGTTTTGTCAAAATGTGGATGCCCAGTGTCAGCCGTAAATTACGGTGGAGCCGTAATTTACGGTGGGTGTTAAAAAATGTGTGGACTTTATGGTGTAAACCTCCTGTGTTACGGTAAGAATTCAAGTCCAGAGTTTACCGTAAATTACGGTATTGCCGTAATTTACGGTGGAGGTTGAAAATTGTTGAGGGTTACGGTACAAACTTCCTGAGTTACGGTAAAGAAAAGAGGTTCAGGTCTCACCGTAATTTACGGTGAGACCGTAAATTACGGTACGCGAAAAATTCCTATCCGTCGGCTGGGGTCTGCACATATAAAAAAAAATAATAATAATAATAAACTCTAATACAACAAAGCTGATCACGTGAAGAAACCCTACCCACTCATTCAACTTTCACTTTCCCATTGTCATCTTCTTCTCCCAAAAACCCACAACCTCCATTGTTCTTCCATCTTTCTTCTCTCATAAAAACTTCAATTCCTGTCCAAATCAAGTGGAATCTTAGTCTAAATTGACTAATTTTTCGCAAGCTTTGTGATTGTGAGGAGAGATTTCAGAGAAAACGCGATTTTGGAGTCAAAGTTTGAAACCCTAGTTTGAGATAATTTGGGGGTTTTTGGGATTTTTGGTTTCACAAGCATCCTTCCATCTTGAAACAAGGTATGAACCCTTACTTTGCTATATTATGGTGATACATTGTGAAAAACAAGGTGATTTAGGTTATGTGTTTTTGCCCACTTGCTTGTTGTTAAGATATGATAATGGAATTGTTTATTGAACATGGTTGATGGTTGTAGATGTAGGAATTGTTGTTAAAGTAGTGAACTTTTGGGATGCTCTACATTCTAGAGCCACCATGCCCAATTTTTGAAAAATTCTTGAACACTTTAGGTTCACTAACATCTACAACCATGACAACAAGCAAGTGTGGGGAGGATTTTGAAGAGAGTGTTTAATTTGGTGTTTGTTTTTGTTGCTTGCCTCTTGTGTGTAGGAAATGGCAAAGACAAAGGAGAAAGCGGGTTCAAGTTCATCTTCCTCCAAAGGCAAAGGCAAGGGCAAGGAAAAGGAGCAACCATCAAAGAAGAGGCAATATATGGGTAGGGTAAGCGAGAGCGAAAGCGAAGAAGAAGAAGAGATGGAGTTAGACCCAAGTGATAAACCGGTGTGGAATTCGGGGTCGTTGGATGACCAACCCAAAATCTGGCAGCCAACCCTTTATAACGACTGTATGAACAAGTTAAACAATAAAGCAGCCGCGTTTATCTGTGAAAAAGAGGTTGATGAACCCCAGTTTGGCCAGTTCGGGGTGTTTGATAAGTTCCGTGCTTTGGGTTGGGAAGGAGCACTCAAGTGTTTTGATAAAGATAAGAGCAATCTGTTTATGACTGAGATTCAGGAGTGGATGGCAACACTTAAATGTCACAACTTCCACAGGCCATCACAAATGAAGTTGATTGGGATGGTACATGGGGTACCAGTTGAAATGTCATTCGATACGTTGAAGAAGCTGGGAAAATATGATAGTCTTCCGGCTAGGGAGTACATGATTCCCACGCTTGATGATTTATTGCTCAAACCAGAGAAGCACGTGACATGGAACAGCATGTTAGCGGATTTGTTTTTGCCCGGTAGGTACGGTGGCGTGTTATACCGAAAAAATCTGAAGATAGAAGCCAAGCTATTGCATACGATCTGTTTGCTTAATGTCATCCCAAGAAGAGGGGATAAAGAACAGGTGAGGTTTCCAGAGATACCTGTTCTGTATTCATTGATGCATGGATCCCCACGCTTTCCAATACGCTACCTGATTATGCACCATTTGTGGATATGCCGGAACAAATACGGGAGAGACATTGTCCCGTATTGTCGCATCATAACGGGTTTAATGAAACAGCAGAAGGCACTCACATCTGAAGACCGGGGTTTAACGAAAAGGCACCAGCCTTTTACTTTGGATAGGTTGGGAAACGTTTGGACATATACTCAGTCTGAACGTTATCACAAGCTGAAATCGGAGGGTCAACGGTGGAGGGCATTGAAATTGGGTGCAAGGGAGTTGTTACCGGGAGAACCGGATGAACCTGAAAGCGATGAAGAGTTGATTCTGAGTGGGGATGATGATTACGCAGACGAGCCACAGGGTGGTGCAAATGTTGGTTTTGGGGTTTTTCATGGTGGTCATGGTGGTACGTTCTACGACTACGCGCAGCAACCGTATGAGCCGGGGTGGGCTTATAGTGGTTCAATGCAGGAGGTGATCGAGAGCCAACGCCCGCCGGCGGCCATCTTTGATACTTGGTCGGGTTTGGAGAGGTCGTTATTTGATCAAGGCACGCGGAATAGCGCTAGTATTGAGCGGGCGCTTAAACATAGCTTCGATCGCAATGAATCATGGCACCGTACCCACGCATACTCTCGAGAGGTGGATGCTAATAACAGATATCATGATGATCAAATGAGGCGGATGCATGCGGATTGGCATGCCGGAAGGCCGGTGGTTGAAGATCCACAACATGTGGACTATGCTTCATTGCCGCCTTATGATGGTAGCATTTCTTATCCGACTCCACCACTCCACCATTCTCAGTGGCTTGATCCAAGACGGCAAGAGGGACCACAAAAACAAGAGGGAAGCAGTAGCGGCGCATTCGGGTTTGGAGAGTGGAATGATATGATGTCATCCATCTTTGGGCCTCCAGGACCGCGCTACTATTGATCAGGTGGTTTTCTCTCTTTTGTATAGTTTGTATATATTTGTTGGTTTATGTTGATTATGGTTGGGAGGATGGGTGGTGATTGATCATGTGGTTGATTATTGGGTTGGCGATGGTTGGTGGTGTTGTGTTTAAAATGAAAAAACATAAAAAAAATATAAAATAAAAAATACAAAAAGAAATTTGGGGTTTGAGATGAGAAGCTTTTTGGTGGATGTTGATTGAGTTAGTGATCAAAGCCTCCCAAAGCCATACATTGGGGTCAATGTATCCCAAGTGTGGGGATGGGGGGAAATTTTTGTAAGAAATTTTTGTAAGATTTTTGAAAAATTTTAAGCCGAGCAAAACAATGTGAAATCTTGTCGCCCTAATTTACCCCAAGTTAATGCACCGGCAACCCTTATTACCCTTTTCATTCTTGGTGAGAGTTGTAGCCACACGTGTATATAAATAATCTTTGATGAGAGTGGCTACGGGTGGGGGTGCGTTAGAACTTGTGCTTGAATGCGATTTGAATCCTTAGTTAGACATGAATGTAGAAAGGATAAGGGCATTAGGTAGCCTCGTCGTTGGTGTGAGCGAGTGTGGGATTTGGGGGGTTGGACCTCATAAGTTATATATATGAGCATGGTAGTGAGAGGGGCGGGGGTTTGGTCATTTAGTTGCCCAATTTTGTGCCTAAAGCCTATCATTTGTTTCCCCTAGCTACTTACTAGAAAATTTACCCAAATTTCACCCGGTCTTATAGCGTTAGTGGTAGAATTAGTAGTTTTGTGAGTGAAGTAGTTTTGTTTAATGTGATAATGTTTCTTGAAAAAAAAGGGAAAAAAAAAGAGAAAAGCAATACTTGAAAAAAAAAAAAAAAGGGGGGCTTAATTGTCTTGTATATAGTAGTGCGCATTTGTTAGTTGGTTTTTGGTATTCGTAATAAAAAGACCGGGTTGAATTTTCGCTACTCATATATATTCCATTTCCTACCTGTACACCTAGCCACGTTACAACCTTTGAGTCCCTTTGATTTGCATTCATGTTTGACCCATTATAGGAGAATGATTGATTCAGGTACAAGCTTATGATTGTGCATCCACCCGTTTGCCTAGTGTGTGTCTAGCTTATCGTTGCTAGTTTCCACTTGTAGCCGAGAGGAGAGAATTTGTGAGGGGTGTATTGCTTGGGTGTTAAAAAGGGGTTGGTAAAGAAATTGCATGTTTTGTTTGGTTTGGTTTGATCACTTGTTTTGAAACCATGTTGATGAGTTGCTTGGGACAAGCAACGGTTAAGTGTGGGGATGTGACGGGTGGTCCTTGGGACAACCCTTAAGCATGTTAAAATATGAAATAATCCTCCATTTAGCCGTGTAATTATCTTGAATTAGATAACTACGATGCTTATGTTTCAGGTATGAATTAGGAGCTAAAAGACGGATCAAAGGCAGCTTTTGGAGGCTCTGGTGGAAAACGGGTCAAGAGGAGAACAAGAGAATAACAAAGAAGTGAAGGCAGCCGAGTACCGTAAATTACGGTACTACCGTAATTTACGGTAGACTATTTTCTCACTTCAGTTTCCACCGTAACACAGGAGAGTTGAGCCGTAACAAAAAGTTGACCACCGTAAATTACGGTGGAGCCGTAATTTACGGTGGAGCCTGCACGGAAAATATGTAACTGCCATATTATAATCGGTTTTTGGGTGTCTTTTGGTATTATCTCATCATTGACAGTTCTTGGACACTTTGGGGGCGAATTTGGAGCACTAGCTTGCTTTGTGAACATTTCCAATCATTCGGTTTGTGTTTTTAATTTGTATGAACATTAGATTGATGTTGATGATGATTCACCGAGCCATGTCCGGCTAAACTCTTCGGTGATCGTCCTAGGTGAATGTTTCTAAGACTTTTGTGTGTTTAATTTCTGCATTTCTAGAATGATATCTTGCGTTGCTTGAATGTCATGGTGTATGTTTGATTGTTTGTAGTGTGTTAATCCATATTACAATTTCTAGTCTCGATCGTACGTTCTTGGTGCCGTTGGCAACCGAGATATCACGGGAAGGGTTAGGGTTGGTTATTGGTTAATAGGTCATCGGGAAACAACCTCGCGTTATCTAATCCGAGTACTTTGTTCCCTTTTATCACTTCAATCACATATACACGAGTTATGTCTATGTAACTCTTTCTAGTGAAATTGCACACAACTGTTTAAAGAAACTGAAACCTAGGGTGATCATTGTTCTCTCCTAATTGTTTACAACCAACTTTGATTTGACTTAGTTCTTAATTTAGTTTTCTAAAACAACAATCCACAATCTTGAATTTTAATTTTCTGCAATTTAGTTTAATTTTAGTTTAAATACAAAGCTATACAATCAACACATTTTCCACATACTCCCTGAGTTCGATACCCTACTACCGCTAACTACAGTTGTTTAGGGATTAAATTTGCGTGACCCACGACATCACGTCAAATTTTGGCGCCGTTGCCGGGGAGTAGTGCGCAACGTGTGTTAATTTAGTAGTTTTGTTTGTTATTTTCGGGTTTACGCTGGTTGTGTTTAGTGTGCAGGTACTTCAGGTGAATGCATACTAGAGGCTCTCAAAGGTCATCACCGCTATCGTTTGATCCGGAAATTGAAACAACTATATATCTTGTATATGCAGAAACTAGCAAGATTTTAGGGATTTTGATTATATTGTATAATAAATGCAATTTACAAAAGACACAAATACCCTTCTGTCATTTATTTTAAAGGGGAGTTACAACATTATAATTACAATCTTGCCATTGTTTAAAAATCTCTAGATGATGTAATCCAATGGCCCAGATTAGTTCACACAGTTCACTCTCAACCTAGTGTTCACTCTAGAACCCTACCCTATATATATATAGGGTAAGGTTCATGCGAGAACCACCTTTATTGCGAGAACCAATGTGAACACAACCTAAAATAGCTAAAAAAAACCCTAAAAAAGGCTAACCCCCAACCCCCCCCCCCCCAAAAAAAAAAAAAAAAACCTAACCCCCCCCCCCCCAAGCTAAATGCTAAAAACTAAAACCCCCAAAAAACCTAAAAAAAAAACCTAACCCCCCCCCCCCACACACACACACACCCCCAAGCTAAAATGCTAAAAACTAAACCCCCAAAAAACCTAAAAAAATAAAAAAAAAATCTAAATTTTTTTTAATATTTTTTATGTTAAAATCGCTACTTTTAGTAGCCAAAAAAAATTAAAATTTTTTTTTGCTACTAAAAGTAGCGATTTTCTTATAAAAAATATTTTGTGTGTCTTTTAGCTATTTTTAGGCATTTTTGGTTGTGTTCACATTGGTTCTCGCAATAAAAGGTGGTTCCTAACGGATCTTTGTCCTATATATATATATATATATATATATATATATATATATAGGGTCAGGATTTAAAGAAAACGTTCAAAAGTGTGAGAATGGAGAGAACGCTTATGGATCGTCAGATCAAAACAATCTATGGACTAGATGACGCGGTGGCATTTTCGTAAATAAAATCACTTTTATTAATCCAGCGCGCTTCATTAAGGGTAAAATGGTATTTTGACTTAACATAAAACGTCAAACTCACGCTATTAAAATCCCGCCTCAACCCACATAACACACTTCATCATAATATAACGCCATAGATATAAAACGCCAAACTTTGTTTTTAACCGATAAAGCTGAACAAACAGTACTAAAACGACGGAACTTTATTACTAGCATTTACTGCAATAAAAATCGCGCCTAAAATACGCGCCAAAAACTTCCTATATAAACAAACTCTCAGAATTACTAAAATCCACACCAAAACCACAAAAACCTATATTTTCCTCTATACCATTCATCTTATAAACCCCAAAAAAAAACCAAAATATCAAAGATTCAAATCCATGTTTCTTTGATATACACTATTTTCTCAAAAAACTTTCGCTCTATGAAATGAGCAAGATCCTCAATATAAACGCCAAAACATACAAAAACCACAAAACTTCAAAAAAGCTATTTCATGGAGATTCTGTTTTTGTTCTCTATAAAGTTTAGCTAAACGAGATGGATAACATTGTTACACATCTTTCTTGACTGAGGATTAACAATGTTATCCATTTCGTTCAACAAAACATTATTGAGTTTAGCACGACCAAAATTAGAAGTTTATGGAAGTTTTATTTAGTGGCGTTATTGTTTTTTTTTTTTTTTTTGGCGTTTGATTTCCTTGCCCGATCTTATATTGTTTGTTATTTAACTTCGAAGAAGCATGTTATGAACAAAGAGATAGAAAAAAAGAAAAAGATGAAAAAAAAAACATTTAAAACGCCAAACTGAGAAATGTCTGTGTTCTGTAGGATTGAAATAAAAAAAACGCCAAACTACTCTACACTGGCTCTCAAATACCATCTGTATGGGTTCTGTAAGAAAGACAAATACAAAACACCAAACTACTCTTCACTAGCTCTCGAAGACCTTGTCGATCTTCTTTTAATTACGGCCTGTTTGCATGTTGATGCGTAGTGTCCATAGGCTTTGTAGTTCTGACACCGTCTTTCTTTGGCCCTGGGTTTCGACTTTGATTTCTTTTTGTCGATTGCTATCTCCTGTTTAGATTTCAGGCGCTTCCGAGAACCAGAACCTTTGGATTTATAACCTACAGGGACTCTTATCGGATTCTTGTCATTTTTATATTGACCGGTTATCTCGGCAAATCTATCCCTAGATCTAGCGGGAGGAGCAACAATCTGCATATCTTGAACCTTCTTCATATAAGATTGAACATGATCCTTGTATAAGGATAGCTCCTCTTTATTACCAGATAAACGGTTCAAAGTGTATTCGGTTGAATAAATAATATCTCGCATCATACTTTGCACATCAGGATCAAGCTCGGTCATATATTCACGACTAATTGAGAATTCAGGAGAGCAGTTTGGGGAGGCGGCTTTGTGCCATCTATTCAGAATGTATTGTTTTGGAAATTCCCTAATGTCCATAAGTCTCAAAACATAGAATATATGTCTACATAGCAAACCAAACTGTTCAAAACGTCTGCATGAGCAACTGCATGTGCAATCAGACTTACGGAACATTACCTGAAAAACGCCAAAAACAATATCTCTATAACGCCATGCATAGAATGTTTGTCTAAAAAAGAAAAGAACACATTGCATATGATAAAAACGCCATTAACAGAAAACGCCATAAAAACCAAAACGCCATTATTTACCTCAAATAAAGATGTACAAAGTTGTTGGAAGTCATTTACGTAAAACTTAACAAACCCATCAGGTTGATCTTCGTAACGTTGATTTATGCAATCCGCAACTCCAATAAGCTCAGCTTGAACGTCACAAAAAATACTTTTTGTGTATATATCAACAGCTTGCCCTTCCAACAATTTGTAACTACTCTTCAACTGGGGTCTTTTGTATCGAGAATCATGATCATTTTTACGATGTGTGTGACGCTGTGCTTCTATTGCAGTCTCATAATGCGTCATGAACTCAACAAGAGTAGCTTTCGAATTGCACACTTAACCAAAAAAATGATTCTCACTCTCCGACCTGGATGTCGTTCGCATAGGACCAGACATATGCTCCATTCTATAGTATGCAGGGATCCAAGATTCCCTAAGTGCAAAAATATCAGATAGCCAATCATTATCTTCTAAATTGAATTCTGCAATAACCGCTTCCCATTCTGATTCAAACTCTTCAGGTGTGAGAATATCCGTCCACACACCACCACAAATACGTTCTTTAAAATTGGTGGAATTGCATAGCCTAACACCAACCTATAAATAACACGAAAACGCCATGCATAAATAAAAAAAATAACAAAAGACAAAACTTAATTAAAAAAACAGTAACAAGGGACAAAACGCCATGTATTTTAAAACGCATTGTATCTAATAACGCCAAAGGTAAAAAAAGCATAACAACCTTTAGAGAAAGTTTATGCATCACATGCCACATGCATAACCTATGCCTCGTGTTAACAAATACAACAGAAATAGCCTTCTTCATCGCTGGATCTTGGTCAGTGACAACAACTTTTGGTTGAGAACCAACAGCTTTTAGAAAAACTCTTAACAACCAAATATACGTATCAGCAATTTCCGACGCCAACAATGTTGCACCAAATGTAACATTGCAGTGATGATTGTCTATACCAGTGAACGGTACAAACACCATAGAGTATCTGCATATGAAAACGCCATGAGAAATGAAACAATAATAAAACGCCTTTGAATGTAAACTAGTAAAACCCCATTGCATGTAAGCTAATAAAACGCCATTGCATGTAAAATATAAAAACACCATTGCATGTAAATTAATAAAACGCCAAAAACAAAGAAGTTGAATTATAAAAAATTACTTGTTGGAACGATACGTGACGTCAAACGAAATCACATCGCCAAACACGTGGTAGTTACGTTTGGCTTGATCGTCACACCAAAAAAGACCCTTCAAACGATTCTCTTCGTCTGTGATGTAATAATACGAGAAATTAGGCTGGGAATGCTTTTTTTCATTCAAATGTTTCACAACCATATCGGCGTCATATTCCCCTATGAACAAGTTAATTTGCCTCTTATAGTTCTTAAATTCAACTTTTCTTGCACCCACATCTTCAAAACCGCTAAAACAACTCTTCATAACATTAAACGCCTTGACAGGACCCAAATTCAGTTTAGACATGCTGTGTATAACATGCTTCTGGAGCTGAGTGAGGTGTCGTTCAGTTGGAAGAAAATGCTTATCAGGACGTTCAATAAGTTCATGATTGTGCTCCTCGACAAACTTATACAACTTCCAAAATCCATCCTCAAAAAGTACACAAAACAGAGCACCACAATCAGTCCTCTTTGAAAAGTTAGATCGCACTACTCGCTCCTTTTGATCGGGGTCCAACGTATCAACCTTCTTGTCCTTATATACCCCAGCTCTTGTACACAAGAAATACTTAATATGTAAGAAACCTTTAGAGTTTGTCTTTGTAGTCCCTTTCCTGACTGAAAAATCACACTCCTTGGCATACTTAACATACATTGTATAACAATCATCAAGGCTTGAGAATAGCATGTCCTTTCGGGGCTTTAATTCTTCACTGACGTCAGGAATGATAAATGGTAATCCAGTTTTGGGGCAATGCCTTTGACTCGAGGAAGAGACTTCGTCTGAGAAAACACAGGGAGGAACAGAAAAATCAGAAAAACAGAGTGATGTCTCGTAATAACATTATACATTAAAACGCCATTAACTGAATAATAAACAAGACATAATAAACACATAATTTAAAAACGACATGATATAAAAGCCATGAGATGAATAATTAAAAACACTTAACAACATAAATAATTAACAAAATATAACATCATTATGAAAACACCAAAATTAACAAAACTAATGTTTACACAAATTAACAAAATAGTAATAACTGATATTTACAAATACTACTAAATAAAATTCAAAACTAATCAAATAGACGAAAAACGCCAATGATCGTAAAAACATAAGAAATACACTAGAACGTAAACGACAATTAAAATTAATATCGAAAACTCCAATTGCAGTTGTTAATAATAGATTAAATATCAATTAAAACGCGATTAAATTGCATAATTGAATAACGCTATTGAAAATCATACAACACATTATAAAATAATAATACAAAAAAACGCCATAGAACAATGTTAAAAGAACAAAACTCCATATCTGTTGCATGATTTGCTGGAACGAAAAATAGAAAACGCCAACGAATTTTACTTTGACGAACAGAATCCACGTTAAACGCCATAGATCTGAGAAAGCTTGCAAAGGAGGTAACAGCTAACAATAAATCTTTGGAGTTTTAATTTGAAAGAGATTTATAACGCGAATAATGAAGGAACGTATAAAAGGACAATCGTACCCCCGCATAACAATTAGGGCCCCCTGCCACGTGTTGGGTCAGGATCCGTTCTCACCGTTCTCACACTTTTCACCGTTCTCTCCTGAACCCGTTAATATATAAATATATATATAGGGTAAGGTTCGGCTACCAAAGTCCATTTTTCCTACAAAGTGTACAAAGTCATATAACACACAATTTTAGCCATAAAACACACTCAAAACCCATAAATAACAGAGTGAAGATCACTAAAACACAATATCCAAACCTTAACAATCCATAAAAACTTCAAATACACCATCCTAGAACTATGAATATAAAACGCAACAGGATAATCAACATAAAACACATTAATGTTAGTCATTTGATAATCAAAGCCTTATTATCCAAAACACAACACAAAACCCACAAAAATGACGTTTAGTAATCTTCAGTTTGTTATTTGGGGGGGGGGTGAGTATGTTTTATGGTTGCCATTATGATGTTTTATGACTTTTTACACTTTGTAGGAAAAATGGAATGTGTAGCCAACTCCCACCATATAATATATATATATCTTTAAAATCTCTAATATATATATTAATTATTTAATAAAAATAATTCGACCGAAACCGAGCGATCGATGAGCGAGTGGACCTTTGCTCATGCTTGGCTCGTTTTCAAATCAAACCGAGCTGAGCGAGAATCGAACGAACATTTTTCAGACATTTTTCGAGCTATTGTCAAACGATCCTTAATCGTCGAGGAGTTTGTAGAGCCCCGTATCCATGTCCCATACAATTTTCATTCTTTTAAGAAGTTTAATGTCAACCATACAATTTTTCATTGTTTTAAGAAGTTTAATGTCAATATATGTCATGTCCCTTTAATGTCAATAAATATATATGTCATGTCCCTTCAAATAAACCGCTAAAAGCCATACGATATGATAACCATAACAATGTCTTTATATCTTCACTTTCCATGATGACGTGCACTCGAATCACTGCAATCAATCGCACCAACACGAATCTCCACCTCTTCTTCACCCCTTTCACAATCCAATTCAAACCCTAGACCTCATCAATGGCGGCTTGTTTGGGTCCTCTATCCGAAATGCGCACCGTTCGCACGGTTCTCGAAGAACTGGACGAACAAAACCAACCGACCCGACCCGAAACACCGGATTCAAACCCTAATTCAACCGCCTCAACCTCCACATCAATCATGGTGATGCGGCATAAGGTGGAGAGAATCTTTCCGGTTTATGCGAGGGGTGGGTTGTCTCCAAGATCCGACCCGGTTGGTTATTCGGGTTCGGTTGTGGGTGATTCCATTTGGGATGCTGTTAGATTAGAAGCAAAGGCTGAGGTAATTTAAATTACTGAACTTTTCTTAATAAAGTTTTCTTTATCAAGTAAATCCCACCAATAGCAAAGCTAAGGTAGGGTCCGAGGGTTAAGATGTAGATAAGATGCAGACAATCTTACCTCTACCCGTATCCCGTAGGAGTGAGACCCCGGCTCGAGAGTAGTTTTGCATCAAGCCTTGAACATAAGCCACGTAACACTCAGCAGTTAAGACAAAGGCCGATTAGTGCATGTGTCTTTCGGCTATCAACTGCCACCACATGATGCATGATTAACCATCCCCTCTTTTAACGTTATTTTCACGAAATTAGTAAAATAACGTTAAAATCAGTGCACTTTCGCTTTTGACCCCGAGCGCCCACACATATATACATTATATGCGCGTATTTTTTGATAAAGTTTTGATTTTTGTTATTTTGTAGGTGTTTGATGAAATTTAATTTATTGTTTATTTTGTAGTGATGATGAAAGTTTAGTACTTTAGTGAGGAAAATATGTTTTGTGGGTTTATTTTTTTGTTGTAATAATTGTAGGGTTTTTTTTTTTTTTGTGTATTATTGGATGGTCCATAGTTTGTGTGGTTTATATGATACTTGTAATAATTGGTGGTGAGAGATTTTCCCAAAAAGGGAATTATGTGCAAGTCAACTTGTTGAATTATTAGTGTGATTAGTGGATATTCTGTTGGCCCCTTAAGAACCCTACTTTAGAATTAAAAGATAAAAGGCATGTTATTTAAAGGTTTTTTATTTCAATGATTAAACTTGGTTTAATAAGATTGGTTCTTTATTGAATCTTTTTGGATGAAATAAAGTTGGCTTAGTGTTAAATTTGAAATTGTTTTCTTTATTTATAAGATGGTACTTTTCTTTTTTTGAATAATTCAACAAGATTGATTCTTTCTGGATTTTTTTTACAATAAAATGAAGTGAACTTGAGGAGCATCGAACTTATCTTAATGTTAAAACTTAAAATTGTGCTCTTTGTTATAATATGGTACTTTTCTTTCGTTTAATAAGTTGTAGTATGATTGATCGATTGCTTGAAGTGATGTGTGTGAAAATTTATGTTAACCGCTTGCATTTTTGAGATGAACGATTTTGAAATGTGATTTGTGTGACAATGTAACAATTTAGTGATGATATTATTTCTGAGGTTGGTTATTTGATGTAATTTTTCAGGCAGAGAATGAACCGATTTTAAGCAGCTTCTTATATGCCAGCATACTGTCACATGATTGTTTAGAGCGAGCATTGGGATTTATTATCGCTAACCGGCTTCAAAATAATACTTTATTAGAAACCCAGTTGATGGATATATTTTGTGATGTATTGGTTCAAAACCGAGGCATCAAACGGGCATTACGCATGGATCTACAGGTGATACCATCAGCATCCAGAAGTGTGAGAAGTGTATTATAACACTATATATAACACTATATAACACCATATAAACATCGTATAATACTATGTAACACCATATAACACTATGTAACACTATATAACAAATATAACACTATATTTTGTCTGATAGCATGTCTATGATAGATGTATAGTGTTATATATTGTTATATAGTGTTATATAGTGTTACATAGTGTTATATGGTGTTACATAGTGTTATACGGTGTTTATATGGTGTTATATAGTGTTATATATAGTGTTATAATACACTTCTCACACTTTTGAATTAATGTATATTTTTGGTTTGGTTTTGTCGTTAATTTACAAAGGAACTTATTTTATTTTTCAATTAACATCTTTCCACAGGCATTTAAAGAAAGAGATCCGTCATGCTTGTCTTATTGCTCCGCTCTTTTATACCTAAAGGTATTTTCATTAGAATTGAACTTTGTATTGTTTATTTAACTTTTGTGAAAATTGTTACCATATTTGTTTTTCTTCGCCCGTAACTTCTAGAACCTTCTTTGATGTGAAGTGATAAATTAAATGGCATTTATTGAATTGTAGGGTTACCATTCTTTACAAACGCATCGAGTAGCACATGCATTGTGGAACCAAGGACGCAAGGTGTTGGCTCTTGCACTACAAAGTCGAGTCAGTGAGGTAACATATGGTTTTGTAGTTCATTTTATTCATGGTATCTTTTTTTTCAGTTTGTATCCATAGTTGACAATAGCGATCGTAGCGATCGCTATAGCGCGCTACGTAGCGTATAGGTCCAGTGTCGCTATTTGGGTTGTAGGGATGGATAGTGAGAATGGCGACACTTTATTTATTTATTTATTCATTTTTTAAATATAAACAGCAATTAAATATAGCTATAAAATAGGTGGATTTTAGGTTTTTGTTAAATATACATGTAAAACAGCATATATACCAGGGTATTTTGATATAATATACATATAAAAGTTTTGAAAATTCTTTTTCTAGTGTATCGCTATTTATAAAATAGCCACCCGCTATTTATTGCTATTCACTATGTAGCATATAGGTACCTTGTCGCTATTCGCCATTAACAACTATGTTTGTATCTATTCAAATTGCTTATTCTTATTTACAAACACTTACTTCTTTGTAGGTGTTTGGAGTCGATATACATCCAGGTATTGTTTCAAATTTGACTTCCTTGACATAAATAATAGATGTTTATTGGATTTTACCAATAACCGTTTCTCTTTTGTGTTCACAGCTGCCAAAATCGGGGAGGGGATATTATTGGATCATGGAACGGGCTTGGTTATTGGAGAAACTGCTGTTATTGGAGATAGAGTTTCACTAATGCAGGTAAGTTCAGTTTATAGCTAATTTAATCAATTAATCTGCATGGTCAGTATATGACATAAGGTTAAATCTTCATTGTAGAATGAGATCCGAGTTTTGTCAATCACCGACATGAAGTACATATTTGTTTAGGAATGAGTTGATTTGAGTTGTGTTATATAAATAACTATGAGTATAAATATTGTTTACTACAGGGTGTAACCTTGGGAGGGAGTGGGAAAGAAACGGGGGACCGACATCCAAAAGTTGGTGAAGGTGCGCTGATTGGAGCTAGTGTGACCGTACTTGGGAATATTAAAATCGGTGAAGGTGCAATGATAGCTTCAGGTTCCCTTGTTCTTAAGGATGTTCCTCAACACAGGTGAGACATGATATATATTGCAAACGAAATAATTTTGTTTCTTTAATTAGGCCTATATCAAACACCAGTGGTCCGATAGTTAACTTTTTTTTTTTTGTTTTGTTTAAAGTATGGCTGCAGGAATACCAGCCAAGGTGATTGGTTATGTAAAAGAGGAAGTTCCATCTTTAACAATGAAACATGGTATGTGAATGTAATATTAAGCTTGGTTTAAAAAAGCGCGCCTTAAGGGCGCTTAAGCGCAAAGTGACCCTAGGCGCAAAGAGCTGCGCCTTGTGTGACATAAGGCGAGCTCTGTACAAAAAGCGCACAAAAAGCGCACAAAAAGCGAGCTTTTTTGGAAAATAATCCCACTGAGGCGCGCGCTTTTTGTACAGAAGGTGTTTTTGTGCTTTAAAGTGTTATACATGTAGCTAAAATGGTTGTACATTAAATGATTTATACATTAAATCATATATAAACCTTATTTATCACTATATTTTGGGTTAGGGATGCTAAATGCCTGTAGGATATATATAAAAAAATATATAAGCACCTTGCGCCTCACGTACGAAAAGCCCGCCGCTTTTGCGATTTGCGCTTTGATTTTAGACCTTGTCGCTTTTGTGCGGTTCACGCTTTCTTAAACCAAGATATTAAGTTATTAACCGTTTCTGTAAAATCTGTCTGATAAATTATTGTTTTTTTTTTTGTTGCTATGAATCGTATTGTTGATTCTTTGTGTGTGTTTTATGACAGATGCAAGCAAAGACTTCTTTGAGCACGTAGCCATAGGTTACGAGGGAAGATCTAATGGCGAGGATGCTGCTTAACCATTTTAATGTCTTTAAACGTGCAACCGTAGGTTGCCAAGGAAGTTCCATAGGAAGACTACTCGATATAACCAATATATTCTCAAAGTTATAGTGTATTACTGAAATAAGTAGAAGTTATTTATTGTTACTCGATAGCTTGCATCATTTCCCGACATAGCATAACATATGAATCGTTCTCCTGACTGCATTTTCGCTTACATGACTACAACTCTGGCGACAAATGAGGTATGCAGTTGTGCTTTAGCTAAAGATCCTGATGAATATGTATCAAGAATGCCAAGCAGCTGCTTTTATGTTTGATGAAGAGGGGATTTTAGTACTGAGACCGCAAACAACTGTGAGTTTTTTTTTTTTATCTCGAATCAAGGTTGATCAAGTTGAAGTTATCGAGTGAGTACGATTACACAAACGAGTCGGGATTTGGAATAATAAGATATTGGCTCGAATTCTTAGTGAGGTATATGAGCCATGCATGTAATGTTAGAATAAATTTTGGCCAAGCTTGAATAAGATTTGCTTTATAGTAGTTATGGTTATTCGTGTGCTATATAAACTCAAATCTTCTGTGATCTTGTTGCGGTTTAGAAAAACGGTAGGCATACCTGACGATAGGTTCTCGAAGGCGAGGCGAGAGGTGAAAGCGAATGCTCACATACATTAGGTGATCGTATTTGTAAAGACACCTCTAGTTTTTCTATAAATCATATTTTAAACACAACATATTAACATGAATATTATATTAAATAGATGAAGAAAAGAAAGAATATGCTTAAGAATTAGAGGCAAAGTGTGAGGTTTATTGGGGAAAACTAAAAAAGTGGAGAACAGTGGGGAACCAACTCAAACGAACTCCGATTGGACTCATTCCAGCGGCGTTGGAACTGGCTCGTCGAACCCTAACTAGGATCTTTTAACCCTAAACCCTAAATCATAACCCCTAAACCCTAAATATATTGGGGTTTGACTTTTATGGTTTAGCTTTAGGGTTTAGCCTTAGGGTTTAGCTTTAGGTTTAGGCTTTAGGGTTTAGCTTTTAGGGTTTATAGTTTAGATTTTACGGTTTAGCTTAGATTTTAGTCTTATTTTTTAGCTTTAGGGTTTAGAGTTTAGGAGTTAGGATTTAGGGTTTAGGGTTAAGAGATCTTAGTTAGGGTTCGACGAGCCGGTTCCAAAGCCGCTGGAATGAGTCCAATCGGAGTTCGTTTGAGTCGGTTCCCCGCTGTTCCCCACTTTTTTAGTGTTCCCCAATGAACCTTCCCCTAAAGGCAAATTATATTTGCACAAATTAAATAATAATAACAATATATTTAAGTTGCAAAATTATCAACCAGTCTAAATGGTAGTTATACGTGAGTTTAATATTTAACCATAATGTAGTTTAAGGTGTAATATTGTAATTCTTGATGTGTGTAGTAAGTAAGTACTTGGAAGTTGGTCCTAGGTTTTTTTTCCTTTCATAGAGAAGCACACGAGACAGGCGTCGTAGACATGATTTGCTACAAGACATTCGCCTTTTGTACGGTGGTTATGTGTGGAGGCTCAATTTGGGATGGGCCGATTCAGTATTAAATGACAATTTTGAAGCAGACTAATTAATTTGAAGACATGACCCGTCTCATTTAATTATAGTCCACTTATTACTTATTAGTTTTCTTTGGGAACAAGTTATGTAACCCTAAAATGTAATTATAAACAGGCGTCGTGTACTTGTAATTCCAAGAGGCGAAAACAGCAGACATCTCAGTTGCAGCACGTGAACGTAGATTTCACATAGAAACCCAACCAATCATCCGCTCATCACCTGGGGTCACCTCGTGCCTGCATGCACTGTTTACAGCACAACTACGATTCACTTGAGCTTAAATGAAAAACACTTGCCTAGCTATCAAATCAAATTTAAGATTGAACTACTGTTTTGTTAAATTTTCATTCGTAAGCCGTAAATTTATGGCGATAGATAAATGATTACCAGACAATTTAGGGAACACCTGAATAAAATATTAATGAATAGCAAAATAAGATTGAAATGGAAGAAAAGAAAGGCTAAATGTATCAAACTTCTATACACCACTGTCTATGATGAATTCAGGATACAAAACTTCAAGACTGCAATCTGCATATATGTTGTATATAATGTCCTCTCATAATGACACTTTGGTTCATTAAAAAGTCAACTGTTACAAAAAGAATACAAGAATCACAGGTGACATCAGACTTCCTAGGAGAAGGAAAACCGAGAAAGAAGCGAGAGCCCGGAACTTGGTGCCTCACCCGCTCCTGGGGTCGGTGGAACCTCGGCAAAAGTGCGATAAGCATTTTGACACTTTTGCATCTGCATTTAAATGCCATAAACATAAAATTAGGTATCAGGTGTACTTGCTTCAATGCTGGATGAGAACAAACTGACAGTAGACGGATTACTCACCTCATCAGGACTGAACTGAAGGAGCATCGCAATAACAGGTAGTAGAGCACCGACTTCACCTATTCACACAAAGTTTAGATAAATTGATAGAATTCTGTGAGCTTGTAACCGAATTTAACTTATACTGAGGTTCCATGATTGATCACCATATAAAATACCTGTCTCGAGAAGCTTTACTATGACGTTTTTAAGATACGTCATATCCACTCCTTCCCTCTTTTTTGATCTTTCCATATTTCGAAGCTCTTCCTTCAACATAGCTTCCTGTGAGTTGATACAAAACAATAAGGTCATTGCTATACCTGGCCAAACGGGTGGGTCGGGTTGGGTGGCGGGTCAAAATGGGTGCGGGTCAGAACGGGTTGATTAAAAAAAGGTTATTTTTGGTTCGCGTCAGAACGGGTTTCGGGTTGGACCAGGTCGGGTTGGTTTAAAATTAAGCTCAGAGTTGATTAGAAGATCAAATGGCAAGAATGAGGTCACTCTCAAAAACCTCCTCTCTCCCCGGAATCTGATTCGCTTGATAAAAATTCAAAACACAATATAACAAACACCTCAGATTTGCTATAAACGTAAATTGTTGTCGAAATCCACCATGGCTGCAACAGTTGCATGTATCAAATACATACAGGCTGAATTGCCCAAAATAATGGAACAACAGCAGCAACACCATAATTAATTAATCATCATCTCCATGCCCACAAGAGCAAAACTGGTCAAACCCCAAATACAACAGTTGTACGAATTATAAAAAATCAAACGAAAATCAGAAAAAGGGATTAGGATCAAATACAAAAGCTCCTAAAAATAAGAAGTGTACAAAGGCTCCTAAAAATAAACTCACTACACAAAAAAAAACCTAAACACCCACCACCACCCAAAAACCTAAACCCCCCACCCAAAATAAAAAAATAAAAAAGAAAATGCCAAGAGGGGGGAGGGGGGTGTGGTTTAGGTTTTTGGGTGGTGGTGGGGTGGGGTGGGGGTTTTGGGTGGTGGTGTAGTGGGTATAGGTTTTAGGTTCTTGGACACTTGTCACTTTATAAAGCCTTCTTACACTTCTTACAATTAGACCATGCGTAGTCGTTGGAGTGAATAATGCCCCACCCTAGGGCGTTTTGCGCCATGTGGCAGCCCAGTCAGCAACGGGGCATTATTGGGCGTTTTTACAAAATGGGTGTAGTGGGGATGTGGGGCATTATGTTAAATGAGATGTAAAATAATTAAATAAAACAAAAACCCTCAAAAAATCTTATTGGATAACAAAAAGGGAGATGGAAGGTGATTGGACAATGAAATGGGGGCAAGGCGTGTTTTAAATCACGCTGGAGGGGCTTTTATTGCAAAATCATGCCCAAACACGCCCAGGGGGGGCGGTCGAGGGGCAATATTGGGCGTTATTGGGGCTAAATTTTGAAAAAAACACGCCCCACTACGCATGGTCTTAGGAGCCTTTGTAGAATAACTTAACCCCAGAAAAAGATAGCATAATTTATCAAAGAAAGACACATTCAATAGATTTGAATGGCAATGTGATGATCGCAACAACTTCATATGGCAAGATAAGATCATACACATAAGAATAAACTCACCCTTTTGCTCCATTATACGCTAAAAATCAGAAAAAGAAAGCATATAAATTGAAA
The DNA here is from genome assembly GCF_002127325.2 of Helianthus annuus. NCBI lineage: Eukaryota > Viridiplantae > Streptophyta > Magnoliopsida > Asterales > Asteraceae > Helianthus > Helianthus annuus. Next base: position 114,635,745 of record NC_035446.2, read on the forward strand.
TCGAACCTGCAACAGGCCCTAAAATCAAACCCTAAATCAGGGGTAGCAGCAGACGCGAAATGAAGAGTGTGACTTCGATCAAATGTAGCCCTGATTCAAGGAAGAAGAAGACCCGATTCGCGAAGCATTCAAGCGTTCTTTGCGGGTAGGTCGGGTAAAGACGATGACCCGTTCTCTTTTGTTCAACCCAATCTGACCCGCAACTTCTTTCCTTTCAACCCATTATGACCCGTACCTTCCTTTTTGTTATTTTCAAGTTCACCCATTTAGACCCCTTTGAAAATAATTAATTACCCAAAACAACCCGTTGTCTAATATTAAAAACCCAAATCAACCCATTTCTAATTGTTTGGGTCAGAATTGCCAGGTGTAGTCATTGCGGATCAACGTGGCCCAACTCATTTTGACCAGTTACGTAGCCCGCCATGACACATCTAATGTGACCATATGTAAAAATAAATACCTGCTGGCTGTGAAGACGATTTTCATGTTCAAGCTCTTCAAGTTCTTCCTGGAATAAGGTATATAAGAATCTACCCTAGAAAATTTGAGATATAACTAAAAAACATAAATCCGCTAGAGCTTACTTGAAGCGCAAGAATATGCCGTTGTGACTGAGCTAACTCTTCCTCCCTTTGAGCTTGTTGCCTAGCCAAAATCTGAATTCCAAACATCAGATATCATGATGTGTTTTTGAGTTTGAAAAACAGAACGAAGTGTTTTCGTAACAGTATAAAACAGAACAAATTATGCATACCAATATCTGTTGTTCTGCAACAGAAGTATTTGAGTTTGATGCACCCATATTTTGGCTATTTTCATTGTTATTCGCCTGAAAATAAAATCGAAAAAAATTCACAGTAGGGCAAAATGACAGTTAAAAATATGATGGGTAAAGAGGAACAACTGGGAATACCGATGGTTTTGACGATAATGAACGAAGAAGATTCTTATTGTTGTCTGTAAGCCTTGTAATCTCCATGTCCTTCTCTTCAATTAACTTATCAGCAAGATCACGAAACGAATCATGTTCTTCCTATAATAAAATATAAAAAAAAATTAACAAGACTATAATTTGATATTAGTCTCAACATACAAGTATCACACAAATAGTACCTTTAATTTTTTATATCGTGTTTGGAGATCTTGTACTTCTTTTTGTAGAGTTTCACTAGGCGATGATTTTTGTTCCTCAAGTTCGGACTTTAGTGCCTGAAATCTCACTGTAGATAATAGTTAATTTCGTTATCGAAATAAATCTAAGGTAATGTTTAAAAAAAAACTTTAGAATTAGAATGATTTTGATTACACTGCCAAGTTTCTTCCACATTTTGAAGATTCTTTTCCCAAGATTCTTTCTCGGACTGATGACTAGAAAATGCAGAAGAGAGCTTCATTTCCATGTTCTTCACTTGTTGCTCAACAAGACTAAGAGCTTCGTCTCTAAGCAAATAAATGAATTAATTTAGTCATGCATCAGATATTAAAATAGAAAGTGAGGCAAAAAATGATAAACAAAACCTGAAAAACATGAAAACTAGGGCTGTAAACGAACCGAACGTTTAGAGAATAGTCCGTGAACAGTTCTGTGGTTCGTTTAATAAATGAACAAGAATGAACAAGAAATTTCGCTCGATAAGTTAAACAAACGAACATGAACGGAGGCTGCGTTCGTTCGTTTATGTTCGTGAACAATTGGTAATGTGTTCATTTATGTTCTCACTCATTTATATTCATTTGTGTTCGTTCATTTAAAAGTTATTTTATGTTATATTTTTATTTCAGTGGCTTTAGTTTTTAAAATTTGAAACCATAGTTGTACTATACGCATCCGCAACATCCCTCATTTGATCAGAGTTCAATTTCAGTTTGTGTTAAAGCTTGACAAACTTCTTAATTTTTTTGTTATATTATTTATTTATTTTTGGTGGATTCTTCGTAAAATGCAGATTGAATTTTTAAATGAATATATAACGTTCGTTTGCGTTCGTCTAAGTTCGGTAAGTGTTCATGAACATGTTCATTTCCTTAATAAACAAACACGAACAAGAAATCTGGTTCAGTAAGCGTTCATGAACATGTTCAATCCTTAATGAACGAACACAAACAAGGCCTTGTTCGTGTCCGTTCGGTTCGTTTACAGCCCTAATGAAAACAATAGTCTTGAAAGGAAAGTAGCAACCTACCTAGCACTGAGTTCTTTGTCATGACGATTTAAAGCATTCTCGAGATCTTGTAGCGTTTTGTCTTTTTCAGCGGTTATCATCAGTATTTCATTTTCAGCCTCCTATAAAACAAGGTGATGTACGTGAGTAAATTCGTGCCAGATTATCACGAGAAAGGCAGAACTATGAAGTTAGAAACATATAAACCTTTAGTGCTTCTTCAAGAGCTTTAACTTGTTCATTATCTTTAGCAGATGCCAGCTCAGCTTCCTTTCTCTGAAGAAGTGCATGAGCACGAGACTTATAGGAAGCGAATTCACTTTCTAGACGCTTGATCTGCATAATTAAATTTAAAAAAAATACAATTTCAAATTGCGTTAATATAAACAGGTGTAGTTACAAAAAATTGAAATAGTGGGTACCTCCTCTTTGGCAGCAATTAGTTCAGCGTCTTTTGTGTTTGACCGTTGACTTTGCAAAGAAATTTCTAGATCCATTTGACCTATGGATTTCCATTATTAGATCATTTAAATTATAAGTATCGAAATAGAAAGTCAAACAAAGAGATGATATATATACTTTTCATTTTGGCAGCTTCGATTTCCGCACGTATACACTTATCCTCGGCAATCTCCAGCTTTTTGTTGAGCGCCTGGGTGGCAGCTTCCCATTTTTCCTTTTCATTCTCCTACAAAATTATTAAGAAAATGCATTCGGTAACCTAAATATGCTACTAATAACATAAAATTTGGAGTAAAATGCCATTTCCGTCCCTGAGGTTTGGCCAGTTTTGCGACGTTCGTCCCAAAGGTTTGTTTTTCCGCATGTGGATCCAAAAGGTTTGAAATCTTTTCATTTTCATCCAGCTCGTTAACTCCATTCATTTTTCTCCAGGGGTATTTTCGTCCATATATTTCGAATTGTTTCAAATCTGGTTCAGCTTAGTAAGGGTATTTTAAATGCTTGTACATAAAGTGAAAAAGACCGAATTGCCCTTTAAGTTAACTAAAAGGACGGAAATACCCCTGACTTAACAGAAAAAAAATGATGGAGTTAACAAGCCGGATGAAAATGGCAAGATTTCAAAAATTTTGGATCCAGATGTGAAAAAACAAACCTTTGGACGAAAGTTGCAAAACTGGCCAAACCTCAGGGACGAAAATGGCATTTTACTCTAAAATTTGTGAAGTATTCAGTCCATACATGCTCATTTTTCAGGTGAACAATTTCTCCTTTAATAGTTTCCATTGCAGCTTTAAGTCTAGCTGCTTCACCACTAGATGCCGCATCCATCTCTGCCAATTTTGACTCTTTTTCCGCAACGACTTTCTAAAAGACGAGAAATGATGCCATGTCAGCTTCAAAAATTAAAACTTAACGGAATTATGTAAATATCTATAAATGCTTATTTACCTGCAGAGAAGATATTGTTTCTGTTGCTTTGGTTCTGTCTGCTGCTGAGTCAGCAAGTTGAGCTTCCAGATTTGCTATTTGCTGAAAAGTAGAACAGAGGGTTTAAATTAGCATATAACGGATAAACATAAAACGCATATTCATCACCATCAATCAGTTACATACTATTTACCTGTTGATGTTTTGAAGAAAGTTCGGCCAGTGATGCTAGTCTCTTTTCTTCTGCAGCTTGCAGTAGCCCTCGCATGTTCTCTAGCATCTGCCGATATGCAAGTTGAATTGGAGAAAAAACAAAAATATTGTATAGTCACAAGTAATCTTTTACTATTAAACGTAAAAGTCACTAGTTTAAACATTTCAATACCTGCTCTTTTTCTAGAAGTGACTGTTGCAATGTCTCAATAGCATTCTCTTTGGGCTCCAAAGAACGACGCAATTCTTCGAGATTGTCCCGAAGTCTAAAGGAAAGTGAGATAAATAAGTCAAAATAGAAGAAAAATAACACAATAAAACTAAGGATGCTTGCAAAAGACTGAATTCCAAATAAAGTTACAAATAAAAATCATGGTGATTATAATATGTAGAAAATTTCTACAAATTTGGAATAGTTAATAATACAAATTCTATATGTAATTCCAGAATATATAGATAACTATTAATGCATGGATGAGAAGGTAAAAAACTAATTTATTTTAAGAAACATAAGTACCGATTGTTTGCACTTCTTAATTGCTGTCTCTCTGTATCAATTGCTTTCAGTGCCTCATTAGCATGTTGGCGTGTGCGATCAAGCTCTTGCTGCAATGCTGACAACTGCGATGAAGCTTGCTCTGACTTTTCATTGACTTCACGGTACTTAGCCTCAAGATCATCTTTCTCCTGGAAACGATTATGTCCACAAACCAATCAGAATTATACACAAACTGCATTAGTTTACATACTCTCACTACATTACAAATTACACTATAAAACAAAATCTGATGTTATCATGTATTTACTTCAGGTCTCAGGTTCCTGAAAACATTAAACTTTCTCACATAGCATGTAACTGTCATGTTATGATAATGGGTTGCAAACATGCAGTCATGTTATATAATAATATGTTACTGTCGTACGTTCTGTTAAATAAAGTAAGAAATATGAAGAACGGTTATCATCTACGTAAACAGTAATTACCGCTTATTGACTCTTATGCGCATTTAACAAATCCGGCGCATCATTTTAACCAATGGTATCAGTGAGAGAGAAAAGCATTATGCCTTAACAAAATAATCAGCTGACATAGAGGTATAGTATTATATTCTTAACGAAAAGTCCCTAAGATTTTGCCAGTTTTGCGACTTTCGTCCACAGACCACAGGTTTGTTTTTCCACATTTGTATCCAAAAGGTTTAAAGTCTTGCCATTTTCATCCATTTTTCTCCTTTAATTCAGTGGTATTTCCGTCTTTTTTGTTAACTTAAAGGGCAATTCGGTCTTTTTCACTCTGTAAAAAGACCGAATACCTCTGAAAAAGACCGAATTGCCCTTTAAGTTAAAAAAAAGACAGAAATATCCCTGACTTAACAGAGAAAAACAGTTGGAGTTAGCGAGCCGGATGAGAATGGCGAGACTTCAAACCTTTTGGATCCAGATGCAAAAAAACAAACCTTTGGACAAAAGTCGCAAAACTTGCCAAACCACAAGAACGAAAATGGTATTTTACTCATCATCTTATTACTTCAAGTCTCAGCTGCCTGAGAACATTAAACTTTTTTCACATAGCAAACAAAAAATTTATCTTGCTTTTTGCACCATCCGGCATCCGGATCTTGTTTACTCTCTTCTTTATAATAATGGGTTGCAGACGTGAAGTCAGGTTATATAAGAATATGTTACCATCTTACGCTCTGTTAAATAAACTAAGAATATGAAGAACAATGGTTATCATCTACGCATAATTGTTAATAGCGAATAGCAACAAATAGCGACAAGGACCTATATGCTACATAGCAAATAGCGACAAATAGCGACCGCTATTATATATAGCGATACACTAGAAAAAGAATTTTGAAAATTTTTATATGTATATTATAAAAATACCTTGGTATATATGTTATTTTACATGTATATTTAACAAAAACCTATAAATCCAGCTATTTTGTAGCTATATCTAATTGCTATTTACATAAAAAAAAACTAACTATCCCTATTCACGCTATTGGTCGCTATGACCCAAATAGCGACACTTGGTCGCTTCGCTACATAGCGCGCTATAGCGGTCGCTATAGCCGCTATTGACAACTATGCATCTACGTAAACAGTAATTATAGCTTATTGACTCTTATGTGTACTTAACAAATCTGGTGCATCGTTTTAGCCAACGGTATCAGTGAGAGAAAAAACATTATGTTTTAACAAAATAATCATAGAGATAATAATGCATATCGAATGAATAGAAAGGGACCAAATAGAATTACCTTTTGAACCTCTTGAATTCTTTGTTTTGCTCGCTTGTGAAGCCTGTTCAACTTGGAATCAAGTTCTGAGTTTTTCTCATCGCGCTCTTTTATTTGTTGTTCAAGATTCTTCTGAGCTGTGTCCAAAAACCACAGCATGCATTCATAGTAAGATCTCAACACTAATCATTATCAGCAACACAAAGCATAGTTATACTTATAATAAAACCATAGTCAACAGTCAAACGATAAATGGAAATTTTATACAACCTTCTTCTAGTTTAGCAGCAAGCTCTTGGGCCTTAGCATCTGCCTCTGTATATTCTTCTCGGAGATGCTCGAGAGCTGCCTCTGCAGCACCACGTGTTTGCTTTTCTATTGCAAGTTCCCTATTCAAAGACTCGATTTGTTCATGCAACGTTGTTGAATCTTCACGTGTTCCATTTTGGTCAATTTCTTTTGGTTGTTGGATTGAATCAGCTGAATCTGTGTGTGCATTCTTCAGTTCTTGAAAACGAGATTTCAAGTATTCATTCTGAAACTTGAGCTCTACCACCATTTGCATAAGCTGATCATCATCCGATACTATATTATTCTCGTTTAGATCTTCAATCATTTGAGGACTCATGTTTGACTTTTCGTTTTGTTGTTCAACATCTTCAACGTGATTTTCTGATTTCCCGTCAATGTCACCTCCTCCATCTGACATTGTCTTGTAGTTTCTAGAAAACTGTGATGTATTTTTTTAGTCGGTGACCCCTGTGTCTACTCTACCGGCTGCATCATATATTCGGAATTTCGAACACTAACAAATGATTCCTGTGTAAAACAAGGCCTTCCTTTGTCAGTACAGTTCATATGTGAACAACTTCACGGGAAAAGAAAAAAAAACAGAAACAGGAAAAAAAAAACTAGGTACAGCAGTTGCGTACTTCAATATTTACTACAATGCAAACTGTTCCTCGTGATACTTACGTGCCTACGATTACCAAGGGTGTGTTTGTTTTTTGAGGTTTCGGGATGAAGTAATTACATGGGAAGTGTATAATGGCAAGTATAATAAGGGGTTGAGTTTAGAAAAACCCATGGCATAAAGGTTATAGGAAACCTAGCTACAGAAAGCCTTTAAGAAAACCATGAAACAAAGGTTTAAGAAAATTCATCTAAAGAAAATGATCAGAAAACCCATGCCCATGGTGATTCCCGTATCAAACCACACGTGACGTAAATGGCTAAAACTATCATCCAGTGATACTGTTGTTGAGATTCTATTTAAAGGGTTCATATTTTTGGTCTAATATATGTGCAAAAACCTATCTCGGAATCAAGAAAATAACTCAAGTGAGGTTGGGGTAAAAGTTCCTCATGGAGTTCCAATTATCAGCTACTTTTATTATTCTAATCTATAACGTTTGGTGATAATTCTACCATAGTTATTAAAGGCGTTAGGCGCACTCAAGGCGCATAGGCCTCGCCTGGGGCCTAGGCGCAAAGCGCAAAAAAAGCGAGCGCCTGAGAAAAATAAAGTGCATAATGAAATAAAATTAAAAGATATTATGTATTAGAAAAAGTAAAACTATTCTTCAAACAAAATAAACAAAATATTTTATATAACACCTTATATCATCTATTTAATACCAAAAGTTCTAAAATATTAGTGAAGAAAAATAGATTTCCTTGGATGAAAGTAGAAATCTGGCTAAAATCTTGTCGGAATTTAGAGATTGGCCGGAAACTCTCCGGAATCTAGGAATCGCGCCGGAATGTGCACCTGAACCATCACCTGGAGAATTAAAGCGCAATTTCTTCTACTTAAAGCGCAACTGCCTCGCCTCGCCTCGCCGGAAAAATGAGCCTAGGCGCAAGAGGCGATGGCTTTTAACAACTATGAATTCTACTTTCTGAAAAGAAAATAAAATGAAACACTCAAACACAACATAAGGCTATAAAGTCAGTTGCTTCTAATGAATAAGAATACCCAATGCCAGGTCACAAAGGTAATGTTTGCACCATCAGACTAAATGTATTGGGGTGGTGCCCCTGCCTAGTCAGTCCTTTTAGGGCTGCCGCCCCGTAGGGGCGTTAAAGGGGGCGTGAGTGTGGTAACGGGCATCAGTCTTGTATGTGCAGATATGCATGTGGAATTAATTTTCCAGCCAATCAAATAATTCCATGTGGACTAGGGCCTCATAATTACAGCCAGTATAGGAGCATATTAATCCAGTTCAAATTATGATATCAAACAAACATCAATTCCAATTCTAGTCAATATTTAAACTAACATAGGTTCCAATCCAATTCAGCCTTCCCAAACCCTACCCTAACTCAATTATAACAAACATGAATATGAATCCTAATTCTTAACAATGTCACACTTAAATAATCACTTCAAATAGAACAGATCATGATAACACTCAAACAGAACATAAACTAAACCTAAATTACAGTATAAACACACCAGAATACCAGATTAAAACTAACTGTAATCAAATCTGTAACTACTGAAACAAAATGATAATGTAAACAATTGGAGATCTTATGGTGCATACAAAGTACTCATGCTAAACAAATTTAGAGAATCACACCTGTTCTATTAGATACACGAGATCAGAAGCAACTGATAGTTTGAAATTCGAATTGGATGCCTGATTTGGTTGATCAAGATCTGTATTGTGTGATTGATTGAATACCTAACGGATCTAAACACTACCGCCACCCCCTCTGTGAATCAATCAAACCGTAATTATGAAAAAAGGGGTGGAGATTCGGAAGTCTATGAATCGTATGTTTTTTTCACGATTCGCATTTGGTGAAAATGGGGAAGCTTCAGTGCACAAGGTTTTCGTTTTACGTATACTCCCGAGTCACGAGTTTTGGACTCAGAAGTATACAAGATGAACGGATCCGGTTTGGAACGGTTTTTGCCTTTTTGGTAATCCTGATATGGCCCAAAGTCCGTATAGGATGATTACATGTTAGACTATGGGGTATGGTGGGGCGTGGGTTGGGGGCATGGTGCGACACGTGGATTATGGGGCACCTAAGATCAACAGTCAATTTCAAAGGGGTATGGTGGGGTGTGGGTTGGGTGGCGTGGAAAAAAAACAATTTCAAAGGGCTAATGCTCTTGGTCAATAAGGTTCCGCCATGTCATGTGGGTAGCCTCGCCCAACGCCCGGGCTGAAACCCCCGCCCAAAGGGCCACGCCCAAACTCAAGCCTACCCGGGGTGGTGACGTGGGCGTTTGTACCCAACCCCCGCCCCATACCCCATAGTCTTATGTTAGTGTAGGTTGTGGGTGGTTTGGGTTGGGGTTTTGTTCGACATGTGGCGGACGATTGTGGTTTCTACCAGACTATTCAAAAAAAAGTGGGGTGTGAAAGCGGCGTTGGTGGTCTATGTTGGCTTTATTATATTTTTTTATATACTTGAGATTTATAAAATAAAACACAAACTTATATTAATTAAAAAAAAAGTTACATAACATCCTAAAAAAAACTACTTATTAAATCCTAAAAAGTTTTAAAAAAAAAAGTAGTTAATAATTCCTAAAAAAAAACTTACAGAGTTCGATAAATGTTAAAGTGAGGAACCCACTTAAATTCTGGATTCCCGTCGTGCATCCACTCGATCTTTGCGATCTCCATTCGATCGTCGTGGCTCAGGTCCCCCGCATGGACACGGTCAAAACAAATTTTAAACCGATCCAACTTCGATTTTAGTTCACGCCACTTGTGTTGGCAGGCGTTTAAACTATGACGAGCGTTCCAAACGTGTTGTTGGTATTGCTGGAACGCTTGTGTCCACTACGCGGTTTGACCGCGTTGTGTTGACAGGCGTTTAAATTATCAAAGTCACGCTAGCGGGGCAACGCTGTGACCAACTCTGGCACGGTGTGGGTTAGCCAGCGTTGCTTGGCATCCCCCGCCCCATAAAACGTCCCACTCCCCACAGCCTTAGGATTAGGTATGCTTTTGGGTTTTTAAAAAGCAAAAAAAAAAAAAAATCTTAACATTATATTTTTTCTATAAACTAACATAAAAAATTATGAACATTTTATTTTTTTCTATAAACTAACATAAATTTCACAAATATATGAACATTAAAAAGATAAAGTAAAATTTAGATTACCAAATTAATATACTAGATAATATAAAAAATAAAGTAATTTCAGTTTTATTATCTGGCAAACACGTATATGTTTTCAGGTAATTAGGCCGGGTATATCACTTAATCCTATATCGTTCATATATCGCAATTTCTTTAAACTAATCTGATTATCATGTATTCATCCCTACATAGGAGACGAGTATGTGTTAGACTGTTAGTATTGGATACTTTACACCACTCCATTTTAATATGTTTGTCAGCTCGTATTTGGGCTAAGATTGCTGTATGTGGTAAATCTTGCAAAATATATTCGAATAATACTTTTATCAATAACAATGTGACGTATCCACGTCCTCATGTCTCCAAGGGCAAGATGTTATGATAATGTATCTTCCCTCTATCCATGGTATGGTGAGTTCAAATCCTAAAAGACACAGGTATTGAAATACTTAGAAAAAAATAAGTAAAAAAAAATTATCAACGTCACCACAAGAAAAACACCAAAATTTGTGTCAATAGACCATCAACCCATATTATTAATGGTATCAAGGGTTTTGTATGTGTATGGATGTCAATTCTGACACAAACACGATAACACGACATAAACTTATACGAAGTTAATAGGTTCCATGTTTAACAGGTTTTCTATAACAAGTCGACATGATAAGACCCGTTTAATTTCGTGTCGTGTTTGTGTTTACCTAATTTGTGTTCGTGTCTATGTTTTAACAGGTCATGTCAGACACGATATGACCTGTTAAGATTTAAAACCATTATACAATACTTGTTAAGACATATTAATGGCTAAATATCAAACATGTAGAAACAGGTCGTGTTCGTGTCTTAACAGGTTGTATGATACGTTGGTAATTTTCCGTGTATTATCAGGTCTTTTCGCGTAACCTGATTATTATCAGGTTCGTGTTCGTGTTTGGAAAATCTGACACGATAAGATTTCGTGTCCGTGTTTATCTGTTTCGGGTCCGTGTTTTATCATGTTCGGATCTTAACAGGTTGAGTTGACACGATATTTCAACCCTACGTATGTGGCTCCATCCCAACCCATGACTCCATAGGTTTAACCTCATTACAATGATCCTATAGAAGCTTGTATGATTGACATGCGCACTGACTTAAGACGTGTTTGAGATTGAGTTTGAAATTACTTATTGACTTATTAGTTTTTTGAAAAATTGAAAAACTAATAAGTCAATAAACCATTTACAAAAGCCAATATTTGGGGCTTTTTGAAATGATTTAGTGGCTCAAATAAGTTAATAAGCCATTTCAGAACTTAATCCCAAACACCCTCTCCCTAAGTATTGAAAAAGACGTCATGGTGTCGATGAGTAACATCTTTAATTGCATGGCTTCATGTTGAGTCCACTTTTTATTGTATTGTTTGGCTCTAACAACACATAAATGTGATTGTGTGTAGTTTGAGTCTTTCAAATTGTTGAACCTTCAGTACATATAGATGGTGGTGACATCAATGACCGGTAGTTGGTAATCATACATTCTAGTTAGTTTATTAATGTGTTTGTCAATCAAATGCATCATAAAAACCAAATCACTTGCCATATTCTAACTCGTCCAAATTCCAAATCCGTTTACAAACTTTAAATCATAATCTAGTTCCTAAAATTCTAATATCTTAAAGAAGGCTTTGCGAACAATTGCTTCGTTAGCTAGTGGCTTGGATTTATAATTGACAATATTGGTCTTGTAAGTTGTAATAAAAACAATCACTTTACGATAAGATGACATATTAGTTCTTTGAATGGCTAGTTTTATATACAAGTGTATAACACATTATTTACCCATCCTATTAAACTTATTGCCCAATAAGGATGATCATTAAATTGTCAAATGTATGCAAATGCGGAGACTGTCATATGCGTTTGATTAAAGAAGAATAATGAGATAGTCACAATTATGCAAAGGTGTATACACCTATCCGGAGATTGGGTCCGTTCTCTAAGGACATTGCATGTTTTCTATCTAGACGATATCATGACGAATGGTGTTATAATGAGTGTGGCCCTTTGGAAGGTGTCGCGTCACAGATAATGGAAGCGATGCCCCTCACTGGAGATCCACCGATGTTTGCTGCTCACTGGAAATAACCTATAAAAAAGAACACCGCTAGCCTCACCACGGATAACCCCAGGGGAGGGGGATCTGTGACCAAGCTCTGATGTGAGAATAAGTCTCGTGCCTTTGATCAAATATCATAATAAATGAGAGTAATTAATTGGTCAGAATGTTGTGGTTGAGATCACATAATTGAATGTGAGAATTCAATGTGTTTCGAGAGTATTTTGTCAATTCCAAGTGGGGTGTTTTTTTTATAACTTACCTTCTGTTGATCTCCCCCTTCAATTATATGAACGAGGCCCTTTATTCGAGGTGGACCTTTCTCTTTTTCAAGAACCGTTGGGTGGTTTACTGGACAATAAGAATGTATGGATATTGTATAGAGGGTTGTTCCCTTTTTACGATCTTTGGAGATCCTTCTAATTAATTTATGTTTCACTCTCAAAGAACAAGCCATCCATCAAAGTCTTCAGTCTCCAACGCTATTGACACCTCTTGGGGTATTTAATGTAGGTGGGAGATCACATCACACATGCTCTGTCGGAACAATAACCTTGGGGGCGTCGAGCACTGGCGGGAAGATGATGTCTTTGACTAATTCTTCCCCTTATAAGACTGGAGATATTATGTTGGGCCCAAGCCCATCATCCAATTGGAGGTAACAGGTCCAGACGAAGGAGCTAATAGATAACCCTCGTCGTCAGAAGGTGTACTCATGATGTTATCCAATTTTCAAATGGTAGTTGCTCGATAGTGGTGGAAGTATTGATACAAGTAGTGATTCATGTTTCTTGATTTATGTTGGTGGACAAGATCATTATCCCAATGTGTAATATAGGTTAACATAAAGCACAATTGTGGTATGAGCATTGATTGGAAGAAAATGTGCTTGCAAGTTATGCCAGTGGATGAGATTATTTATATTGAGATGTGACACGACTGACATGGTGCGACGTCGAAATACATGCTTCACATAACAGGCTACCCAAATAGATTATGCAAAGTAGGAATGACGGTCGCTACACACAAAACTATAGTCACTAAAAAGTATGGATGAGCCAAGTACCGTGCCTGAAACGTACTAGTACCGAAAGTACCGATCTCAAAATTGCTAAAAATGAGCACCGCTACCGAAAGTGCTCAGTACAACACGATTTCGAAGGTAAAAAGTGGGTAAAATACCATACCGTACAGAACTGAAAGTACCGATTTTGGAAAATGTAAAAAATAAATACCGAAATTTGATCGATATGGTACAATTCGGTACCGGTATTTTCGGCCCATCTCTAATAAAATTATAAAATGAGTAACGAACCAACTAAGGGTTGGGGGGATATTGTGGTTGGACCACTCGATGAAACTTTTTTTTTTTTTTGAACTGCCAATAAAAGGAATTTTATAGCCAAAAGGAAACAAACTGTAACACCTCAAATTTTTGTGTCCAATGATGTGTTAACACGTGTCAATTGATTACACGTGGCATTGATATTAAATAAAGGACTAATTTTGACAAACCTTGAAAGTATGTAAATTCGAGGGTTATAAATGTCAACAAGGGTAAATATACTGTATAGTAACCCTAAATAATGCTTGTACCTTCAAACGAATAAATCATGGATCGTACGGAAGCGAAACGCGGAAGAAAGTGAGAGATTACAAACCACAGGGGTTAACTGTGTCAACATGTTTAATTATACCTCTGAATGACCCTTTAACGTTCCCAAGGCTTTGTAACAGTGTAATACACTCACTAGAATGCAAAATATAAATTTCGCGAAGTTCCGTTATAAAACGAGAAAGTTACGATCGGACTCGTATGAGAAGGGTTAAAAGCGTTAATAATATAATTTAAGGTTTTCCGGATAATAAATAAATTAACCGGAGGCTTAACAATGCGGGTAAATAACGCGAGGTCCTTAACTGTAATTAACCGAGGGCCAATTCGCAAAGTTACCCCTTCAAACCCGAAAGGTCAGGTAATTAATTACCAAGATTTTCTAGTCATTACAAAAAGATTTAAAACGATTTATTTTTAACCCCTTACGGACCGTAAAGGGTATGCCTTACGGACCGTAAGGAGGGGGAATGATTGCTGGTGATCCGCCTATGGCTTACGGACCGCAAGGCCGAAGCCATACGGTCCGTAAGCGATGCCCAGCGACAGAAAGTTGGCTGTTGGCTGATTTAAACGGCAAAACAACTAAGGATGGGTTTCTCAGGGTCATGGGCGCCCCCTACTCGACCCATAACCCTCTAGGACACATGCCATCCATCCATGCTCAGTTGTAGAGTGCTGTGTAATGATCTAAGGGCTTGTCTTTGACTATAAATAAGCACCTTGTGCTCATAACTTTCATCACAACTCAAAACACTTCTCTGGTCACTTCTAAGAGCTCTCAAGCATTCCTCTTTGTTCACTAAGCAAGTCTCAACTTCTGTAAGTCCATTAGATCCTTTGTAGTTTGATTTATACTTAGTAAATAGCTAAAAACCAAACCGTCGTAAATACGGTTTGACTTCAAAATAAGTCCGTAATGGCTCAGGCTTATGACGGATCAAAAGTAGTTATGAGTTGGTATTTATGTGGGTAATAAACCTCTAAAAGGGTTCCCTCTGATCACCACTCTAACTAGCTCAAATGTCGAGTCAAACGAATGCTTAAAAAGTCAACAGAAAGCTATTTTTGCGATTTGTGCATAATCTGTAATATATATGCTATGGAACTTGTTTAGACACTCATAAAACATGATATTAAGTATATAAACTTGTTTGCGCTCGTTTGAATCGACCATTTGCTATATTGACCCGGTTCGGAGCCGAATGTCGCAAAAGTTTGACTTTTGCTTTGACTTCAGTTCTGTCCCGTTTTAGTGAGGTATAGATATGCCTTAGGGCTCTCTTAGGACCAGGTTACATGATGGTATAACCCTCTGTGACCGGTTCATTGTTTGTCCGAGTCTTTTACGCATTTCCGTTAATCGCCTAAAAGTTGACCGTAACGCCCTTTTTAAAATAAAACGAGTATTTCGGACACGTGAACGGACCATGACCTTGCTTACTAAATTATAAGCATGTCCTTAAAGTTTCACGTCAATCCGGGGTCTAGAATAAGAGTTATGCTAAATAGCGCAATTAAAGTAAACTTTTGTAATAAACGGCGCAATTAGCATAACGCCTATCTAAACCAAGATTTCGTCACCAAAACTTTTACCCACTGTAGTAAAATAATATTTTTAGAATTTTAAAGATTTTTAATAAATTTTACCTTGCTCATAACCTGCGGTTATGGCTACGGTTCGGTAAATCCCGAATATGCCCTTTTCGGCCAAAACATGAGTTCTACAAGGTCTTTCGACCCGATTCCAGTTGCTACTGATTTTAAATAATAAATAAAATATTTTAGACTTTATAAACTGTTCGGGAAACTCAGATTTCCTGTAGAACTCGAAAAGCTCTTTAAAAGTCTTTAAAATGACTGAAAAACCCCTACGGGGCGATATATCAACTAAAACTCGTTACGGGCATCACAGAAGGTATCCTACTGATACCACAACCTCTTTAAGGCATATTGACTTAGGAAATAAGCGTAAGACTCTCATGGTTAACCGTTTCGCCTATTACGCGCACGGTTCGGCTTATGAAACTAGTTTTCATAAAATAGCCGATACGGGTCAAATTATATTATTTGGACCCCAAAATCCAGAGTGTGAACCTTAAACCCATCTAAAACAAGTCTCTGAACTTGTTGGGTCAGAATCACACTCCATTCTCGGTTTTCGCCTTTTCGCGCGATTAAACCGTATTCACATATCGGAACCAACCGGTCTAGGCTACGGCCAATATAAAGACTCGTTAGGATTCTAATAGGTTAATTAAAACCTTCGTTCCAGAATAGGAGCCCCAGTAAAAGCTATCGGTGATTTAATCAAATTAAGGATAATACTTGCAAAGGTAAATACTTTTAACTTATTTTCCCTATACGGGCTTGGGATACGGTATAATATTTACCGCTTGATTGAGCATCATATCTTCCATCGCTTAGGTGGTTAATTGAATAATATGATCGGCTCATTTAAACAGTTTTGTTTCTTAAAAGCCTTTGGGGGGTTAATGACCGTTGTCCCGGATATCCTTGGCATCATTTTACGAAATGGCCACGACCTCGACATCCCGGTGTAGGCGTACACCCGGTATATTATGTCGACATTATTATTAAAAGACGTAGCCGTTGGTTTTTATACTACGGTTTTACGCAATGTGGTGTGTCTATTAATCTTTAACCCGGACAGGATCCGGGCTACTGAACGCATAAAAGGACATGTAATACGTTCACAAGATTTTAATAATTTTCCCAAGTTATAAAAGAATTTGTGCCTTGTGCATTCAAATCAATTTTAATAAACATTTTCAAATGTGTCAGTTGAACGTATTTACCAGTGTAAACTGACGTATTTTTCCCCAAAAGATTAAGTGCAGGTACTATACGAAATGGGCTGGTAATAGCTTCCTAAGCATCACGAATAGTCTCGCAAACTCGATGCTGTATCTGACTGAACAATACTTTATTATTATTTTGATCCCCTATGGATACAATTCGACTTCTGTAATACACTTGATATTACATTCAAAAGGTTGAATTATATTTATCTTTAAGCTTCCGCTGTGCATTCATATAATTGTGTGGTTTGACTATATTGTTGCCAACTACATCACGGTAATCCCCCACCGGGCCCACCGGTGATACACGTGGAAATCGGGGTGTGACCTAAAGGAAACATTTCGCCTTAATTTCTTCGGGTATGTTTGTTACCGTCTTTCTCCTCCCCGAAAAAACTAGTTCGTTCCGCAAGTTCCAAAGACTCCAGATTGTAACCTAGCAAACTGCATGAAAAACCTTTTTCCTCTTCATTGAGCCATGGTACAGTTTGTGATCTTCAAGAATAGCCTTGAGACTAAATACCATGAAGGGTTGTGCCTTACACCATTGAAACACTAGCTGCCAAACAATTTGAGCGAATTCGCAGGAAACAAATAAGTGTTCACTAGTTTCGTTATACACCCCACAAATTACACATTCCAGATTTTGGACCGAAATACCCCTTCTTGACAATGCCATCCTGGTTGGAAGTTTTTCTTTTTGGGCTCGCCATGCTACCATCCCAACTTTTTTAGGAATCCAATTATTCCATTCAACCACATACTTAGGTAGCGCACGGTTCAGCTCAATTATAGCATGTTTAATACTGGCCACATTGAACCGACCCGCTTCATCCAATTTCCATACCCAGCAGTCATCCCCTGAAGTAACCGACACGCCCTGCAAAAGAATATTTAGTTGCTAAAACTCCAGCAGCTCGTCGGCGCTAGACAGTTGTCGTCTCCAATCCCAGACCCACGTTGACCCGTTCAACCCCACTCGAGTTCTTTGAGCTACCGTACACTACCGATCGTTTTCCAGTTAAAACAGTAACGGAAAAAGGACTTGTAGTGGTTCCGATGTCACCCATGAATCAATCTAATATGTTATATTAGACCCGCCCCCTACTGTTTATAGATAGTTCATTAGTTCTATCCCCAAATTCGAAAGAACCGATGATATGCCATATATATGCTTCCAAGGTCCCGCAACTGAAACTTTACTCGGGATTGGGTTCCACGATCTTGGGTTGTAATGAATGGCCCACACCACTTTCCGCCACAAACCTTCTTTTTCCGTTTTAAACCTCCACCACCACTTCGCAAGCATTGCTAGATTTACATCCCGTAGTGTACCAAAACCCAAACCCCCATACTTTATCGGAGCGACCACGTTGTCCCACGCCATCCATGACATTTTTGAAACCTCTTCTGACCCGCCCCAAAAGAATACTCGCCGAAGTCTTTCAAGTTGATTCAAGACTTGGACCGGAGCTTTGTATAATGAGAAGAAATATATCGGTAATGATGACAACACCGACTTCAAAAGTGTGATTCTCCCTCGTATGACATTTTTTTTTTGAAAAGAAAGTGATTTTATAAAGATAAATAAAACAACCACAACCTTAGCAAGATGCTAAGGCAGTGATACAAGTATAGGTACAACAAGACAAATGAAACAGTACAATCAATACAAAAACCTCATTTGAAACAATTGAATTCAACCCAATCTTTCCAATCTAGATCCACTTTTCCAGCCCTTGCTTTAACCCATAAGAACGAAAGTGCCTTGATGTCGCCAACAGCCCGTGAAACCTATGTTGTTTTACAATTGAAAATCATATTATTCCTGATCCGCCATAAGGTCCAACATGTCGCCGCAATGACTAGATAAACCGCCTTCTTTTTTTCTTGTGATGCACTGTGTGTTTCAATATGTTCCAATAATCCAACCACGCTTAGAAGGTATCTCAGAAAGGGAATTTTGACCCATAACGAGATCGCTGTCCAAACTAGATGAGCATATTGACAAGATATTAATAAGTGATCCACCGATTCATTGTGTGTGTTACAAAGTACACATAGAACCGAGAGGATGTGTATGTTCCTCAATGCTAAAGCGTCTCTAGTCGGTATTCGATCCAACACCGCTCTCCATAGAAAACAGTTGATTTTCTTCGGTATCCAATCCAATGAAGCCATCTAAGAACTTGTGTTTCCGGGATCATGCTAATTCCGTCCAATTCAGCACGTAGACAACCCACCTTAAATTCTTCTCGACTATCTTCCTGTTTCCATAGCCACGTATCCGATCTTTTATTCACCTGAACATTTTCTAGCCGTTTAATACATTCCTCCCACAGTTCGGCAGTCTCCGATTGGGAAATCGGTGACTCGCCACCCCAGTTCCAACTTATTTGCCCATCTGCTGTTGTATATCGCTTAGGGGTGTGCACGGTTCGGTTCGGTTTTTGGTTTTTAAAAACCGTTCGGTTTCGGTTTTTTCGGTTTCGGTTATTTCGGTTTTAATAATGGTTCGGTTCGGTTTTTTTGTTTTTCGGTTTTTGAAATAAATTATGTAAGATTCAAAACTTAAAAGTATAATTCAAAGTTTAAGAATCTTTCTTAAATGTTTACATTTAAGTTAATATATTTAGTCTTTTAAATTAATATTATTCACATAAACCTAACCTTCTAATCTATTTTAATATTTCTCCAAAGTTTTTGTTAAGACGTTTTCTTTTATAATACTTTGAAAACCATTTAATTTTTATATTAAACTTTGTTAGTTCTTGTAAACAATGGATAATTTTAATGATAAATAAACATGGTAATGTTGTTATTATAAATATTTAACAAACAAGAATAAAATTAATAATTCTTAGTAGCATGAGTAAACACTTAAACAACTTAAACATAAAAATATATAGATTTGGTATACTATTAAAACTTATCGGTTCGGTTCAGTTATTTTCGGTTATTGAAAATGATTATCCGAAAATCGAACCGAAATTTTCGGTTATTAAAAACCCGAAAACCGAACCGTTGGCTTTTGTTTTGGTTCGGTTTTTTTGGTCCGGATTTTTCGGTTATTTCGGTTACAGTTTGGTTTTTTCGGTTTTCTGCTCACCCCTAATATCACTGCTACACCATACATTTTTTATGACAATTTTTTTGCCTTCCAAATAGATTAACCTACTCTTGAAAAGATCGCCAATAGGCTTCCAATTCCACGTCCTCTTGACTCGCATCCCATTCCATCCCCTTTGAAAAGATTTGACACAAAAGGAGCGTCTACGTCGAGTTTCCCGAAAAAACAAGTACGATGAAAGTACAATAACGATTTCATGGCGGCGCCGTGGCAACCGGCCGCTCATTGACGTTTTCATGGCGGCGATACACGTTAAGCGCGATTCCTTCTTTGCTCGCTTCAAACCTCGACTATCACAGGTTCCTTCCCCTATTTTTATTTTCTTCTCTCAGTTAAGCATTTCATCGAACACATGGTGAGCAATGTATTTGTAAATTTCAATTGCAGCTATTTTACCATAAATTGGTTAAAGTTGGAAACAAACCTCGTCCTCCAAGCGATAAAGATTCGGTTTCTGGACCAGGTATATTCGGTTATTGTTATGTAGCAATGAAATTGATACCTATTTACTCACTTTTTTAAGCATTCTAGCATTGTGCTGTTATTGAATTTTGATTCAGTTAAGTTGATAAATACATGTTGGAAACTGGAAAGGATGTTTTAAGTCAAGTTTAGATTTTTCTGGGAAGTGAATTAGTAAAAGAAAAATAATTTTATCCTAAACATTTAGTAATTGTGTTGTTGGATATGTTATTGTTGAATGTGAGTTCATGGCTATATGGTAATTGATGATAATCGACAGGTAAAATCGATATTTCTAAATGGCGAAAGATGGATTCCAGATCACTGGGAATAACCCGAGTAATGGTGCCTTCTTCTCCCTATACTCTTCTAAAGATTCTCCGAAGCAGAGGTGATTCTTTAAACTACCTTTTTAGATATTGAGCATTTTGCCATTTTCTATATGTAGCCGCAGGGGCGGACCTACCTCAGGGGAAGGGGTAGCCTCCGCTACCGCTTGACGCTTCGGCGGTAGTGTAAATTTTGGAAAAATTTGATCTTTTTTTGAGGTTTTTTCGATTTCGTTACCGCTTTTTCATAAAACGTTACCGCTACAAAGATTTTCTAGATCCGCCACTGTGTAGCCGGTCAATACTTGCTGTGATCTTTTTTTCTTTATGTTTTTATTTTCTCAATCTTGCGTATTTTTTATCTGCGTAAATTCTCTGATTTCTTTGGAAACAATTATTTAACCATATCCTACATTTCATGCAGTTATCCTGTATAGAATGTCACATAGCTTGCCGTTTGATGCCATCGTCTTAATAGTTTTAAGTTTTAACCAATTTCATTATTTTGGAGTTCGTTTTTTTTCGGGATAGTTTCTAACTTTCTATCACACAATATGTTCTTTCTTTGTCCTTTTACTAGTTTTCAGATATTTTTTTTTCTGAGCTAGAAATATTTGACAGTGATCCATCATTTGATGCTCTTACCTACCCAACAGTTATTTGGAAAATATACCAATATACTTGTTCCATCACACTACATTAACTATTTTGAATTTTGGACATAAATGGTACGCTTATTTACAGGATTCGAAGCCTATTTGGTTGGTGGTTGTGTGAGGGATTTACTTCTAAACAGACCGCCCAAAGATTTTGATGTTATTACTACAGCTGATCTTAATCAGGTTTTCCTTTTCTAAAACTTAAAAGTTAAATCTACTTCATTTCTGTGCTGTTCGATTCATTGCATGTGATGTTGGTGGTTTAAGTACAAGTGCTATTTTTTCAGATTAAAAAGCAGTTTCATCGTTGTATAATTGTTGGACGCAGATTTCCTATATGTAGAGTGCATATAAAGGGATCGGTTATCGAGGTACGTTGTATTCACTTTTAAATTTCTGATTATTTTGAATGCAGTATATCATTAACTATCTCGTATATATTAATCTTTTCTGTATGTTGTATACCAGGTCTCCAGCTTTAAGACGTTGGCGAAAGATTCTGAAGAAAAAGAAAAATTTCTTGTATCTCAAATGCCTAGAGGCTGTGACAAGTTTGACCTTAATCTCTGGAAAAACTCTATGCATCGTGACTTCACTGTTAACAGGTATTTTGCGTATGGTTTGTGTACTTGTTTGTGACAAGTTTGACTTTTTTTTATGTTGCGGTGGATTTGTGAAAACAGCTTGTTCTTTGACCCTCTAAACTACAAGATATATGATTACAACAATGGAATGAAAGACATACTGGAGCTAAAGGTTAGACATACTCTTCTGCATTTTTTTAATTTTAAACTTTGTTAGTTATTGGAAGGGGTAATTTCAACTTGTTAATATAATATTGGGTCGATTTGAACTATGTTATATTTCTAAGGGGTCAAACATGTATAAAACTTTCTATATCAGTTTGTTTAAAACCCTAGATTACTATTGTAGTTATATAATTGTTATGTTATGTGGTTTCAGCTACGAACATTAGTACCTGCTCATGTGTCATTCACAGAGGACTGTGGTTAGTTCATTACTTTTCATTTTAATTCTTTTTAGCATGAAACTTTACGCTTTCTATGAGTTTATGGTGGCAAATTCGAGTTTTCATCTTAATAAAATAACTCTAAGTTTCGATATGCTCTTCTGTAATCCTTTTCAGCAAGAATTCTTCGGGGACTGAGAATTGCCGCTCGTCTTGGATTATCATTTTCAAAGGATATCGAATCCGCAATTCATAAACACGTGTCGTCTATTTTGAGTTTAAGCACGGTACAGTTTTTTAATTACCTATGGAGTACTGTGATCAAATGTATTTTATTATTCATGCTTCTTTTGGATCTGTTACTGGTCTTATTTCTGTTGTGATATAACTATAAGCTTGTTTATTCAGTTTAGGATAATGATGGAGATGGATTATATGCTTTCATACGGGGCTGCAGAATCTTCGCTCCGTCTACTTCATAGATTTCACATTCTCAAGATTTTGCTACCAATTCAGGTAACTTATAATAATGCTTCTGGATTATTGTTCTAAACGAATATAGTTACAATAAGCTAATATGTTAACGTTTGATTGTAGGCGGCGTACATTTCCAGACAAACTACTGGACCTAAGCAACGTACCATGATGTTGATGGTATGCTTGCTAGCTTTTGTCTCAATATTCGAATTAACATTCCCTCTATGTGTCTTATCATTATGAATAAAATAAGTTACATGAATTGAATTATATTCTTTTCTTCGTTGGCATGATTTTTTAAGAGTAAATTACACGGACGGTCCCTGTGGTTTGCACTTTGTAACTCATTTAGTCCCCAACTTTTGCCAAAAGTACACAAATGGTCCCTGTGGTTTGCACTTTGTAACGCATTTAGTCCCCAACTTTTGCCAAAGGTACACAAATGGTCCCTGTGGTTTACACTTTTTAACGCATTTAGTCCATCCTTGGACCTACTGAAAGGCTGAAATCCTTAAATTTGTTGGTTGGGGACTAAATGCGTTACAAAGTGCAAAACACAAGGACCATCCGTGTACTTTTGGAAAGCTAGGGGCCAAATCCAAAATTTTAGTTAACCATAGGGACCATCTATGTACTTTACTCTTTTTTTAATTGACAGATGACTTTTTTTTTCAGAAATTGTTCTCTCATATGGATGAGCTTGTTAGTTGTGATCAGCCATCCACCTGTTGCTTATGGTAACCGTTTTCAATCATTAATCATTTTTAGTCAAAGTTTAAAGTTGACTTGACTGTTAAGCGCTTGTTGTTTACTGCAGGATTGGACTTTTGGCTTTCCATCAGGCACTACTAAACGGACCCCAACATCCGTTTGTCGTATTGACTTTTGGTTGTGTTCTATATCATCAAAGTTGGGTAGATGGCCTCAGGTTTGCAAGGAAATATTGTCAACCACTCGTCAGCTTTGACCCTGAAACTTCAGATCCGTATGAGTTCATTTCTGATGACGAGGTTGCTAAAAAAGTAACGATGTTAGCAAGGCGGGTGATAAATTCGATCGATGTTTTGGTGGATATAGATACCCTGCACAAAACAATGTCCAAATTCTCCGGTTTTCCCTGCCGTGGTTTGGTAAGTGAATCTTATTGGTTCCAACTTGTTGGTATTTATTACACATAGTTCAAGTGACATGTGTTATTTCTCAAATATCTACAACTAGTATTTTGACCCGCCGCACGTTAAGGCAGCGTCGATACTTAAAGTAACTCGAATTTATACCGTCGTACGTATGACCCAACTTGTTTCCCAACAAAATTTACGTCAAAACATAAACCAATTGAAAGCGCGCATAAACATAAGCACGAAAATGTATTATATTCGACCTGGCTCATTACCGATAAAAATTTACGTCGAAACGTAAACCAACTTGAATTTATACCGAAATGTACTTAAAAATAAGCACGTAAGAAGATCGTGTTTTTTTAAGTTAAAGAATGGTCACGCGCGTTGTGCGGCAGTGAAACATACAATAACTCGAATTTATACCGCCTAGTGAAAACGTATTTTTTGACCCGACTCGTTTCCAAACAAAATCTATGTTAAAATGTTGACCAACCGAAAACGTACATAAAAATAAGAACGAAAATATATTATATTCGATCAACGTACATAAAGATAAACACGTAAAATTTGAGGGGGATTAAAATGACAATTTACACACTTTTTAGAAAACTAAGAGGGTGTAAGTGCCAATGCTGAAAGTTGAGAGGTCGAGGTAATCAAAAATACAAAAACAAAAAAAGAAAAGAAAAAAAAACTAACAGACAAAAACCAAGGTCAATTTTGTATATTGTAGCAATATAATATTATTGTTGTACTGTAGCGAACGTTCACTGATTGTAATATATTGATTATTTCAACTTGTTTGTATTTTTGCTAGCATAGTTCTTGTTCCTCTTTTATTTGTTTATTTCACTCATGATTACTGCCAATGCAAGTAAACGACGATCTCTTTATAAAATTTCCTTTTCAGGTTTTCGTATCCAAGAATTCTGCTCACGGTGCTGCACAACTCTTTCACGTTCTTGCACATAAGGTAGAAACTTACGATAAAGGAAGAAGTTCGTTTGAGATGAATCATCAGTTGCTTGGAAAAGGCGATGCTTTAGAGACTAGATTTGCCCTAGGAAAGATCATAATGAATACTATGGGATGTACGGTTAATTTAGATAACCACTTTGGGCCACCTGAAAATGTACATTTTACGCCATCTGATTCATGTTTACAAAAAGCGAATGCAAAATCAAGCACCAGTCAGAAGCAAAATGCTTATACAGAGGAAAAAGTTGAAGATATTGAGATACTCGGTACTTCCGGTCTAAAAACAGAGGTACAATTTGAAGTATTAGATTATTTTTTAATTTTTTTATGAAGCGAATGGATGTTTTCTTTTCTTAAATGAGGGATAGAGATTGTTAAAAATTTGCAGGGTCCCACAAGTAACAGTAAGAAGAAAAATGCAGCCATAGATAAAGAGATCAAAGATTTTGCAGCTACAGTGAGTACCAAAATTTTAAACTTATGAATAATTATTATATGTGTCAATTATGTTTACAAAATTATATCTTTCCGATACTAATTTGATCTTTTGAAATAAATGGTTTAGGAGGTTTTATGCATTAATATTAAACTATGGGTGACTTTTTGACTCGTTTCATTTAAAGCTAATATTTTAACGTTTACAAGTTTAACCCATTAGTGATTAAACGTGACCTAAATCAAAGAATTGATCAGGAAACTAACCTTTATCTCGCAATAGTTACAATGTTCAATTTTGCACATAATGCGACAACTATTTAACTGTCGTTTTTTTTTTTGTTAAATAGTGATTAGGTTTATTTAGGTTTTTTTACTAGATTGTATTGTTTTCTTGTCTTAGGTATCTAGATTCGTTGTTTTGTCTATAAATTAAGGCATTTACTTTCAAAATGGAAATGCAGTTATTTCCCAAGAGTTAAATGTCATTTTAGTCCCTGTGGTTTGGGCCATTTTGTCAGTTTAGTCCAAAGGTTTCATTTTTAACCTGTGGGTCCAAAAAGGTTTCACAGTTGCCATTTTAGTCCACTGGGTTAACTTCATTCATTTTTTCTGTTAACGAGAAG
Source organism: Helianthus annuus (assembly GCF_002127325.2). Lineage (NCBI taxonomy): Eukaryota > Viridiplantae > Streptophyta > Magnoliopsida > Asterales > Asteraceae > Helianthus > Helianthus annuus. The sequence continues at coordinate 114,661,592 of NC_035446.2, forward strand.
GCCAATTCGGTCATTTTATATGGCTGAATTGCCCTTTTAGTTAACAGAATTACATACAAAATGACCGAATTGGCGTTCTCGTTAACAGAAAAAATGGATGAAGTTAACCAAGTGGACTAAAATGGCAACTGTGAAACCTTTTTGGACCCACAGGTTAAAAATGAAACCTTTGGACTAAACTGGCAAAATGGCCCAAACCACAGGGACTAAAATGGCATTTAACTCTATTTCCCAATTTACACATATATAAATGTCATTATGTAGCAAATTTGCAATGTAGGTTATTCAATCTCTAAAACATGTCAAAAGAGGAAATTTCTTCATTTTTATGGAGCGGAAAACCTCTCGATTCCCCAAATTTGATCTTAATGCTTATCATCAACAACTTGCAGGATCACTCAATAGGGAAACCAGAAGAAATGCGCGTGTCTGATTCACCTACACAGGAACTTATGACCACACCGGAACCTTGTTTGCACAATGGAAACCATAACCGAAATGAAAAGCTTCCATCTCAATTAGAAGCTCAAAACGCTAACGAAAAAGTCAACGTAGTCGCAGAAGTGGAAGTAGATCAGTCAACATTTAAAGAACAAAGTGTAAACAGAAAGGAAAAATGGAAACAAGTGTTGCCGTTATCTTCTCTTTTCAAGTAAATGACACCACAAATCTGTTATAGGCATTAGTTACTTCTTTGAGTTATCATTTTATAAAATTAGAACAGTTCATTTTTAGGCTCATAGTGTTATTTTAAAAAATTAAGTAGAGCTAACAGCATGTGATTTAGCAAATGTTTGTATTGTTTCTTTGTCTTCCATTTTTCCCAGTTGGGAAGATTTTGTTTTTGTAGACATTTTTTACATCAAAGACTTGTTTTTAGTGGGGAAAGTATCTGAGATGGTTTTTGTATCATCATGTCTCACACGTGATTTTACCTTTTTTTATTTCATGGAGATCATGTAATATTTGACTAAGCGTAGTCTTCTATAATTCTTTTGACTCTTACTTGGATATATATACACACACACATACATGTGTGGGTGCATTATAAAGTACAAATTATAATTCGAAAACCATAATTAACTTTTGCATCGTGCTTGCTAGAGAGTGAGGTAAGCGGTTACATAACCACATTATGTATCATGGTTTAAGGAAAAGCTACAAGTAATAATGTGGTTTTTCGGATTACTCTACTTAAAATTGGTTTGTTCAACACATGACCGTTTTTAAGTAGAGCTGGCATAAACATTTGTACGTAGTGATGATTAGATTAGATGTGTTCAATACATGATCAAATATGCTATTAGAATACCGTATATAGTTAGATATATATGTTTGTGACCCAATAACTTTTTTGAACTCTTATTTTACAAAGACTATTTAGTCGATATAGTTAATAAAAACACTTGTGAAAACTAAATACTTAATAAGAACGCTTAATAGAATGTCAATATATGGGTTGTACGTTATAACATCATCCGCTATATAGAAAAAGAAAGACATATTATTAACATTTTAAACCTCATAACAACCGTTAAAGTGAGGTTAGGTTGCAAATCTTTAAGACTTAAACTTAATTGTACAGTACAACTTGGTGATGCACAGTGAACTGTGAAGGTTTACAGACTACAAAGACAGAACAGGAAGCCCACTGGGGTAGTCTTCTGACATAATATTCAATTAAGGTACTGTCATTTGTCAGTCAATTTATTTTAAGAACAACCATGCCATATTTTATTATTAGTAAGTTTAATTAAAATATTTAGCAAGAATATACGAGGCAGATCAAGATCCCAATTATCGACATACAGAAGATGTATTTTTTTTTTTCCGAATTGTAAAACTTATACAAATTGTGAATTTGTAGATAATTGTGAATTTGTCGAAGGGTGTAAACGAGTTCTTACTAATTTGACGTTAGCTTGTTTAGTTTACGAAAGACTAGGTTCGAGCAAGTATTATTTCGAACTCTTTGTCTAAAACTCGAGCACAACTCTTTAATAATTTTTCAATATCGAGCTCAAAGTCTTTTACTAGTTATTATTAATTTAATTATTATATATAACAAAATATATATCATTTAGTTATTTTTTTTATAAAAAACTTTATGTATAATTATATTGAGAAAATATAATGTACAAAAGCCCTAATCATACTTCATGTACGCGACAAGGAGATCTTAACGCGTGACACGGATTAAGATTTCTCATTAAGGGCAAATTAGACATTTTTCATTCTTGAGACATGGTAATTCAGTAATTTACTAACATCAAGAGAATTATGCGAGTTCGTTATCTCCTGCATCCCGGTAATTACGGTTCGAATCAGTTTCAAATATTGTCCATTTTTCAAAGTATCAAATTAGCGGTTATAGGTGTGCGATTAGGGTTACTATCACTTCTTGTTTGAAATGGATCCACAGAGCAGTAACGCACAAAACACAGATGATATTGAATTTGAAGATGCTGAATTCCATGCCGTTCCTGATGCTGCTGAGCATTTGAGGAATCGGACATCAGACGACCACGTTCTATTAGACGACCAGACCAGTAAGTTGTCAATTAATCATTTTAATTTTCCAGAAATCAACGAAATTATTGTTATCTGATGTTTTGTATTTGATCGTGCATCATTATTTGATAATTAGTTTTTTGAAACGAATGTGTCATAAATCACACCTGTTTATATGCTATATAGTGTATGAGACCTGTGTAATTCCATCAAACAAGCGTTATTATTATGAAGTATACAGTTCTGGCTGTTTTTTTCTACCTGTGTTATTATTTGAAGTTATCATGCGTGATTTTTGTTGTTTGCGTGATTTTTTTTTATTTCCTAGATGAGTGACTGTGTGTTTTGGTTTAGTGCTCATGTTTTTTTTTTTTTTTTTTGTCATTTTCAAAATGTGCAGATGAAAGATTGTATATTCCTGAGGTAGCTTCATCATGTGTTCCTGTTATAGGAATGGAATTCACTTCCCTAGAGCAAGCATATGTTTTTTTATCAGACATATGCCAAGAAGTCAGGGTTCTCTGCTCGAAAAGGAGGTGAACACCATAGTGGTGGTATTATCAAGACTAAATACTTTGTGTGTTCAAAGGAGGGGCATAAACCTATGGCTTTTGATGATCCTTATTCGAAGTTGTCTAAGCCATATAAAAGTAGGAACAGGCCGACTATTCGAACCGGGTGTAAAGCTCAAATTAAGCTTTGTTCGACGGATGGGGTGTTGTATAAGGTTGATAAGTTTGTTCAAGCGCATAATCATTCATTCGTGTGCCCCAAAGATATGCATTTATTACCGGCCTATAGGCATCTGTCCGAAACACAAGAAGAGATGATATGGGATCTTGGTACATTGAATCTTGGGCCAGTGAAAGCGTCCAATATAATGAGACAAAGATACGGAGGTTTTGAAAATGTTGGCGCAACTAAAGACGACTGCAATAATTTTAGAGCTAGGATACATAGCTATATAGGAGAGTATGATGCAGATATGGTTATAAATAGGTTGACCGACAAAAAGCAGTTTATGGTTGATTATTCATTTGTACATTCAGTCGATGAAAACAAGCGATTAACTGGCGTGTTCTAGGCTGATGGTTTGTGCAAACGTAACTATGCTGAGTTTGGAGACGTCATATCGTTTGATGCTACATTCAAAACCAACAAGTTAGTATTCACTTTAATGTTTTAACATTTTTTTTGTATAATTTTGTTGTTTTTTTATTCAATTTATTTCATCATTTTGAAGGTATAAAATGGTTTTTGTACCCTTTACTGGTATTGATAACCACTGTCGGAATGTGACGCTTGGAGCCGGGTTGCTAGCATCCGAAAGCATTGAATCATACAAATGGCTGTTACAATCATTTTTGGACTCATTTGGTAAGCAGCCGAAGGTGGTCGTCACTGATCAGGACGGGGCGATGAAACAAGCTATCGAGGCCGTGTTCGATAAGAGTAGGCACATAATGAAGAAAGTTGCCAATAAGGTTAGACACAACTACAACTTGCGTTATTACTATTACAACCGGCGTAATAACTATAAAGATTTCTGATTTTTATATGCACTTGTACAAAAAGTTTATCATGCGTTATTATTTCCTACACTCAGTTTTTTTTTTGGTTTTTTTAAAAGCGTGAATAATTATTAAGATTTCTGATTTTTGTTCATTCCAATTCTTTGTTTAGAATAGGTGGGACATGAGTTGTGTAACAACGAAGACTTCAAAAGACGTATGTGTGACATTGTATGGACTGATTCGATTGCACTAGAAACGTTTGAGACAGAATGAAAACTGATAATGATTGAATTCGGTCTAACTGAGAATAAATAGATTGACGATATGTTTGGCATGAGATCTTAGTGGATTCCAGATTTCTATCGTCATGAGCCTATGTCTGGGCTCATGCGGACCACCTCCAGATCAGAGAGCGAAAACCATTTTTTCTGTCAGGTGGCGAATTCTCAACTTACCCTTGTTGAGTTTTTTAACCATTTTGATGGTGCAATGGACGTGCAAAGATTCAACCATCGAAAAAATGACCATATTTCTAGAAATACAACCCCAGATAACTGGTCTGAAACTACGTTAGAGGATGATGCTATGAAGATTTACACCAGGTCCATCTTTGCTGATCAACATGCAGAGTTATATGGAACACTGTCTGAGTGTCTTCCTATGGAGACTAAAATCGAGGAACCGTTCTTGAAGATAAGTATGAAGGATTGGAAAGCCCACAGTGACGGTTTATTAGAGGTAACACTATCTATACTAGATAACATGCGTTATTACATAACAACATGCGTTTTTTCCTTGATTTCTAGTTTTCAGTTTTTTTATTTAGGTTTGTTTCAAGAAGGGGGAGGATGTAATTGCATCATGCAGTTGTCGCAGGTTTGAACAATATGGATTGTTGTGCAAACATATATACTTTGTGTTCAAGATGTTCAAAGTTAAAGAAATTCCCAACAAGTACGTTATGAGAAGATGGACCAAAGATGTGGTACCGAATGATCTAAATAACACATTTGATTTAAGTGTTGATGATAATGATGGGCATAAAAAGGCCAAAGAGGTTGCGTATGAGATAATGCAGACCGGAGAGTATCTTATTGGTAACTTGATGAGAGATTTTAATCATCTAGTTATAGTCAGGGATCGGATGAGGGAGATGAAAGAAATGGTTGATGAACTTCGCATAACCAAGCCCATCGACCCTAAGTTTGATAGATATTCAAGGTTAATCGGTTACAAGAAACCGAACACTGATGTTCCACCTACGGTTCGTGTGCCAACCGGTATTAGAAACAAAGGTCGCGGTTCTCATAAGCGGATTAAATCAAAAAAAGAAAAGATGATTAGTCTAAAAGGCAAGAGAAGTCGGACATGCAGTGTTTGCAATACCAAAGGTCATGATATCCGAACTTGTTCAGTTTTAAAGGGTCAAGCTAGTGCTGCCGATAAGAAGGGGAAGAAAAGAAGAGTAACTCAGTTGGAGACTGATCCTGGTTTAGTAGACGAAGAGGACGAGGAGGCAGAAACTGGTGAGGGAGAGGAGGAGTATGAGGAGGTTGACAAAGCAGATGATAGTGATTCTGAATGGGAAGAGCTAAACGACGACGACGAGTAATTTTTGAATCACAATTGCATACATTTAACCATGGGGTTTTTCATGCCTTTTTAAATAAACAACTTTATTTTATGTGATTTGTGATCTTACATGTTAACATGCATGATTTTTAGACCAAAATCATAAATATACAAGACTATCTTTGTGACAACCCTCACAAATCCAGGTATCCGTACCAATTAATTAATATTTAATTAGTGCTTAATTACTGTGCTTGATTACAATTATGATTGAACTGCTTTCTGTTTTCTGATACATACATACTCATGCATCACACTTTATTACTGTCACTCCATTCATTACACACAAACAATAGTGACAAACTTGATGCACAAAGCACAGTCAGCACAGTGAACGGATAACCATAAAGACATGCTGACAATTCCAGCACCTAGACAGACATTGTTTTGAGGCCAGTGTAAGCCAGGAATAGAATACTACACTAGTAGGGAGTGTAGAGAGGTGAGGAGCATAAAACCGCGTCACTAGGTGATAGTTATAGAGCCCGGAAGTGCCTAAAACATACTTTAAGTGCAGAATTCTGCACTAAATACAAAAATTCAGCATTTAACAATGCTAGTAAAGTGCAAAAACTTGGTAAAATAGTCCTAGACACTTTCCAAAATGTTGGGAATTTAATGTGTCACTAAAAATAATATAAAAGACACTTTAAAGCTTTATTTAGCACTTTAACGGATCAACATCCAACCGAACAACCGGACTTTACCCGGAACTTAAAAATATTGCTAAACACCTTGTTTTTACTTTTCTGAGCTAGTTAGGGTCCCCGAACACCCTAACACACCTTATATTATATAACACACACTAATATACTAACTAAACATTAGAAATCCTAACTAAATGGTTACCTTAACATTACAACCCAACCCCATACCCCCCCCCCCCCATTTGACGGTCACCAAGGGGTGACCCACTCTTGTTTTCTTTTGATTATTTTAATTGCATATGTTGGGTAATTAGTGACACATTACATGATGGTTAAAAGTGTAGATTGGTTTATAAATAAACACCTTGGTCTAACCATTTCATTTCATCAAACACCCAACAAGCTTTCTCTCTTCCTCCTTCCCCACTCACGGCCGCCACCTATCACCACCATATCACCACCATCAAGTCTTGATCAAGCCATTCTACATACATACAAAGGTGCAAGAGATCATACAAGTAAGCTTGGTGCACTCGGAAGCTCAAGGACCACTCTTGTTTTCTTTTATCCACCACTTTTACGCTTTGTTTCTCCCCTAGCCTTGTGCTAGTAGTAAGTGCTTCAAATCTTCATCTTGTTCTTGTTCTTGTTTTTAGTGGTTAATAGTTGATTGAATGATAAAATGTTAAGAAACTCTAAAGAACCTAAACTAATCTTGAACGTAAAAGATGAAAAATGGATAAAAAGATGAAGTAGTGTTAAATGATGTTGAAATCATGTTGATCTTGTGTTGTTATGATTAATACATGTTGTTGTTAGTAGAAGTAAGATGGCTCATCACCTAGACTTGCTAGATCATGTTTAAGAACATGAACTAGCAAGATGTAAAGGTTAAAGATATGAAGGATGATGAAACCATCCACACATGAACTTGAACTTGAATAACTATAAGTTTTCTTGAAAAATAAAGTAATAAACCTTTAGATCTAAAGGTCTACGAGTGGGTTTTCGGAAGAACCAAGTGAAAAATACTAGTTTCGTTAAAACCCGGATCTTGTATGAACTAAAATCATTTTTGGTAAGTAAACAAGTGTATGAACACTTGTGTGACAAGAAAATTCCACAAAGAAATATTTTTGGAAATCATGACTAGAAGTTGTGAAAATACACATTCTTTAAAAATATAGTTTTTAAGAAACTAATCATATTTTTATAGATAACAAGACCTACTAAGTATGTTAGTAATTTACTACATATTTTTACAAACTTTCAAGTTCATAAGTTTATGGTTCATGTTTATTTTTGTCAAAGTTAGTGATCAAAAATTGTATATTGTTGATTGTTAAATTGTTTGAATGATTTTACAAAAGAAAATGATATGCTAAAAAGCATGGACACCTCCATTTACAGGGGAAACTCTGGCGAAATTTTTCTAGAATTACAACACTTAGAAATATTTTTCTAACAAGCGTTTACAAACATATTTTTAACTTGGTTTCAAAATAAACTTCGCCATGATTTTTATTACAAAAATACCAAGTACCGGAGGTGGATTTTCGTAAATAAAATTTGTTAAATATATATTTAGAATATATATTTTATAATAAAACGCTTGTGCGATTGTTTGTTTATTATGTGAACTAGATATATTATTTTTAGGGTAAAAATAATATAACTTGAAAATATCATGAAATTACTACTCCAAAATAATACCAACGCTCTCACAAAATAATATTTAAGTTACACAAGTATTGTTAAAACGCGAACTTTAAAACGTAACATAAGTAGTATTTCTGAAAAATACTCTTATATGTATATTTTGATAAGTATTATTTTGGAAAATGTATAAGGTAAAATATAATATTTTTGGGAAAAATATATATATTTTGGAATTTAAAACATTTTAGACAAGTGATTAAAATATATTTTTCAAGTGAGACTTAAAAATATATTTTCGGAATTATAACGTGTACATGTATAAAAACCCCCATCCTTGGGAAGGAAATATACTTATAAAATAAATAAGAAGTGTGAATACGAAATAGTTACCTAACTATTTTACCAAAAACGTTAAACCCTAAGCCAAGGCACGGCCATCCGTCTAATAGGCAATAGTACGTGTAGGTCGTCACGCAGCAGATTGAGTTGGAGATTGACGTTTCTGGATACGCACTTCTGTGAGTTCATGTCCCCCTTTTCTCTTTACTGTTTTCAGTTTATTACTTCGGGGGTGAAGTACATGCGACAATTATTACAAACATTTATTACATGGTATGGTTAGCGTAGGAAGGGTTTATACTACTAGATCATGTGAGGGGTGGGCACAACACTTGAGGCCATTAATCCTCTTTGTTAGGACCGAGGGACACAAGAGTGATAGATCAATTTGGGTGTAGCGAGCCCACACCCGTGAGGCCGGGGCGGCCCATAGAGGTGACTGTGTCTTCCAGCCGAAGCCCGGTAACAAATTTGCTAGGTTTGAGTTTCCCTGCACTTTCTCACACATACCAGTGGCTTTGCAACCCATTGGTGATCTCTTTTTCGTTATTGCTACATACCAGGGATTTTATACATACTTTAAAGGTTTATACATACTCACTTTTACATGAACTCGCTCAACTTTTGTTGATTTTTCAAATTACATGTATTTCAGGAAATTAGTGGATCTGGCAAGGTATACATTCACGTCAAGCTGCGTAGGAATAATGATGTCATCCTAGTTTAGGAAATGTGACCTTTGCCTGGACGGGTTACAAGTCTTAAACTGTGTTTTTATTCATGTCTTTTGTTATGTCGTTGAACAAGTTTTAAATTATGTCATGTAGTAACTTGTTTTAAGTGTCGACTTTTTAAACAATGTTGTCGTGTTTACTTTAAAATTTTGATGAATGGATGAACATCATGTATTTTATTTTCATATAGCATGGTTATGATAATTGCTATGGTATTAAGAAGTCACACCAAATAAACCCACGCTTCCGCAAAAGCCAGGGTGTGACAATCTTGATGCGTGATTATGTATACCATATGAACTGATCCTTTTTATCCCTGTTCAATATGCACATGACCATTTTGATGCGTGATTATGTAAACCATCTGAACTGATGCTTTTTACCCCTTTTCAATATGCAGATGCGTTATTTTACTGTATTGGTCCTTAACCTAAAATCGTAAATATACAAGACTATATCAAATGGAGATCTCAAATGACCATTTAACACCTCTCTTACATTTTGTATAACCTGTCATAACCCCTGTTCCCAAATATTTCAACCAAAAACATACCCAAACACAGATCACTTTTCCATAACTAGCGTCTTTAATTGTAACATGCGTGATAATTTTTAACATGACTTTTTTCATATAAATAGCGCCAAAACACCATACATAGATGCCTGAAAAGGTATCAAAACATGTTAAAAGTAAGCCTACATGATTTTCCTAAATATATCCACATATCAGTTTCTATTGCCAAAAACCACCATAGTTGCAAGTTTTCAAAATACCATCATTAGAACATCCCCAAAAATCAACAAAAAACGTTGATTAATCAGACATACCACCTAGTTCGATGTGAATATCTTCCCAAGCTCCTTGTCACTGGTTTCCATCTTCTCTTGCACCGTCTCCACAACATCTTTGAGATATGAGTAAACCAAGTGATCAGCAGATGCCTGATCCTTCATGAACGTTATGCCGTTGTCCCTCAACGAAGATTTTGGTTCTTCTAGTAGTTTCCCCCAGACTTCCTGGTTCAGCTTCTGTTGTTCTAAGACCTTCCTCTGCACATCAAAAATACTGTTAGTAACTTAGTAGAGTTTACATCAGACGCAAGCTCTGTCAACGTGCGGCTGGAGAGGAGCTCCTTGATGGCTTGCTTGCCGGATCAGTAGACATTCTTGTTTCTTGATGAGAGTTGTTATTTTTTTTTTTTTTTTGCAAAAATCTAACATGGGGAATCATATATGTATGAAGATTGTGAGTTAATATGGTAGTTGTGGAGATTTGGTAAGTAAAATTAAATTTCTCACATAATTACTAGCCATGTCGATTTTTTTTGAAGGGTGACTTTCAATATGTACATGGACCATTGGTCACCGGGTTCCCGTTAAGGACGGTTACCCGTCAGCCCAGCTTTCGCAAACGCGATGTTCTATCGGGCCCCGGTTGCCGCTCTGACTGACTTTCGCCCGGAAACCATACTGCCCCCACACGAGAGACTCGCTGGGGTAACAGCTGGATGAAAACCGGGTTGCCTTCAGGACCGCACCATGCCTCGGTAGGTAACATCCATCATAGGGGCGTCCCGCACCATAAGCCACAAGTTGGAGTCGAACCGGCGACCTCCCAAAGGGAAGAAGCCGGCCTAACCAATTGGGCTATGGTGGGGGATAGCCATGTCGATTGGGAAGGCTGTTTTTAGGTTTCATTATTATTAAGATTAATTATATTTTATATCAACTTGCATCTTGCATATCAAAGTTCAGTAGCTTAAATAATTCACAAGCAGGTCCTGCGTGATTATCAAGACATGCGTGATTTATTGATTCGTGCGTGATTTTTTATACCTGCGTGATAATCTATACATGTCACACCTGACCACGTAAAACAACAAATCGTGGCGGAAACGTCGGGGAGTGTCATAACAGAATCATTGTTTCACAACCATGGATTAAATAATTTCGTTTTATTAAATTATTGAACTCATTGTTTTATTACAAATCAGATAAATACAAATATTATCTTTCAAGTTTTAAAGTCGCTAAGGCACGAGTCCATCCTATGTATAGCATGCATCAACAATCATCACATAACAGTACCTGAAACATGTGTAAAAATAGGTACGTCAGCATAAAAATTCCTGTGAGATACATAGGTTTTATTATAATAGGATTCATGACTTATAAGTTTTTTTAAAAAAATATATATTTAATCAAAAATAGTCATGAACCTTAAAATATTTTCTTTTATAAATCATACTAAAATTTATAAGAAATCAGGTGATATAACAGAATAATACATAAATAAATAATTAAGTAAAATGAGTTTAAATAAAATAGGTTGTTTGTAAAACAACATTTTGATAAAAAAAGGTTTGTAATATATATATATATATATATATATATATATATATATAAATATACTTTGGTTTTAAGAAAGTCGAATAAGTAATATATTAAAATACATTTCAGTTCCAAAATCGTTAAACAAACAGTATATTAAATATACTTTAGTCATCAAAATAATAATTTTCAGTAGTATATTAAAAGTATACTTTGGTTTTATTAATAACATAATAAATTATGTTTTGGTTTTATAAATAAAATATCAAACTATGTTTTAATAATTAACAAAATATATGTTGGTTTTGTACAATATCACACATGCGTGCATATCAAACTATACTTTCCAGAGTATAACAAAATATACAATAAAAATGTGATTTAAGAATTCAATCAAACCTAGTGCATCAAAATTCACCTAGGAGACTATAGAAATACCACGAATGACATTCCATGACAACAGGAATGGGGTGTCAAATCCTATAGCGCTATATCATACTACCAACCGGTCTGGTGAACATAAAATAAGTACTATCCAACAATTAATTTTATAATCTTTGAAAAATTAGAGTTTAAACCATAAATAATCATTCAGTTATACTTTTGAAATCATGAACATAACAATTAGGTACACATATTTCACCCCAAAAATATTTAAAAACAGTAAAAGATGGGACTATGTACTCACTTGAGAGTGCTTAGAAGTCTTGAACAACTACCAAGCAAGCTAGAGGGATCACGAAATTCAAACGGCACCTAATATAGGTAACTACATTAATAAACCGGACCTAAATCGGGAGATCGGATAGGATGAGGTTTCGTAAACCAAATGAGTATTGGAACTCATATGATATGGTTTAACAAAGCCTACATACTAAAACGAAACCTAACCTAAGTGCTTACGACCCATTACGACCCGTTTAGGTAGCTTATGCTACTTTAACGCGTCGTTTGAGTAAAACGCGTTCGGAACTCCTAACTAGTCCTATGACAAGTATTATATGCCTAAACGTGTTTAATTATGTTGTATAATCAGTTAAGTGACAAAAGTTTGGGTTACATATGCTTAAATATCAATTATGCATAAAAGGGGCATTTTGGTCATTTTCCTAAGGCATATAAACTACCTATCATACAACTACTTAAATGAAGTGACCATAAGGTATAACCTCGGAAGGTTATTCCCTATACAACTATGGTCACTAAACATGTTTGGTCGGATCCTAATGATCAACCAAACGGGTCTAGTTCGAAAGTCTAAGCGGTTGTTTAGACCGCTTGACTGACGACTCTACATAAGCACTAAACCTAAAGTGACGAGCTAAACATGTTAAAATATGTTTAACGAGGTTAGAAAACAGGTTTGATATCAAAACAAACGGTTTTGATACCCAAGAATAGTTTGGTTACAAAATAAGCATGAATACGCATTTTGACCGAAACTACGACTCATCACTACACCTAATCAACGTGGTAATCAGTAGGTATAGTCACTTGGGCCTATAACCATCGTGATTACGCTCACGTTGCGAAGTTCAAACGAACTTCGTGTTAACCATAAACTGGTCAATGCAGAAAGTCAAACACTGTTTGACTTTCCCGCTTAAAAAACACATAAAAGAACGAAAGAAGCTTACAAAGGGTCCAAGCTAGGAAGATATGATCTATAAATTCTCAGGTATGAACCATTTGAGCTTCAACTTAGAGAAAATTAGATCATGTGTGAGGAAAGAATGAAAATGAGGTGGGTATATATAGGATTCTGTCCACCGTTAAGAACGTTTATCGAGAACCGTGCTTTAATCATGGCCTTACACTTGGGCCCAAGGTTTTAGAATACCATGGGAACATGTAAAACCATCAAATACCAGCCCATAGGATGCAAAACCATTGGTTAAAACCATCAAAATCTCAAAAATGGACCAAGTTCAATGTATCTGCCAGAAATTTCAAAAATGGTCCATGCACTTGTAAAACTTGATTTTTTTTGCACTTTTAAGCCCCGTTAACCCCATTTCAAGGCTCTAAAATAAAGTTAAAGTATAGGGAACTTAAAATATGCTCATAAACATCTTGGATGTCGGTTCGTTTGGTCGTACGGTTGCGTTGTTCGGTTAATTGCGACGGAAATCGTAATGAACGCAAAAAAAACGATCCAAATTACACGACGAATGGAATTTTATCATGCCAATCACTAAAATAAAATATTTTAATGATTACATAAAATTTTGGATGTCCGGATATATTCAGAACGTAAGATATGCGTGAAAATGCAAACTTATGCACTTTTGACGCTTTTAGTCTCTATTGATCAAATAAGTTTATTTTAGAATACTGAACCCCTCAAAGCCTATTTCTAAGCTATGTAAAGGATATTTAGAGTATTTTTAACTTATGATCATGTTCCGGAAGGTTCGTTACTGTACAAATCGACATACTTTCGCAGTTTGTCGAAATTAGTCCCTGTAAGCGAATAAATTTGATTTCGATACACCAAACCATCCAAAAATTATTTCCAAGTTATGTAAAGGTTATTTAAGGTATGTTAAGCCTATGTCACTGTTCCGGAGTGTTTGTTGCATTAAACTGGTTATATTTTGTGACAACTCGAATTTCCAAGATTCGATTTCATATGTATTACACGATCATGTATTGACTAGTCACTTATTTGCACATATGGTTGCCATGAAATTTTATACGTTTTGTTTGTTTGATTGTACATAGTTGTTTGTTTGTTACATTGTGAAACTTGTAAAATGTGTAAACTTGTTAGTATGAAACACATTTCATCACACAAACAACCTTCGAAGGATGTCCAACCTTCGAAGGATGTCCAACCTTCGAAGGATGTCCACGAAACATGATAGATAGATCGAAGGATCACGAAAGATAACTTTAGGTTCGAAACATAATCCTTCGACATCTTTCGGCCCAGTCTTTCAGATGGGCTTGGCCCATTCCTGTGATACGATTTAAAAACGTGAAAACATGTATGTTGGCTGTTATTGTTCAAACCCTAGCTCCATTGTGTGTGACGGCAACCACGAATTTGCGGAGACTACTTGCTGATCAACTCTTGTTGCTTTCTATCCCGGTTAGTGTCTAGTGTATATGATTTGTCACTAAATGTACGGTATGAATGTTATAATTGTCTAATTGTCTTGCAATATGTGTTTATATGATCGGATACGTACGGTATGAATGTTATAATGGTTTAGCAAGGATAATTAAAGTGAACTGCCATGATTGTTAAGATTCTGTTGATTAATCGGCTAGCAAATCGGATCCGTTGTGATATTGTATGATGATAAGGTTTTATGGATTGGTTGTGATATTATGCAATTCGGATTTGTTATTGTTCGTTGTTCTTGAAATCGGATCGTATAGGATAAAGTGTCAATCTTGTTCTTTTGGTTAAATTAGGGTTCATGAGGTTTATTATGAAAGTCCCTGTTTGATCGATTTTGGATAACCGATTTCTGGAAAATGTGTTAATTGATAATCACGGATAAAACTTAGAAACTTTGAATAAGCGTAACTGATTATGAAAACGTAACTGCTTATGTCGAAAGATACTTGTCTACTCGAAACATAGTTATTGTCGAAAGATGCTTGTAGTCGAAACATAGTTGTGACCGAAAGATATCTGTTGACCGAAAGATACATGTTGACCGAAAGATATGTGTGTGATCGAAAGATGACAATAGGTTCGAAACATAACCTTCGGTCCGAAAGATAACTGAGATAACTAATGTGTCGAAAGATAAGGGTGGATCGAAAGATGCTTGGTTATGAATGTACTTTGAAAGATGGAATTATATGTTTGATTTATTTGGCATGCCATGCTTGATGAACGTTAACATTTGTATACGTGAAGTAATACGTGTTGTGCCGTTATGCAAACTGACTGTTATGTGAACATTAAATTGCATGCGTATCATTGCGAACATGAACTGATTTGTTATACGTGCATACAATAGGACGTGACTAATTACTTGTGAGTGCATAATCTAGCATACCGAGCAAACCAAGGTGAGTTCACACTCTTACCAAGGCATGGGATTCCCGGGGTGTTGGGAATGGGATTGAAAGGTTGATTAGATACTTTATTGACACTATGCCTAGACTACTACTTTACTATCCTCGGTTGTGAAGGATACCTATAGTTACGAGTAGTCTAGTGGTTATACAACGTGGAACACCACCACACAGTAACGTGGAACACCACCACACAGTAACGTGGAACACCACCACACAGTAACGTGGAACACCACCACACAGTAACGTGGAACACCACCACACAGTAACGTGGAACACCACCACACAGTAACGTGGAACACCACCACACAGTAACGTGGAACACCACCACACAGTAACGTGGAACACCACCACCAGTAACGTGGAACACCACCACCAGCATAACTTACTATCGGCCCTGTAGAGCCACCTGTTACTTACTGTTACACATTTACTTACTGTGAACTCGCTCAACTAGTTTGTTGACCATTCTGTTACATGCCTTGCAGATCGTTAGGTACTTGGAGCTTGCACTGGAGAAGCGGGTCGTTGTGGACAAGGATTCGTGGTTTCTATGCTGAACTATTATAACATTTGAACTATTTACTATTGTTGGATTATTACTATGCTTCCGCTACACTTTAAAACAATAACATGTTTTGAACACCTTTTGTATTGAACGGATGGTTTTCTTTTATCTTACTTAATACTATATGCATGTTCAATATGATTGGTGGCTTGATCCTGGTCAGTCACGCTCCCAAGCGGTGATACTCCGCAGGTGGATTTTGGGGGTGTGACAGATTGGTATCAGAGCCATTGGTTATAGAGAACTTGGTTTTAATATGGAAAAACGTTTTTTATTAAAACCAGACTATAACCAGAACAGGGCTCTCAACGATCCACAACGACGCTTCGCTCCACGTGCAAGACTCAACTTCCTAGGTAATAAGGTTTATGTTTATTGCCTATATGTTAGAATTTGCATAGAACTTTGCTCGTAGTATGCTTACATTACCTTGCTCACAACTTGTCATTGCATGAGAATACTTATGTGCTTACACTCTTCTGTCATCGCACTATTCGCGAACCTTTCTCACTTATATTGCCTTTGATGTGAAGATCAATGGCCGCACGAATTACCATGACTCAAGCCCAGCTAGAGGCTCTCGTTGCTGCGGCAGTTGCAGCCGCCCAAGCAGGTAGTATACCCTGCAGTATAGACACTAGGATCTTTAGATCCTACATTAATTCTCGTACTTAACTTTGCCCTATTCGTACACAATAGGTCAACCCGCTCAGCAACAGCCTGGGTGCACCTTCAAGAATTTCATGGAATGTCGTCCTAGTTCGTTCAGTGGCACGGAGGGAGCAGTTGGACTCCTCCACTGGTTTGAAAAGCTCGAGTCGGTTTTCGAAATGTGTGAATGCCCTGAGGCTCGCAGGGTGAAGTTCGCCACTGGCACACTTGAAGGGATTGCGCTCACTTGGTGGAACGCACAAGTGCAGATCTTAGGGTTGGCAGCTGCTAACGCCACCCCATGGAACGACTTTAAGGAACTCATCAAGCGTGAGTACTGCACGCGTGAAGATATTCATAAGTTGGAGGATGAGCTCTACAATCTGAAGATGGTCGGATCGGAAATTGAAGCGTTTACTAAACGGTCGAATGAGCTGGCCGTTCTGTGCCCAACTATGGTGGATCCTCCTTACAAAAGAATCGAGTTGTATCTCAAGGGATTGGCCCCAGAAATACAGAGCCACGTTACCTCGGCTAACCTCAACAACATCCAGGAAATCCAGCGTCTCGCTCATCGCATCACCGATCAGGCAGTGGAACAGAATAAACTGCCTAAGCGTGTCAGTGCTACTGCTACCGCTACTGCTTCTACTACACTTGCTACTCCCAGTGAAAGTAAGAGAAAATGGGATGGGGATTCTAGCAAGGGGTCAGCATCAGTACAGTCACAAGCCCAGCAGCGAAGGACAGACAGTTATCAGAATCCCAGTCAGCACTCCTCTAGCAGCCACAGACAGGGAGGGTATCGAGGAAACCTTCCGAAGTGTAACACCTGCAACAAACATCACAGTGGCCAGTGTAATAAGGTTCGTTGTCAAAGATGCCTCAAGATGGGTCATGAGGCCAAAGACTGTAGGAGTCCACGGCCTGCAAATCAGAACCAGCAACTCCCACCGCCAGCTCCACAGAACCAGCAGCAGCAACCACAGCGTGGAAACCAGGGATGTTTCCAGTGTGGGGCAGAAGGACACTACAAACGCGATTGCCCTCAGTTGAACCAAAATCAGAACCACAACAATAACCAGGGCAACGGGAACAACGACAACAACGGGGGAAACAACAATAACAATGGCAACGAGGCAAGAGGTCGAGTTTTCATGTTAGGAGGAGGAGACGCAATGAACGCTAATTGAACTTATAACTTCTTTTTGGGTTTTTCATTATTATGTTTCCGCTATTCGAACAGAGTTTGGTTTGAACATCAAATGTCTTGGGTTTTATGAATTATTTTAACTACTATATTTTATGTTTGATGTGATGAATGGTTTGATATTATTGAACACACCTGCCGTATTTACGGACTTTACGAACAGGGTGCGCAAACCTTGTCTTGACAAGTTCGTTATTGTCTTTATCGACGACATTCTGATCTACTCCAAGAGTCAGGAGGAGCACGAGCAACACTTACGTCTTATCTTGGAACTTATTCGAAAGGAGCAACTGTATGCAAAGTTTTCAAAATGCGACTTCTGGCTTCGTGAAGTCCACTTCTTAGGCCATGTGGTGAACAAGGATGGGATTCATGTTGATCCATCCAAGGTTGATTCGATCAGAAACTGGCCAGCACCGCATACACCAACAGAAATACGCCAATTCTTGGGTTTGGCAGGATACCATCGACGGTTCATAAAAGACTTCTCCAAGATTGCTCAGCCGCTTACGTTACTGACACAGAAGGGTGTCACCTATCGCTGGGGAGAACCCCAGGAGACTGCTTTCCAGTACCTTAAGGATAGGCTCTGCAGCGCACCTATTCTCCCATTGCCAGAGGGCACGGACGATTTTGTAGTATACTTGATGCATCCATACAGGGTTTTGGATGTGTGTTGAAGCAGCACGACAAGGCCAATGCTTATGCCTCGCGCCAACTCAAGATTCATGAACGAAATAATACGACGCACGATTTAGAGCTGGGAGCTGTTGTTTTCGCGCTTAAGATATGGCGACACTACCTGTACGGTACCAGGTGCACGATTTACACCGATCACAGGAGTCTCGAGCATATCCTTAAGCAGAAGGATTTGAATATGCGTCAAAGACGATGGGTCGAGTTACTGAACGACTACGAATGCGCCATCAAGTATCATCCAGGCAAGGCCAATGTTGTGGCTGATGCCCTCAGCCGGAAAGACACTCTACCTAAGCGCGTGCGAGCGCTGCAGCTTACTATTCAGTCCAGTCTTCCTGCACAGATACGAGCTGCTCAGTTAGAAGCACTGAAACCCGAAAACGTCAAAGCTGAAGCCTTACGCGGCTCAAGGCAATGCATGGAACAAAGGGAAGACGGCGCCTACTATGTAACGGGGCGTATTTGGGTCCCACTTTATGGCGGTTTACGCGAGCTTGTAATGGATGAAGCTCACAAGTCTCGCTATTCGGTACATCCAGGGTCGGATAAAATGTACCACGACATCAGCACTACTTATTGGTGGCCTAGTATGAAAGCCCACATCGCCACCTATGTTGGAAAATGCTTAACCTGTGCGAGAGTCAAGGTTGAATACCAGAAACCCTCAGATTTACTTCAACAACCCAAGATACCACAGTGGAAATGGGAAGAAATTTCCATGGATTTCGTTACAGGCCTACCTAGATCCCAGCGTGGGAACGATACGATATGGGTGATCGTGGATCGACTCACTAAGTCTGCACACTTCCTACCTATAAAGGAAACGGATAAGTTCTCCACTCTCGCAGACGTATATCTCAAAGAAGTTGTTTCGAGGCACGGAGTGCCCACCTCTATTATTTCGGATCGCGATGCACGATTCACGTCAGAGCTTTGGCAAGCGATGCACAAATCCTTCGGCTCACGATTAGACATGAGCACAGTATATCAACCTCAGACGGATGGGCAGTCTGAGCGAACTATTCAAACTCTAGAAGACATGCTTCGAGCGTATGTTATCGATTTCGGCAACGGCTGGGAAAAGCACCTCCCTTTGGTGGAGTTCTCGTACAATAATAGTTATCACACCAGCATTCAAGCCGCTCCATTCGAGGCATGGTACGGGCGTAAACGCCAGTCACCTCTCTGTTGGGCAGAGGTGGGGGATAGTCAAATCACGGGTCCAGAGATTGTAGTGGACGCCACAGAAAAGATTTCAGAGATACGACAACGCATGGCGGCAGCACGCGACCGTCAGAAAGCCTACGCGGGCAAGCGTAGAAAACCATTGGAATTTGAGGTCGGGGACCGGGTTTTATTGAAAGTTTCACCCTGGAAGGGTGTGGTTCGATTTGGTAAACGAGGCAAACTGAATCCGCGGTACGTCGGACCATTCGAAATCTTAGAAAAGATTGGTAAAGTAGCCTACAGATTAAAACTACCAGCTGAACTCGGTGCAGTTCACAATGTATTTCACGTGTCGAATCTGAAGAAATGCCTATCAGATGAGACCCTTATAGTTCCTTTTAAGGAACTCACTATCGACGAGCGGTTGCAGTTCGTCGAGGAACCAGTTGAAATCATGGACCGGGATGTTAAGGTCCTCAAACACAAGAGAATCCCTCTTGTTCGAGTTCGTTGGAACTCCCAGCGTGGCCCAGAGTATACCTGGGAACGCGAAGATCAGATGAAAGAAAAGTATCCCCAGTTATTCGAAACCAATGCATCCACTTCTGAGGCTGAAGCTACTACTACTGAATTTCGGGACGAAATTCCAAATCAACGGGGGGATGATGTGACACCCCAGGAAAACCAGTGAACGATGTAACTTACCTAGCTTCCTCAGTGAGTGCGTACCAAATTTCGGGACGAAATTTCTTTCAAGTTGGGGATAATGTGACAACTCGAATTTCCAAGATTCGATTTCATATGTATTACACGATCATGTATTGACTAGTCACTTATTTGCACATATGGTTGCCATGAAATTTTATACGTTTTGTTTGTTTGATTGTACATAGTTGTTTGTTTGTTACATTGTGAAACTTGTAAAATGTGTAAACTTGTTAGTATGAAACACATTTCATCACACAAACAACCTTCGAAGGATGTCCAACCTTCGAAGGATGTCCAACCTTCGAAGGATGTCCACGAAACATGATAGATAGATCGAAGGATCACGAAAGATAACTTTAGGTTCGAAACATAATCCTTCGACATCTTTCGGCCCAGTCTTTCAGATGGGCTTGGCCCATTCCTGTGATACGATTTAAAAACGTGAAAACATGTATGTTGGCTGTTATTGTTCAAACCCTAGCTCCATTGTGTGTGACGGCAACCACGAATTTGCGGAGACTACTTGCTGATCAACTCTTGTTGCTTTCTATCCCGGTTAGTGTCTAGTGTATATGATTTGTCACTAAATGTACGGTATGAATGTTATAATTGTCTAATTGTCTTGCAATATGTGTTTATATGATCGGATACGTACGGTATGAATGTTATAATGGTTTAGCAAGGATAATTAAAGTGAACTGCCATGATTGTTAAGATTCTGTTGATTAATCGGCTAGCAAATCGGATCCGTTGTGATATTGTATGATGATAAGGTTTTATGGATTGGTTGTGATATTATGCAATTCGGATTTGTTATTGTTCGTTGTTCTTGAAATCGGATCGTATAGGATAAAGTGTCAATCTTGTTCTTTTGGTTAAATTAGGGTTCATGAGGTTTATTATGAAAGTCCCTGTTTGATCGATTTTGGATAACCGATTTCTGGAAAATGTGTTAATTGATAATCACGGATAAAACTTAGAAACTTTGAATAAGCGTAACTGATTATGAAAACGTAACTGCTTATGTCGAAAGATACTTGTCTACTCGAAACATAGTTATTGTCGAAAGATGCTTGTAGTCGAAACATAGTTGTGACCGAAAGATATCTGTTGACCGAAAGATACATGTTGACCGAAAGATATGTGTGTGATCGAAAGATGACAATAGGTTCGAAACATAACCTTCGGTCCGAAAGATAACTGAGATAACTAATGTGTCGAAAGATAAGGGTGGATCGAAAGATGCTTGGTTATGAATGTACTTTGAAAGATGGAATTATATGTTTGATTTATTTGGCATGCCATGCTTGATGAACGTTAACATTTGTATACGTGAAGTAATACGTGTTGTGCCGTTATGCAAACTGACTGTTATGTGAACATTAAATTGCATGCGTATCATTGCGAACATGAACTGATTTGTTATACGTGCATACAATAGGACGTGACTAATTACTTGTGAGTGCATAATCTAGCATACCGAGCAAACCAAGGTGAGTTCACACTCTTACCAAGGCATGGGATTCCCGGGGTGTTGGGAATGGGATTGAAAGGTTGATTAGATACTTTATTGACACTATGCCTAGACTACTACTTTACTATCCTCGGTTGTGAAGGATACCTATAGTTACGAGTAGTCTAGTGGTTATACAACGTGGAACACCACCACACAGTAACGTGGAACACCACCACACAGTAACGTGGAACACCACCACACAGTAACGTGGAACACCACCACACAGTAACGTGGAACACCACCACACAGTAACGTGGAACACCACCACACAGTAACGTGGAACACCACCACACAGTAACGTGGAACACCACCACACAGTAACGTGGAACACCACCACCAGTAACGTGGAACACCACCACCAGCATAACTTACTATCGGCCCTGTAGAGCCACCTGTTACTTACTGTTACACATTTACTTACTGTGAACTCGCTCAACTAGTTTGTTGACCATTCTGTTACATGCCTTGCAGATCGTTAGGTACTTGGAGCTTGCACTGGAGAAGCGGGTCGTTGTGGACAAGGATTCGTGGTTTCTATGCTGAACTATTATAACATTTGAACTATTTACTATTGTTGGATTATTACTATGCTTCCGCTACACTTTAAAACAATAACATGTTTTGAACACCTTTTGTATTGAACGGATGGTTTTCTTTTATCTTACTTAATACTATATGCATGTTCAATATGATTGGTGGCTTGATCCTGGTCAGTCACGCTCCCAAGCGGTGATACTCCGCAGGTGGATTTTGGGGGTGTGACATATTTACGCATCAGATCGCGTATAGCCTTCCAGAAAGCGATTTAAAGCTCGAAATCGAACAAGAATTGATATGTGCAAACGATACACATATTTATACAAATCCCAGGTATGAAATACAATATTTCATTGGTTTGGTATTTGTTTGATGGTTGAAGTGACACAGGTGTCACAATACATGCGTGATTATCTTACATAATATCTGTACTAGACCAAGAAAACTCCAAAAAATAGCTAGAATTATTTCTGAACCATACAGCTGTCATGCTTAATAATTTTAGATTTCCTCTTGTTTGATATTTACTTTTATATATCATTGAAAAAGCATTCAAATATTACCTTAAAGATGGCAGATTCTTGTAATTCATCTTGTGGTTCTTCTTCATCATCAGGTAAGAGTGTTTATCTCAAAAAGAGAATCGAGGAACAAATTGCTCAAGACAAGTCTTGTAAAGACTTGTTGGAAACTAACATTTCTAGGGTCAGAGAGAACATGAAGAGGCGAGAAGAAATTTTCAACTTGCTGTCTGGTATGAAAGAGTCAAGTGTCCGAGAGGTGGCGATGATGTTTATGGTTGATCTAGGAGAGAGGGATGAGAAACAATTAAAGGAGCTTGCGGACGCAATAACCGTCTTAAGATGCTCTATGGACACGAAGATCAAGTTTTTGGAGTCTTTTTTCTGATGGGTATTATGTGTCATTTTCATCTGGGTAGTGAAATCATGTGCTTTTTATGTTTATCTAAGTGTCTTTCTTGTATCGAAATTGTGTTTGAATAAGGACATTTTCCCATTGTTTTTACATTTTTCATGTTATCTGATGTCATAGTTTATGAGTAATCAGCAAATTTAAGAATTAAAAATAAAAATAAAAAACGAACATGTCAAATATGTTTGCAACAAAGTAGTTCTATGACTTAGCATTTTGTTTCACTTTGTCAAGGTTGAAGAACTGATCCAATCGGTCCCTAATTTTGTTATCTAGATCGTGCAAAACATCTACGATGCTTGCGTTCTTCGTAAACTCCTTAGCTTTGTCGTACACTTCTTTCCTTATAAGATTGTAGTCGGACAATACAATCTTACTAAGATACCGGTTCCGCAAGAATCGAAGTTGTGAATCTTGAATGGTCTTTTTATCTTCGTTCACAAACCCCGGATTCCATGGTAATTTTCCTTTGTACGTCTCCATATGTCTCATAGTGAAGACACCACAGTCACATCCGTTTTGAAGGGTTCTCCAATCCATTTCCTTTCGAATTATGCTTGCTGTTTCCAAGTTTGTTATCCATTCTTTTTGTCGTATCTTGCCTTTTTGGTATAGAACTAGAACTCTTCGCTATAATCACGATAAAAAATCATTTTAGTACCTAGTCATTATAATATATAGTCGTTTTTGTATATAAAGGTAAGTATTCAAGAATTACCAACTTTTCGGGGCGCCCACGGTAGCGTTTGCTAAACGATTCGTCAAACCTAGAGTTATCAATTAACTCGATTTCGCCATTTTTCAAGTGAAAGCATTGGCACCAGAAATGATCAGATAGTAGTACTGGAATGAAGATAAGATCCACTATGTCAACTTTCTTGACCTGATACTTACACAGTATATCGTCTAGGCTTGGTGCAAATACTTTCAATCGATCATTGTCTGTGTATTTTGGCCCAAACTTTTCGTCAGGCTGCAAAAATTATGGTGATTTTTTTCATTAAACTCCATCTGTCCATTAAGCTTAAACAGCCGTGATTATCATATAGCATGCTTGGTTAACCTTAAACATGTGTGCATTAACTTTCAACATGCGTGATTATCATGTAGCATGCTTGGTTAATCTTAAACTTGTGTGCATTAACTTTCAACAGGCGTGATTATCATATAGCATGCTTGGTTAACCTAAAACATGTGTGCATTAACTTTCATCATGAGTGATTATCATATAACTTGCGTGATTATAATTCAATATGTGTGATATGCGTGATTAACTAAGTAAAATACATACTTGCGTGATTATTATGGAAAAACTTACAATCATTGTACTTGGCAAGAACAACCTATAGGGTGATGATTTTTTGTCCCTTTTTTTTCTCTTCAAAGTTCAACACATCTACAAACGCGTCCACTCCATTTGAAGCTATGTATTGCGATGGGTGAAAGCTTTCAAAAATGATTTTTAGTGTTTTGACGCCACTTTCAGACTTGTATATCAATGAACAGTTGTTTAATACCAAAAAGGACAGTTTAAAAAGAGATCAAGATTTTAAGCAGTTTAAAAGAGACAAAACATCTTACCCAATATCTCCGACCGGAGCTAAGAGGTAACAGATGATCGTTTGGTCACGTTCCAGAAGTGGCTCATATAAGCTGGTTATCCTGTTGCAGTAAGGTGATCTGTATGCGTCACCTAATTCTGCCATTCGTTTTTCGTTCTTTTCCCTCAACATTTTGATACGCGTTCTCACTAGTTTTGTCTGTCTCTCTTCATCCGTTTTCTTTTTGTTAGCAGACACATGAGTTTTTTGCTTACTTTCATTTGATGTTTGTAGGATGGGAGCCAATTTTAAAAGCGTCTCCACCGACTGCATTTCTGCATCCGTCACTTCATCAGTTTCTTCATGGAAGTGGTGGGAGGAATTTCTTTACCATAGACGTTAGGGTTTATCTTTTCAAGCTCACTCAACACCGACTCGGTTATTGTATTCTGAATTTGTGTTTTTTGCTGACTGCACTATGCTAAATTTACAGCTTGGTCCATTTGGTGTACCACATCTGCTTGTGTCACTGTTTGTATGTTCGAGTAGGTTATTTTTTTGTAAACACAAGTTAGAATACGGTTAATAATTTAGCAATGATCGTATTTGTTATCTCCTGTCGTCTGCTTGTATACACCTGGTTCGATGGTTTGTAATGCAGCCAGGCATGAGTCTGAAATACCCCCATCGTCATATGTCATATTATCAACATCATGACATCCTAAAAAATCACAAACGTTTTGTCATTATTGAACATAAATTACCGTTAATCTTAAGAAATAACACAAATTCTTATCTACCTTTTGTTTTTCCTGTGTTTTCATCTTCCACGGTTGCATCTCCATCCCCTCCTAACTCTTGAATTGTATCGCCACCCTCTCCAACTTTGTTTTGAAACGCCTCATCACCTCCAGAGCTTACTTGATCAGTCCTCGTCGACACGGTATTTTTAACTGCATCATCCCATCTTTTACACATTCTCATTATATCTGGATTCCAGAAACACTTTTCCTTTGCTTCCGTAACGATATTATTCATTTCCGTAACCAGATAAATGTATTTATTTATATTCTTGTCCATTGTTTTCAACAACAGCTGCAGAATTGGAGTTTTATCAATATCATGCGTTATTATCTATCTAAGTAGAGTAGTTTTTTAACAATATCATGCGTGATTATACATGTAACTAGCGTAATTTTTTTTTGTATTTATGTTCTTGTCCATTCTGTTAATCATGGGCTTTATTTCAAACCAAATTTAGTGCAATTTTTTTTCCTTTTTCAGAAGACCACAGCCCAATTACTCCTAATAAATTGGCCCAAGCAGCCCAATGTTTCTCCTAATAAATTGGCCCAACAACTTAATCTCTTGTGTAGCCTATATCATTCGAAGCCCATTCCAATATTTATGAAATCAAGAGTTATGCAAAAGACTAACTCAAGTCATGCGTTATTAATTGGACCATATGATCTATATTGGGCTTTGTTTCTCCTAATAAACTGGGCCTCTTGTTCCAGTGATCTATATTGGGCTTAGTTATAAGCTAAACACCACAAATAACAATCAAGCCACTATAGCATGCCATGCAAATAACAATATGGTCTTCTCTAACTGGACTCAGTTATAGTAATACAACTCAAGTCATGCGTGATTAATTTTTTCAGCTAACATCCGTTATTATTTTTTTAAACTAGCATGATTTTAATTGTTGTACAGGCGTTATTTTTCTATTATCCTAAACAAGCATTCTACTGTAATATGAGGTTCTTAAAGCATGCGTTATTAATTATATCATAAACTAAAATCCAAAAGACTGTACCTTCTTATTTTTGTTTGAGGCTTCCCCGCAGCATCATCATAGATCACCCCGGTTAGTTGAAGCGGAGTGGAGCAGTAGTCAAGCTCTTTTTGCGTTTGTGTCCCGATGTCCATATCTTCCAGGTTCAAATCTGAAATATGTTCACTAGGATTCCAACCCTCAAACCAATCGGTAGTTGATGGTATGTAACATTCTTCCATTGAATCTTCACCAGCCTGGTTTCTTCTTTTGTAGACCTTTGTGGTATCCACTGGTGGTATTGTGAAATCATTCGTATCTGTCGTAGGCTTGTATATCGTTTCAAATGCGGCGAGGTTTTCTTGTACTGCAGCAGCCTCATGTAATGGGATGTTGTCAGTGAATAGGTCCGTCAATAACGTCGAAGTTTGTTGATTTACATTTTCGAATGGCGTTTTCAGAGCCTGTTCATCTTGATGATCATCGCTATTGATGTCCGAGGCAGTCGTATGTTGTTGATCTTGGCGATTGTCATGCGTTTCTTCGTCTTTGTCAACTTCATCATGATCTTCAACATTCGACAGCGGCCCATTGTTGTATAAATACTCTTCCATGTCGTCGATTATGCCAGATGTTATATACTTTATGACAGGCAGTTCGACAACTTCATCGAAAATTTTGTGCCTTTTGTTGAATTCATGGATGTATAGAAGCTGCATATAATTGTTTAAAAAAAACAAATTACTACTAACAATATTGTATTAGCTTACATTTTAAAGATGTTTACAAACATACCGTTAGAAATGCAACTGGTCCATTGTATTATGAGTCCAGTTTTTTCCAACCTTGTCTAGTTTGTTTAAGCGACTCTAAAACAAACGAGCACCAATCAAGCTTCGAAATGTCTTCCTCTTTGTCAATGGCAAGTAGAAAACTTTGTTTAACCGTTGTTGACTTTGTAATCTCTACAAACAACGTGTTCCAGTAGGCTAAAAAATTTAACTTGAATAATTTGCCGCCATTTGTTTGTTTTTTCATAGCTTTTGCAACTAATGTATGAGTAATTCTGTTGGTGTCCGGCCACTGGTTTTTGAACTCATCAATAGTTGTTTCGACCCCTTGAGTAGCAGTATTTTTTCAACTATCGCTCCTTTCCGAGGCTTATTTTTTTCCCGTACTGGAACATGTCCTTTTGGAATACCAAACACATCATGTACTGAATCTCGTGTGATTTCTATCTTATGATTTCCTATGTTTAGTGTGCTGTATTGCTCGTCATAGTTTCGTACGAGCCAATAACCTAGACGTGTGCTTATATGATTAAGCTTTATATCAAGAACATCACCAAATCTAATGCTTTTCACATCCACTACCTGTGCTTCTGTAAATTGTCTTACTGTATTCAAGAAACCTGAAGGACTACACCTTAGGCTTATTACCTCATGATGATATTCATAGTACGGTCTTGGTTCCGTCCTAATTGGTTCCGCTTCGTTAATCGTCTGTCTTCCCTTTGTAGGATCCATCTGCTTGTCTTGTTTCGATGGTTTCTTTTTTGCGGGCTCCTCAATGTAACACCCCGTGTTACCGAATGTCAAAGTCAAAGTCAAAGTCAAAGTCAAGATTGACTTCTTTGACTATAGTTAGTCTATTCTATGTTGGTGTTTCTGTTAGTTGTATTATGTAGAGTAAGTGTTATTAATCAAAGTAATCGAATGTTTATCGACGGGAAACGATTTGCGACTGTGAATAATAGGAAGTAACAATGCGATAAAGTCAATCAATCAATAATCAAGCTAATCGAATCATCATCGAACTCGAAACTCGAATTACGCGAATCCTGGTGTTAGTATACGTGTGTGTGTGCCTTATGTGTTACTTGTGTGGTTCAAGATTCGGATTCTATCTACGAGGTTCACCAATTTCAGGTTAAATTATAAACTCCGTTCCGAACTGTTCACCGGCCGGACTTGGGTGGTTCCTGTCCGAGTAGGGGAAACAAGTAAGAACGAAGGTTCCATGGTTCAACTCATTGTCAAAATACTTCGATATAACTTCAAACCATCAGAACAGCCAAGTGTTAGACGAACAGGCCGACCTGGTCAGGATGCTGACCGATCGGACAGGCTGTTCGAACGAACAGCCCAACCGATCGGACATGTCAGCCGATAGACCAGGCCAGCCGATCGGCTAGCACATGGCCCCACACTTTAACAATTTCATGAAGTCTAGTATTGAACGAAGTGCTGTTCGATCGAACTACGGTTTGATTTGAATTACTCTTCGGATCATGAGATACTATGCTTCAACAGTTAATCGATTTTCAACTCGTTCGACGTATTGGAGTGCCACCCGATCGAACATGTCGTCCGATCAGGTGACATCCTGCTGAGGACTTACTACTGAAGTACCTAACCGATCGGTTAAGCCGGCCGATCAAACGGCCCGTTCGATCGATCGACCTGAAAGGTAAGGACACTTCAATGTTCTCAAATACTACAACGAAAACTTCAAAAGGACAAGCCATCATACACAAACACATCCTACACAAAGGAAGAAACAATCCACTCGAACAGCCCAACCGATCGAGCCTACCGGCCGACCGAACGGACTGTCAAACCGAATGAACAACCCGTCCGATCGAACCTACCGCCCGCTCAACCAGGCTGTTCGACCCATCAACACTTGTATTCGTTTTACGCGTTACTCATCGTTATGCTATCAAACTATCCAGGCTAACCCTACTCTCAAGAGCTCCCTTCAATCCACCAATCGCTGTGAGTATACTCGAACCCTTTTTGCTTTAGCACTTTTGGGTGTTACATACGTTACCTATCTAAATCACAATCGAACACACTACTCAATTATTTAAACGCTAACCGTTCTGCATGTATTACGTGACTAAATGAATGCTTGTTGTTATGTTTACACGTGGAATGCTGTCTACCTGCCTTAATGATGATAGTACTATAGTTTGGACTCAGCACCCGTTCACACGGGGGTTAATAAGGACCATTACTTGCATGGATTACGGTGGTAATCATGTATTGCGAACTGCCTCGGGCAGTCAACCCGCAGTCATTGGTATCGATAGTTCCATGTCGATAATTAACATGCTTCGTTTTCCTCTGTGTACGTGCTGGGTATGCGTAAACTATTTCGAACTCTATATGTTATATCAAACTTGTATGCTCACCTTTACATTTTATGTATTGACTTTATTTTAACGTATGTGACAGGCAATTAGGATGCTTATCTGCTAGGAAGGCGAGCTTAGAATAAGCGTCTAAAGCATAGTTGTCTGTAGATCTTGCAGATAGAGTCTCTAGAAGCATATGAACAATTTTTATATTTAAAATCTGAGTTGTCGGAACAAAATATTTGACTTGATGTTATCTGTAATAATTTGTTTGCTATTTAAGGTACGGTATGGGACGTATTATATAAATTGAATAGTGATAATAATTGTTATGGAAACTTCTGGACAATCTGTTTCGCTCAGTGCCATACCCCGATGATTCCGCCATTGGTTGGGGTGTGACACTCAAAGTTATCATCATCTTGGTCAGTTAAAGTCTTTGCCCTCTTTTTTGTGTTTTCGGCCCTTTTGCCTATCAAGTCTTTAATTGGTGCTTGAAAATCATCATCATCATCTTGAAGATTTAATTTCTTTGGCTTTTTAGTTACCTTTAACTTGCGAGGTTTGTTTGTTATCATTGGCAGAATGGGGGGCTCAAAATCATCATCATCAGCAACCCCTACATTCATATTTCAAAACAAATTAAATCAAGCAAACTAGCTTTTTTCATATAACAACAGGCGTTATTATTTTCATTGGTTGTGCTCAACAAATCTTATACAACTTGTGTTATTATTTTCATTGGTTGTTCTCAACAAATCTTATACAACAGGCGTTATTATTTTGCCAACAATTCTTTTTCATATACTGATAAAAGATAAACGAAGTTGTTTAGTGGACAAAGGCTTACTGATAAAAGCCACAGGATGTGCATCTTACATCAGTTTCAATGATTTCCCCACCAAAACTAACTAATTCTACCCTTAAGACCTTTTTTGACCTGTTAATCCCTGTATTATAGAATGCATACTAACATATTTTCACTGGTTTGTGCTCAACAAATCTTATACACCAGGCGTAATTATTTTCATTGGATGCGTTATTATTTTCATCCAGCTCAATCAAAAATTTGCTTAAAAACGTATGAAAACAAAGGGCAAGTTAGATCAGAAGCCCCAATATCAAAATTTAACCTAATAAAACATTCGTTAATTGTTTAAACAAAAAGGCAAGTTAGCTCAAAAGCCCCAATTTCAAAATTTAACCTAATACAGGGGATGGGGGATGAACAATCTAATACCGCCAGTTCATGTCAATCAATCGTCTAATATCAATCATTCTAATACCGCTAGTTCATATCAATGAATCAACATCAAATTACGCTAGTTCATATCAAATAAAGCTAGTTAATCAAACCCTAATATTTTGGATTTTTTTAGAAGAAACCTAGATTTATGCCGCTAGTGTGCACCGGATCGTTGCGTTTCTTGCTCCTTCTCTCTCGTTTAGCTTCAATTTTTGTTCACCATACAATAAAACCACCGATCAGTATGAGAATTTCTTCTACTAAAACCGTGTGATTAAAGAGGAAAACAAATGGATGAGAAGATGATTTAATCGATACCTCCCAATGCCGTAATCGTCATTCCTCACTTCAAATCGATACTCGTTTCTTGTTCACCGTTGTCGCCGTTTAGCTTCCGTCGAAGTCGCTTTGAAACTTCACCGTCAATTTTGGGGCTCTAATATCGTTTTTTGATTTGAGACGGAGATATAGCCGTGTAAATTGATATAGTAAATTGACGATTTTAACCTTTAGATACCATAATTACGCTTTGCCACCGCTTCTCATCATCAATTTAATCACCCTGATCTGACGGTCAGGATAGTCACGTACTTAATGTACGATTACTCATAATGTATGATAACCGCTCTCTAAGTATATTAATATATAAAAATAAATTTATTTACATAAATAATAGTTTCGCTTAGACTAGCAAACCTTGTTTATGTTTACCAAGTTCAAGCACATTTAAGCTTGATCTGTCTCAAGCTTTTAGTGAATCGATCTCGAGTAACTTTTAAGCATTTCAGCTCGTCTACACTCTACACCCCTAATCTGGTCAACCTATATGTGTTAAATATTGAATTTTGATTGGCTCCTTAATTCGTTCGATATATTGTTGATACATACAGATGTGTTTTACGTGTAAACTATATGTAAAAAAATAAGTTTGAGAAGTATAAGAAACGAGTAGATCTGGATTTAATGTTAGGTTTCTTAATCAATAAGTTCAAAATAGTGAAAATGGTATAAACATGTGTTTTTATTTCTATGTATATCTCGTTTTGAATGTGCGAGAGAATTCTTTTAAACATGGCACACTCTTGGTTTAACTGACATATGATTTTCTATATCAACATCATCCTTATAATCCACTAAAGAATTGAAGGTTTCATATAATTTTAGGAAAATTGGTATTTAATAAACCAACTTTTAACCAATTGGTAAATAATAATCCAACCTTTAAAATTGGTAAATAATAATCCTACCTATCAACATGTTGGTATTCAATGAACTTTCGTTAATTTTTTTTAACTGAAGTTAGCTTTTAAGTTTTATTTATTACACAAACAGTCCCTGTAGCTGTAATTTACTAGTTTTAACTATTTTATGAAACTAAAAAAACACTCGAAAATCCTCCTTTTCCTTGATTTGAGGTTTATAAAATAGCTAAAACTAGTAAATTACAACTACAGGGACTGATTGTGTAATAAATAAAACTTAAAAACTAACTTCAGTTAAAAAAAATTAACGGAAGTTCATTGAGTACCAACATGTTGATAGGTAGGATTATTATATACCAATTCTGTAGGTTGGATTATTATTTACCAACTGGTTAAAGGTTGGTTTATTAAATACCAATTTTCCATAATTTTAACACTATGTTATTTCACAATCCATATCTTTTAAAGGACAACGATATTGATTTCTCATGACCCACTATTTTTCTCTATTTATATTTTGTTTGATTTCTCATGACCCACTAGTTTTCTCTATTTATAGTTTGTTCATTTATTAAATGGAAGAAATAGAAAATAATAATAAATAAAATAGCTGATTTAATATGAATAGAGATGTGTAAAAGGCCGAATGTTATATTAAAATTTTTGGGGATAAATAAGATTTGACGGAATAAAATTCGAACGTTAGTGGTGGTAGTAGCACTATTCCTCAGGAACATTCCAGGGCCGGCCCGTAAGGCTTATCAACCTAGGCTAAGGCCTAGGGCCACCAAAAAACAAGGGCCTCCAATTTTATTTCTTTTCATATATTAGACATGTTTTTTTCCATTTAAAGAACGTTTCTAAGCCTAATATTTAGGAATTTACACTAGGAGTCCGCACACACATCAACCCTCGTTGGCGTTTTTTGAGTAAGCAATGTGAAATTGATTGCGGACCGAGCGAAATTAGGGCCGATATTAGGAAAAATCATCGCTCTGGTTATTTAATGTCTCAAATCTCAATTTCAATCCATTTATACCAATAATAAGGCACTGACTTTGTAGTTCGCTTAGGGCCTTCAAAAACGTTGGAACGGCCCTGAAACATTCTATCCATTTTTACATAAAATACGAAATATGTTATATAAAATGTTTAAGAGGCCGAATGTTATGATATATGTAAAGGTACATTTGTTATTTTAAATGAACAATTTACACAAAAGATCTATGTGGGCAGCACTGAGTTTAAAATTTGTCATGGTCTTCAAAAGGGATTTTTAATTTAATAATTTTTTTTTCTAAATGACAAGCTTACCAACAAAGGCCACAACCACATTTGCGCACCACATGACCATTAAGCATTCTGCTGAGGTGACACCAAATCAGCAATGCCGTCTCAACCACCATCAATCACATCTACATATTTGTTGGAAATCACTCTTAGCTACGTAGTGGGGCGGTATATCCAAACATAGCGCCGCTATACCTCCGGAAACACCAAAACTCAGGGCGTTATGTTTCGAAATTTTGGGATGGCGCGATGATGATAACGGCGGTATGAAATGGAATTTATTTTTTTTGACCGTTGTAAACGGTCATTTTCATTAAAAAAAAAAAAATCAATTTTTTTTTCAAACTTTCCTTTAAATAAATACCTCCTTTTCTATATTTTTACCACACACACTCAAACACTCTTTATCTCTTCCATTTTTTTTAGAAATCCTTATATTTTATACAATGCATCCATTCAACCGTGGCTTCATTCCTCCCCGATCAAGTGCGGACCCAAACCAAAGTGGTAATCCTACTCGCCCCGTGTCGCCGGTTCCCACTCGACCCAACCCTTTCGGCTCCGGTTTTCTCGATTACAATCAACAGAATCCCGGGTTCATGAATCTTTTGAACCAACCGCTATCATGGGACCCGAATCTCTACAGGTGGAACCTGAATCAAAACACCGATGGAATGGGGTCGTCTCAAGCGTTTGGGTCGGCTCAAGCTTTCGGCTCCCCACTACACGAACCCGATGTTGTTCCGGAAACACAACCCGAAGTAGTGGAGTCGCAAAAAGGAAAAGGAAAACGGCCACATAAAAAGAAAGCGGAAACCACCACCCGAGCGAAAAAAAATGTGATAACGTGGGAGCCCGATGAGGAGTATGCGTTAACCCGCGCTTTCATCGATGTGTCGGAGGACCCGGTTATAGGTATATTTTTTTAAATTTCTTTATTTTTTTTCTGTTTTTTCCTTTTTTTCTGTTTTTTCCGTTTTTTTTTTTTTTTTTTTGTGGAGGAGTTACCAAGACCGCCCGGAAGAAGTAGGCGGGCGAAAAAGCCCGAGTCGTCATCGATGTCTATGGGAACGGATATGAGTAACGCATTTTCGGAGATAAACAAGCGACTTCAAGACATGGACGAACTCGGTACTAAACGTATCGAGGAGAACCGCGAAGTTACGGAGATTATGCGGGATAGACAATGGGCTCACGACTTTGAGTTCTACTCGAAACCGCATGACCACTTAACGGGAAAAACTTTGAAAATGGCGTTGGCACAAAAGGAGCGGATTGAAAAAAAAACATAACCTTTGATTGTGTAATTTTTTTTATTCTAGTTTAATGTTTTTTTTTCTAGTTTAATGTTTTTTTTATTTTATTGTACTCTTTTTTTTATTTAATGAAATGAATTTATTTTTAAAAAACTTAGAAATGAATTAAAAAAATGAAAATCAAAATAATGAGTAATGATTACAAAGGGGCTTTATGACTACGGCCTCAACTTGCATAACGCCCCATGAAGCCCCGTGGTGACGTGGCATGCCACATGTCACATAACGCCCCCAAAAGGGCCTTATGACTACGGATGGCCTTATCCAATACAAAAACATCGGATGAACGAACTTGTTCGACTATTTTTATTATCCTATACTAATAAATGAAAATCTTTTTGTACACGTGTCACTCTCTGGTACCTCCTCCCTTTTAATAATAGTATTACATATTAATTTTAACATAAAATATAATATAATATTAATTAATATAGTCAGAGATAAACGTCTAAATTCAAATTTAATTAACAATTATCTATAATAAATATAAATGTATCAAATAATATAATAAGTATCTATCTACTATAATAAAAGAAACCAATAAGTGACACGTGTCATTCATTGAAGACGTCTATATTTGTAATTTCCTGCCTTTTCATACTTATCTTATATCAATTAATTAAATAATAAATAATCAATTAATATTAAATCTTATCTTATCTTACTTTGAATGTCGGATAAAATCATTCTATTTTTTCTAATAATATGTTATCTTCAAATTTAAGTTATAAATTAAAGATATTTTTTAAATAATAACACAAAACAATAATCTTAAACTTAAAAAAACAATAATACGCTCATAAAAAAATTACAGTACAAATAAAATATACAAAATAACTTATTAGACATTAGATCAAACTTTAAAAAAAACACTAATTAGGAAGAGAAGCTAATAATATAATTCTGTTTTTGATTTTTCAAATTGGGGTTCTAATCATTTTGAATTAAACTTAACCAAGTTTGTGAATTGATTCGAATTAAACCGAACCAAATTTATGATTTTTTAAACGAATCCAATAGTATATTATTTACTATACAAAATTACATTTATTTAACCCGTGTAATACATAGTGTTTTTAAAGATATAATTTTTTTATTATTTAGTATATATAATTAGATGTATTCAACCCGTACAATACACGGATTTTTATTATTTGGTATATAAAATTACATATATTAAGTACAATTCATTGGGTTCTTAGAGATATAATTTTTTATTATTATTTAATATGTAAAATTACATTTGTTCAACTCTTGTAATAAACGAGATTTTTAAAGAATAACTGTTTTAATTTAGTATATAAAATTACATTTATTCAACCCGTGTAATACACAGGGTTCTAACCTAGTAATATTATATAATATAGTTAGAGATCAAACATATAATTTCAAATTTAATTAATAGTAAATTACATTTTGAGTCCCTATGTTTTAGTGGTTTTAACCACTTGAATCCAAAATCAAAATGTTTAACATCTTGAGTTTCTAACCGCTCATTCCCACACTCTGTAAAAAATTCAAAAAAACCTTTTGTAAGGTTGAGTTCTCTAAATTCTCACAACTCGTAGAAGTTTTCATTTTACCCTGACCATATATATTTGTTAAGATAAAATATATTCTTTGGATATAAACAATATTTACTAATAAGGTATCAAATCACATGTATAAGTAACGAAAATATAATTGTTCTTTTGTTTTATTAATTTATCTAAATAAGTTATTTCATTAATAAGGATTATATAGAAGTTTATAATTTACATTTTTCGTCATTCAACCCGTGTAATACACGGGGTTGTAAGCTAGTTTATTAATAAAAGCACACCAATACAATATCCCTAATTCTTTATATATAATAAAACTCATTCTAGTCCTAACCCGACTCAAACACCATTTTAAATAATAATATATCTAACTAGATAAACTTATCTAATAAAAACAACAATTATCTCTAATTAAAATATAAAAGACTAAACAAATAATTCACTATAATTATCTATAACCCGTCTTTGATCCTTATCTCCAAATTCAAGGTTAACTCTTCATTCTCTGCCTTAATCTTGAATTGGACCCATTTCTTCACATCCGCATCGTTATCGACAACTTCAATCCATTTAATCAATCTTGATATTCGTCTTCCCGGGTCACCAGAACTACACCGTTCTTGACCACCGATCAAAGAAAAAAAAGCTCCCCATTTCAACTGTTTTCTTCTTTCCTTGCTAGGCGCGCCAAGATTAAAAACCTCCCCGCTTTGGCGAATCCTCTTCCGTCCGTCTACCTAAAAATTTTGATCGGATACTTCTGCCAATAAGAACAACCTACATCGGTTAACCGTTCTTATCCTTGGCGGGAAGGACCGAGTCTTGATATCACCTAAATTGAAAATTGCTAATGCTAAGAAGTTTATCAGCACCGAAACGAACTAAATTGATCACATGTCTCCATCGTTTACCCGACGATACTCCTCATGACACCGTTGACCCGAACCACCGTTCGCTTTAGTTTATGTAATACATATTGAACCCTTTTCTGATCGTAGTTTTACTACCCAGTCAAACTCCTTGATATGACCCCACATATATCAACCACCAACAAAGACATCAACCACCTGTTGATCTGTCCCTCGGTCGCCAAACGAATCCCTAAGACCCTCGCATTTTCATTTCTTCCACGACACGCCCCTTGGTTGTTTTCCGCCAAAAAATAATCAAACTCCTTGATGTGATTTCCTTCTTGGCGAGAAAGAGTCTCCGACACAATAAAACACGAACAAACCTGGGTTGAACCAACCTCACCAATACAATAACCCAAACCCGTTAGGGGGTGCTCCTCCTTCTCGAAAGTGACTCTCAAAACAGCCAAGCACTGATACCAGTTATTGGAAATCAGGCCCTTGATCGAACACAAAAACACCGGATGAACGAGCTCGTTCAACTCTTTTTATTATTTATCAATGAAAGCACACCAATACAATAACCTTTACCCTCTATTTATACTAAAACTCATTCTAGTCTTAACCCGACTCAAACTCTATTTTAAATAATAAAATATCTAACTAGATAAATGTAACAACCCGCTTGTTGAAGTCAAAGTACAAGTCAAAGTAAAAGAAAGAAAAGATTGCTAATTCGATCTGTCATTCCTTGCTAAATTATTACTTGTACTCTTTGACTCAATAATCGATACTTTGAATTATGTTACTTTAATTGTATTATGTGGAGTAAATGCAATAATCGCGGTTTATCGCTACTTTACTTAAAGCCATCTCATCGCAATCGCATTGCAACTCGAATCGCATGTTCTGGATATTGTTTTACGTGTGTGTGCTATTATGTGTTACTTATGCATGTTTATTATATGTTTTGTGGTGAATAATCGCAAACGCAATCGCAACTCTATCGCAACGCAATCTCATCGCGAACTGGAAACGCAAGGTTACTTATGTTGTTGTGTGATAGCTATGTTATTTGTGTAACTGTTATTTAAAACTATCACATCGCTTAATCGACACTCGCTTAGACGCATCGCAACGCTCAACGCAGAAAACGAAAAGTCAGAAATTAACTCAACCGAACCATTCGATCGAAGGACCATTCGATCGAATGGTCATCCGGCCCTCCGATCGCACCACCTGCACCACCTTACTTCCTCGCCACCTATAAATGGCACCTGTCACATCACTGTTCATGTGATGTGACAACTTTTGTTCGACCAGCACGCTTTTGGCCTATTTTCTCTCGATTCCTCGCGATTCTTGTAAGTTTGCACTCTAAATCTTGTACTTCTATGATATACACACCCTTTCTCACCATTTTCACCAACAAATCTCAACTTTTCACCATGAAATCTGCTGATTTGGGTTGTTCAATGGTGATGTCATCATGGAGTTCTTATGAACATTGAAGTGTGACATCATCTCACCAAGAACAACTCAGATCAAAAGGATTTCAACAATGTTTAAATACTGATTTCACCTAAATCTAAACATTTTTCAAGTGTTTCAAACTTTTCTTCAACATTCTCAACTTTTCACATAAAACCGATAGAATCTGAGCTCGATCAGGCCTTATACTCATTCTCTAGTAAAGTGCCGGTCTGAGAACAGATTACTATCAAAGAGACGACCGATTCACGGGTTGAACATAAAGCACCATCTTGAACAATTGATACGGATCGAACGGGGCGATTCCCGTCCGACCGGATGAGTTGGACCTGATGTGGTTTCCGTTGTTTGACATGTAGTCATACAGTCCAAACGCAAAACTTTCTAAACTTAGCCAATTTACCAAATTTCAAAACGAACAGATCACTGAACGGATTGCCGTCCGATCGGATTGCCATCCGATCGAACGACAATCCGAACGGATGACATATGATCCTCAACACTTAACCAAATTTTACAAACTTTTCAACTCGAACAAGTCGCTCAATCGAACACCCATCCGATCGGATAGCCATTCGATCGAACGACTATCCGATCAGGTGATAGGTGTGTTCTATACTTAAATGATTTTCACAAAACTTTAAAGGAGATCAGTTTTTCGCAAAAGGCCATCCGACCGAACGGTCATCCATCCGGATGAATATCCGACCGGATGACCTGATGGGTAGAAACACTCCTTGTTTTATAAAATGCTACAACGAAAACTTCAAAGTCACATCATACACAAACACATCCATCCCAAACGAATGACCATCCAACCGAATGGTCATCCGTCCGGATGACCATCCGTCCGAATTGTCATCCGATCGGATCACTAACCGTCACTTGTTCCACCGACATGCTGTTT
Source organism: Helianthus annuus (assembly GCF_002127325.2). Taxonomy (NCBI): domain Eukaryota; kingdom Viridiplantae; phylum Streptophyta; class Magnoliopsida; order Asterales; family Asteraceae; genus Helianthus; species Helianthus annuus. The sequence continues at coordinate 114,701,287 of NC_035446.2, forward strand.
AACGCACTGTTCATCACTTATGCTATCATTCTGCAATCCAACTAACTTTCCAGCGCTCCCTTAAATCAAGACTGTGTTATTTATTTAACACGATCTATGAGTATACTCGAACCCTTTTTGCTTTACCCACTTTTGGGTGTTACATACGTTATCTATATCAAATCACATCGATCACACAATGCAAACACACTTTTATACGCTAACCTCTCTGCATGCTATACGTGTTACTCGATGAATGCTTGTATGTTGTGTTTACAGAGTGATTGTTGCCTGACACCTTAGCAACGATAGTACTATAGTTTGGACTCAGCACCTGTCGTGGACGGGGGTTGTTAAGGGTTTTTACTTCACGTGTCACAGTGGTGATATGTGTTACGCATTCTACAACTCGCAGTCATGTATGTGCATATTTTTTTTGTCGATAACTTGCCAGCTTCACTTTTCAACATGTTACATGTTACATGTTGGTTATGCGTAAACAGCTTTTCGCTATCTATTATTACTATTAAACTTGTATGCTCACCTTTACACTACGTGTGTTGACCTCTATTTTAACGTCTGTGACAGGTGTTTAAGATGCTAGGATTGCAGGACGTTTTGGAGTCAAGCTTAGGGGAGTCTAGAAACAAAACAATTCATTTATGAGTTGTCGGAACAGTTTTATTTATTTGTCTTTGAGATACTATGTCTGTATTAACTGATTTGCTAAGTATGTTATGGTATGGGACGTAGCTTAAAATATTTAGTAAAATTAGTTGTTATGTGTTTCTCTTGGACAATCTGTTTCGCTCAGTGCCATGCCCTGATGTTTCCACCATCGGTTGGGGTGTGACAGATTGGTATCAGAGCCATAACTATAGGGAATTATGCAACCCTCGACCTAGTCCGGGTCGATGTCTTTGAAACGATCTAGTCTATAGTCTAAGTACTGATGTGCACAAAATGCAACATATAAATTACATCAATTGTGGCATAAAACTAACCTTTTTTTAGTACTAATGTTGGAAAAAGTGTGTTTTTGTCTTCCTTTTGTATTTTCAGGATTAAATGAGCTCAAATGAACAAAAGAACCAAAAAGGCACCAAAATCTAACACAAATACAAGAAAATGAACAAACGTGGCATGCCCGGCCCCCGACAGCATCTTCCCAAGCAAAATCAAGAAGACAGAAGGCTGAACACGCCTCGTGCTCAGTGAGCACGGGGGCGTGCCTAAGTGTCAGCAGAAAAGACAAAGTTGTAGAAGCTTCTATCGCCCACCACGGGGCCGTGCTCAGCGGACACGGGGTCGTGGTCAACTATAAGATTCGTAGAATCTAGGCAAATCTTGATAGTACAGATACGCTTCTGCACACGGGGTCGTGCTCAGCGGAAACGGGGGCGTGGTCAACTAATACAGACAAACTGCAATTAATGAAGAAAGAGAGAAGGATGGACACGGGGCTGTGCCCAACGGACATGGGGCCGTGCCCGAGCTTCTGTTCAGCCTATAAATAGGAGTGCTTGGATCACTTGCAACTCATCCCTTGGCACACCACCTCTCTCACACTTCACCCACCACCCACCACCATCACAACACCATCATCCACCACCATCATCTATTGTCCATCATAGAGTGTGTGAGTCGTCTCGGGATCCAAGATTGATCGTAAGAGTTCTTGACAATTAAAGGCCATGTTTGCCTAAGTCTCTTAATCACTTGGTGAAGACAAGTGTCTAGTGTAATACTTTTTATTTTTAATCTTTTCGCACTTTTTACTTGGTTATGTATTATTGACTTTAATAACTAGTTTCTTATGTTGAAGGTGATTCTACCTTATCGTTTGTCCGTGGTGTCTTGGCATTATTTTACTGTCTATATAAAATAAAAGATTTTCACCATTCATATCTCCACGGTCTATATGGAGATATGTTGGCTACCTGGTCGGGGGTTAAGGGAACGGTTTGGTAAGAGTCTTGCCATTGTTCAGTGTATAGATCCTGCAAAGGACCTGGGTCAAATTTAGTAGGACCTCCTTCAATACCCACCGGTATTGGATGGTGGGGGTCCAAACTCTTTGATCCCCTCATAAGTTAAACTACTATTAATATTTTAACCCGGCTACTTAGGACTGTATCCCTGCTGACTCAGACTACTTAGCCGAGGGTAACGTCACCTTCAAAAGAGGGGCCTACCACAATATGCATTAATAAATAAATTAATTAATTATCTTTCAATAATCCGACCCTTTAGGATTGTATCCTTGTTGACTCAAACTACTGGGTTGAGGGTAACGTCACCTTCAAAAGAGGGGCCTACTACAATAACTAAGATAATCTCTTAAAAAGTGCAAAAGTGCGGAAATAATCAAAGGTTACACTATACACGAGTCGGAGCCAAGTGATTCATCTTGTCTATCTGTTTTTATTTTTATTTTACTTTTCAGCATTTTAGTTAGTTTTTATTTTTCTAGTTTAAAACCTTTTTCTAAACTTTTGATTTGATTAGACGTTGAGGATAAATCGGTACTAAAAGCTCTTGTGTCCTTGGACGACCTCGGTATCTTGCCAACACTATACTATGCTCACGATGGGTGCACTTGCCCATATGTGTGTTTGGTGTTAGTAAAATATCGTGTTTTATAAATTTAAAACTTGACTAACGTGTAAAAAGGGCTTAAAAATATACTTAGTTCCATATACACACCAATCCGCATCAAGTTTTTGGCGCCGTTGCCGGGGACACAAGAATTTTAAGAAAGTTAGGAATCACCGGCCTAATCGTTTTCTTTTTCTAAATTTTTCTGTTTTTTTTTAAGATTTTCGTAATTTTTCAGCTTCTGCAGAACTCAGCACGGGTCGTGCCTGCTGAACACGCCCCGTGCCCAATCATTGGAACTGGCAATCCTGTTTTAAGTCAGACAGTAAGCTGAACACGGGGCCATGCCCACTCAACACGCCCCCGTGCCCAAGATTCAGTTACTGAAAACAGAACCGTAAGATCCCGACGGTTGGTAATTTCTGACACAAACATGAGTGATAATGGTATTTTTTACTTTCGGCACTCTTATGGTACGTGGTGTCAAATATGTGGAGGCTCTCATAAAGAATTAGAATGTTATTTTCTAAATTATAAGCCCCACTATATAGACCCATTGTTTTCTTGTAGCCTTAAGAGGGGCGAAAGTAAAAATAATCCCTATCTCTCCCTCGAATGCGCTCAACCGGACCTTCTAAGAGAAATGCTTCTTGATGAACTATTTCAATTAGAAGATCTAATTCTTAATTGGTTAGAAGAACTTAGGATGGATTTTATTAATTCATCTCAAGACAATACCCAAGAAGAATTGTTGAGATCGCATTCAAACAACTCCGAGGTTCCCGATATTACCTCCAACTCTAGCGAGGACTTGAGCGGTAGTCGTCCCTCTGCCGATTGTGCCGTGAAGGACTCCCCATCGACTTCATTCGATGCATACATAAACCTGAGCGATTCGGCATACACCTTCTTTAACGAGAGCTCGGGAAAGGGTTGGACTTGTCCACCTACATTTAGCATAGGAATCACCCTCACCGACAACCTCTTGCGTTCTCGTCTTAATCTAGAGCAATTAAGGTATCTTAGGCACTTTGGGGTTGTTCCATCCAGTAAGGAGCCACCCAATCAAGATAAATTCCTTAGAAAACGGAAAGTCCTTAAGACAGCTGCTAGACACGGGGCCGTGTCCAGGTCAACACGTCCCCGTGTCCACTGAAAGATTCCTTTCTGATTTTTATCAGAATATAGACAAAATTTGTCAGGATTATGTCTGCACACGGGGCCGTGTCCAGCCGACACGGGGCCGTGTGCAGCGTGCTGTCGTTTTCTATAAATGCAGCAAGATTCCTGCTCATTTGGTCCACTCCAAAGACAAAGATCTGCTGAAATCTTCACTCATACCATCCTAGGTATGGTCTAAAGAAGGTTCTCAACAACCATCTTGTCTTTTCCACTTTTGTTCATTACCTTCTTCTTCAATTTTCACTCAATACCTCCATTAAAGCTTGAAATCTCCTTGATTCCAAGCTTTATTGTAACGTTTGTAAGGTTATTATTCAAGGGATCTTGTTTAAAATAAGTTATACAACTTTGTTTTAAATTATTCATGCTTACAAATAAACTTACAAGTGGAAAAATAATTTAAAACTCCAAGATTCCTTGTCCTAAAAACCTGCAGACAACTGAACACGGGGCCGTGTTCATTGAACACGGGGCCGTGTCCGAGGTACTGTTCCATAAAAGTTGAACTCTTTTCGGTCTGTTTTCTCAGAATGGCAAGCAGAACTAGCGGAACATCTTCATCACAATCAAGAAACAACAGACAGGGAAGGAGATCATCAACGGTAGAAGACTCTCTTGTAAACTATGTTTACGCTTTAAGAGAGGCTATTGATGAAATGACGGGGGTGGAAGAAGCGTTGGTTGACCGTATTAATCACTTAACAGTGGGACTAGAAGGGTGTCTCCGAGAGGTCAACCTTTTGCACCAAAGGTTGAACATTCTCGCCTCTCCTCCTTTGGTACCGGTCATTACCCAAAGGGCATGGAACGTGGTGCCCGAAGTCATCATAGCAGCCGAATGGTACACAGTGCACCCGGGGCCTCCTCGTGATATACTACAAGGAGTTCCAGTTGGTGTCACTCCCCCTCCACGAGATGTTGAGGAGAATGAAGCCGCCTTCTTCCTCCCAAGAGAGATAGAAGAATGGCTTTAACAACATCTAGGGAACACCCTTCGGCCGAAGTTCTACCAAGCTTTTAGATACCGGAAAAATATTCTCGGGATTTTAGAGCTCTTTAGAATGATTTTATGCACCACTTGACCTATCTAGTTTAATTCTTATCTTTCTTTTTCTTCTTCTTTATTTTAATTTTCTAGGAATATTATGTAATTCTCTCTATGACTTAAATGAAATGATGGTTTTATTTAAATTGGTGTTTGGATGATGATGGTGAAGAATAACAAGGGAAACTTGCACCAGCGACCCATGCACGAAAACAGGGCCATCCGACAAATTTTTCTTCGTTACAGCAAGTTCAGCATGGGCTGTGTCCGCCCAACACGGCCCCGTGCTGCACAATCTGTAGAAAATGCCCAGTTCAGTTAACTGGACACGGGGCGTGCTAACTGAACACGCCCCCGTGTCCAGGCTTCTGTTTCTTTTTACAAACTTTTGTTACTGGCACCTGAACACGGGGCCGTGCCCGGACACCACTGGGCCGTGTCCAGATGCCCAGTAACAGAAAATTTTGCTTTTTCACACCTTTTCACACATTCAATCAACCTAAAAACTTATTTTTGGGACACATTGATGACAATGTGTAATTTAAGTGTGGGGGGATGCTAAAACCTTGAATCTTGCAAGTCCTAAATAACAAACCTTACACAAAACTCTATTGGAACCGCTAATCACCCCAAATTTTTTTCAAAAATTTTCATTTATTTTTACTTGTCTAAGTTTAAGTTGGGAATTTCAAAATTCTAAAAAGGTTATATTTTTACAAATTTACAACCGATAGCATCATGATAAAAAGAACCAACATAAGAAAATTATGAAACAGCATGACAAACTTAGTTAAAATTTGATTATATATACTTGATCACATAGAAACCCATTCCCACAAAAGTGAGTTTTGAGCCTTTATTGAGCATACAAATACATATCCTTAAACTAAATGCTCATTTTTCGTTTCTTGTGTGAATAGCCGCTTGGTTCTTACAACTCTAGAACTTGCCACGACGATACATTCCCGGTCCTTACCAACTTAAACCCGAGTAAGTAAATGATGGAGGCATTAGGACTAACCCTTTTTATTTCTACACCATTATTTTTTTATTTTTTTTACCACCTACCCAAAAATCCCCCTAGTTAACCCCTTTGAGCCTAAACCTTTTCGTTTCTTAACCCAATTCAAACACCCTTTTACCTACCTAAACCTTTTTCCTTTTAAACCCTTTATTTTTAGTAACAAAGCTCGGTTTTTCTTATGACTTGAAAAAAAAATGATGAAGTCAAAGAAATAAACAAACATGTTTATCAAAACTAACTTTGTTTGAAGGAAATACTTTATCAAAATAAAAAGTTTTGAAAAATATCAAGTCTTATGAAAACCGACGCTTTTTACGATTTTCGCCCTTTTACTAACCACTAACCCAACCACCCACCTTTAGCCCAAGCCTAACCCTTCACCCAAAAAGTCCTCTTGATATTTACAAAGGTGTATAGTTAAAAAGGAGGAGGATTGATTGCTTGGCAAACTTATGGTAGAAGTAAGTTCCATGCCGCTCTCGAGTGATTCACTAAAAATACACCTTCGGCCGAGTGTTGAGTGATCCCCCGTGAGGTATGTGAACTCATATATAAATGGAATTTTAAAAAGGCATGTTATGCCCTAATAAGTAATTTATCTTATGAAACGTTTTTAATAAATCATGACGAATAGGATTGTAAATAAATAAAAATAAAACTTAATAAAGAATCTTGGAAATCGCGACACTCTATGACAAGTCCAAAAACCTTCTCTTCTACCCATTCCATTTGGGAGTGTAAAGCTACATTATAAAGAGTTTTGCTTGAGGACAAGCAAAGATTCAAGTGTGGGGGTATTTGATGTGCACAAAATGCTACATATAAATTACATCAATTGTGGCAAAAAACTAACCCTTTATTAGTACTAATGTTGGAAAAAGCGTGTTTTTGTCTTCCTTTTGTATTTTCAGGATTAAATGGGCTCAAATGAACAAAAGAAGCAAAAAGGCACCAAAATCTAACACAAATACAAGAAAAGGAACAAACGTGGCATGCTCGACCCCCCGACAGCATCTTCTCAAGCAAAATCAAGAAGACAGAAGGCTGAACACGCCCCGTGCTCAGTGTCAGCAGAAAAGACAAAGTTGTAGAAGCTTCAATCGCCCACCACGGGGCCGTGCTCAGCGGACACGGGGCCGTGGTCAACTATAAGATTCACAAAATCCAGGCAAATCTTGATAGTACATATACGCTTCTGCACACGGGGTCGTGCTCAGCGGACACGGGGGCGTGGTCAACTAATGTAGAAGAACTGCAATTAATGAAGAAAGAGAGAAGGATGGACACGGGGCCGTGCCCAACGGACACGGGGCCGTGCCCAGGCTTCTGTTCAGCCTATAAATAGGAGTGCTTGGATCACTTGCAACTCATCCCTTGGCACACCACCTCTCTCACACTTCACCCACCACCCACCACCATCACAACACCATCATCCACCACCATCATCAATTGTCCATCATAGAGTGTGTGAGTCGCCCCGGGATCCAAGATTGATCGTAAGAGTTTTTGACAATCAAAGGCCATGTTTGCCTAAGTCTCTTACATCACTTAGTGAAGACAAGTGTCTAGTGTAATACTTTTTATTTTTAATCTTTTCGTACTTTTTACTTGGTTATGTATTAATGACTTTAATAACTAGTTTCTTATGTTGAAGGTGCTTCTTCCTTATCGTTTGTCCGTGGTGTCTTGGCATTATTTTACTGTCTATATAAATTAAAAGATTTTCACCATTCATATCTCCACGGTCTATATGGAGGTATGTTGGATACCTGGTCGGGGGTTAAGGGAACGATTTGGTAAGAGTCTTGCCATTGTTCAGTGTATAGATCCTGCAAAGGACCTGGGTCAAATTTAGTAGGACCTCCTTCAATACCCACCGGTATTGGATGGCGGGGGTCCAAACTCTTTGATCCCCTCATAAGTTAAACTACTATTAATATTTTAACCTAGCTACTTAGGACTGTATCCCTGCTGACTCAGACTACTTAGCCGAGGGTAACGTCACCTTCAAAAGAGGGGCCTACCACAATATGCATTAATAAATAAATTAATTAATTATCTTTCAATAATCCGACCCTTTAGGATTGTATCCTTGCTGACTCAAACTACTGGGTTGAGGGTAACGTCACCTTCAAAAGAGGGGCCTACTACAATAACTAAGATAATCTCTTAAAAAGTGCAAAAGTGCGGAAATAATCAAAGGTTACACTATACACGAGTCGGAGCCAAGTGATTCATCTTGTCTATCTGTTTTTATTTTTATTTTACTTTTCAGTATTTTAGTTAGTTTTTATTTTTCTAGTTTAAAACCTTTTTCTAAACTTTTGATTTGATTAGACGTTGAGGATAAACCGATACTAAAAGCTCTTGTGTCCTTGGACGACCTCGGTATCTTGCCAACACTATACTACGCTCACGATGGGTGCACTTGCCCATATGTGTGTTTGGTGTTAGTAAAATATCGTGTTTTATAAATTTAAAACTTGACTAACGTGTAAAAAGGGCTTAAAAATACTTAATTCCATATACACACCAACCCGCATCAAGTTTTTGGCGCCGTTGCCGGGGACACAATGATTTTAAGAAAGTTAGGAATCAACGGCCTAATCGTTTTTTTTTCTAAATTTTTCTGTTTTTTTTAGGATTTTCGTAATTTTTCAGCTTCTGCAGAACTCAGCACAGGTCGTGCCTGCTGAACACGCCCCGTGCCCAATCATTGGAACTGGCAATCCTGTTTTAAGTCAGACAATAAGCTGAACATGGGGCCATGCCCACTCAACACGCCCCCGTGCCCAAGATTCAGTTACTGAAAACAGAACCGTAAAATATCCCGACGGTTGGTAATTTCTGACACAAACATGAGTGATAATGATATTTTTTACTTTCGACACTCTTATGGTACGTGGTGTCAAATATGTGGAGGCTCTCATAAAGAATTAGAATGTTATTTTCTAAATTATAAGCCCCACTATATAGACCCATTGTTTCTTGTAGCCTTAAGAGGGGCGAAAGTAAAAATAATCCCTATCTCTCCCTCGAATGCGCTCAACCGGACCTTCTAAGAGAAATGCTTCTTGATGAACTATTTCAATTAGAAGATCTAATTCTTAATTGGTTAGAAGAACTTAGGATGGATTTTATTAATTCATCTCAAGACAATACCCAAGAAGAATTGTTGAGATCGCATTCAAACAACTCCGATGCTCCCGATATTACCTCCAACTCTAGCGAGGACTTGAGCGGTAGTCGTCCCTCTCTATCTCGTGATTCTATCACACAAACAGGAATACAGTGGTTAAGTTAGGGGTGAAACCCGAATCTTGATGACTTGTTCCACTCTCTATTTTGGTTTTACAAAACTCTCACCAAAGACTCGATGGATTCCAATGACTCGAGTTGCGTGAATAACTGAAAGGATGCGTGCCATTCACCGTGAGACAGTGAGAGAGCACAGTCTACTAGGCCAAAGCATGTACTTGGAGTCCTTGAGAATAGTCGAATCACTTTGTATAGTCAATGTCACGCATCCAGACGCTCCAATCGTTGATTTTAGTGTGTTTCGATCCTGAGCTCGCAAACCACTGACTCTGTGATTTATCGCTTTTATGTGGAAATTTATGTGTTTTATGTGGTTTTTACATGTTTATGTGTTCTGATTTTTGGTGATTTATACGCTTCTCGCTATTCTCTTTGATCAACACGCACAACTCGCACTGCACATTTACCTCAATACGCTAACAAATCGCATACGCTATACTACTCGTTGTGTACTCGCTACTCGCAATCGCTACTCTCGAACGCTTTACACAACCTTGAATGATAGGTGAATACGTGCAATATATGTAGGTAAATACGTGCAAAATATAGTGGATTTCGTGCCTCTGTGCTCTACGTGCCTATGTGGATTATGTGCCTACGTGATTATGTGATTAGATGTGTTCCTGAGCTTTATCTAGTAGTAGTATGACGTGAGGTGAGATTCGAATATATCGCGTCTAAATCCTATGACGTTGTCTGTTGCAGACAATGTCGTCACTTGGATCCCATACTTCCCGAGCCGCCCGCCGCAATCACAAAGACAAACGCATCGCTGCGCTAGTCGCTAAGCAAATGGTCATTCCGCAAATTGTCAGCGAGCTTAATGAAAACGCTAGCAAGTCCTCTGTGGAATCTTGGACCGACTCTCCAAATGGTACTTTTAGCTTTAAGCAGTTTAAGTCATGTGGACCCAAAGACTTCACAGGCGAAGACGAACCAAGCGCTATGTTTCAATGGTCGACTCAATTGAAGTCACGCTACGCCAGAGCGGATGTCCCGATCACCTACGTACTGTCAACGCAACTGGCGTTTTCTAGTCCAGGGCTCTGGATTGGTGGACAGCCGAAAGGAACAGACGTGGGAACGACGCAGCATATGTGCTTACTTGGGATGAGTTGAAGGACCTCATGATGAAGGAATTCTGCCCACCCCACGAGCTCCAGAAGCTGGAGAACGAGTTTTGGAACATCAAGCAGGATGGTGGCGACAACGCCGGTCTAACTGCCCGCTTCAAGCAGCTGAGTATCATTTGTCCCAGCCAGGTGGCAACACCTGAGATGACGATCAAGAAATACATTTGTGCTTTACCGGATTGTGTTGCTGACTTCGTGCAAGCTGCGAAGACGACCACCATAGAAGAGACTTATCTACTCACTGCCGAGATTAATGACAAGCGAGTATTAGCTGGTTATTTCAAGAATACCACCAAAAGTCTCCATCAAGTTACCGCTGCTCCAACCGCTGAAACCGCCGCACCGCAAGCTTCCAAGTCTTCCCGCCGCAAACGCAAGAACAACTACGGGTGTGCATGGGTCAGTTTGGTTCAGTTTTGATTTAAAACCATAACTATAATCGCGATGTCGGTTAATGGATAACCATAACCATAACCAATCGGTTATGGTGGTTATGGTTATTCGGTTTTGATGGTTTTAGCGGGTCGGTTATCGGTGGTTAACCGTGTATTTAGCTTAGCTAAAAATAGCTTAATTTTTTAACATGGAAAAAAATTGTTATTGCATATTTGTATAATATTAGTATATTACATAGTATAAAAAATACATATAATCTATAATATTAATACTTATTATTATCGAATATTGAAATAAAGTAATATGATACATTCCATAAAGTCAAATAAACATCCAACCAAAACTACAAAACGATATGAAAAACTTATAAATACTAAAAATCTTCAATAAACAACATCAAATATTAAAAATATGATGAAATGTCCTAAATCCTACAAAAATTTATTACATGTCGGTTCGGTTCGATTATGGTGGGTACGGAAAAAATGATAACCATAACCGAACCGCTACTTTCGGTTTTCAAAAAAACCATTAACCGACCCACCGGTTTTTTATTTGGTTCGGTTTTGTCAGTTAATTCGGTTATGGTTCGGTTAATTTGGTTTTTTGCACACCCTTAAGAACAACAATAACAAGAACTGTGCTGTTACCGCCGCTCCACTCCAAGTTGTCCCTGTGTAACACTCGTCTTAAATTTCTATTATTTTAATTATAAAATACGGGCCTTTTAAAACAAAATGCATACTTAGCAAAATTTAGTTAATAAGTTAAGATATACATTGTTTAGTGAGTTAACATAAGTAACCATCTAGTTCAAAGTATTCACATCTAATAGAGTTTACAAAACAACATTGTGTAGACAAGTTTAGATTAGTGCGGAAGCTTCAAAAATGGTGTTCGGTTCTTGATTTCACGCTTGATCGGCATCCGAAACTAGCGAGCATCACCTGAGGTCAAAACCACATAGATAATTAGTTTTGAAAATGTTAAACAAGTCTAGACAAGTCCCAATAACAATCACATAACAAAAATATAAAAATCCTAATTTTAAGTCTGTCACGCCACGCGCCAGACTCAATCGAAGTTTTCGCGTGTCGCGGGTGGCCCTGCGTGTCGCGCCAGAACCATGTGTCCCCGTCGCGTGGTGCGGGGAAGTGTGTTTTCCAGCAGGTCCAGTTTCTGGACATGCATATTTGCCCAGCTCCGAAAATTTGTAAAAATCTAACTTTAAACCTTCATAACTTTTTACTCGGTTGTCTGTTTTAGTCGATTCTTTTTCCTATGAGTCCGCAATAAAATTACGGATCTAACCATGTAAATTTCACACAACGAAAACCGAATTACGAACGATTGGTTCACCAATTCCTTGTTTCAATTATCCAACCCATTAGCAATATGTGCAAAGTACCATTTTTCAGTTCTAAGACTTATTGGACATAATTACCCAAATCCCCGGGCTTATACATCTCGGCATATCCGCGCCATTTCATGGCTTTACTCTCACATTAGAACTTGATGCTTGTTTCTCAAAATTCAAGCATACCGCTTCAAACGACTCTTACAATTGATTTCTATTGTTTGACCCGATATCTCGGATTCGTAAGCCTAAATTAGCATAACCAATTCATTGGCGTAGTATTATCCAACACCTAACGAAATGTGAGATTTTCAAGTCTCTACACACATGACCCTTTTAAAAGCATCACTTTGACCCGTTTGGTTGTCGAGTGAAAACCTTCACTTTGACGACAAGTCAAACCATTTCCAACCATTATTTTGACCCGTTTGATTGTCGAGTGAGCTTTGCCACTTCAAAGACACACCAAACGCGCATTTTACACTACGACGCCATTTGTACACTAAAACCAAACATTTATGCATAATGTAACGAGACTAAAGTCACGTACCTTTAGAACACACCCTTCAAACGCGTATCCCCTCCGGCTTGTCCGCTTGACGATCCGGATTCTTTGCCGAAAGAGTTCAATTCACAATCAATTTAGAACTTTTTTCATAATCATTAACGCAAAAATCTCTATAATAATCAAATCTGCGTTTTCATCCGATTTTTAACATTTTAATCCTCACTTAGGCATTTTAACAAACACCTAGCGGGTCAGATTTTTACATAATCAAAACCAAGTTCATGATTTGTAATCTTCATCTAGATCAGCTTCAATTAGGCAAATTTACACATGTTTTAACATCCATATTTCAGAAATTACCTCATAAAACTCATATTACACTAGAACAAGAATCATAATCCTAGTGTTTATCAAGTTTCTACAAACTCATTGATCACCTACAATGGTGATTATAATCCCCACAAGTATCATGCAAGATTTTAACAAGAAATCATCTAGGGTTTATCCCTAGACATCATATCACTTCTAATTTCATATATACAACACATAATCAAGCTCAATTTCAGTTTTTTCACAATTAACCTAGAATTTAAGATGAATCAAAACATCAAGATTTTGCATACCTTATGATCCCCTCAACAAGGTGATCACTAATTCGTGCTTGAAAATCGATTTGGAACTGTTTTGAACTCTCAATTTGATCAGTTTTGACAAGAACTAGGGTTTGGTGGGGAGCATGATGTCGCCCTTGTGTTCTTGTTCGACCAGACACACCTAAGTGTGTGTCTGGTGTGAGTTATTTTGATTTTAACCATTCCAGTTCCTAACTTTACAACTTTGGTCCCTCAATTATTGTTTTATTTATAATTTAGGAGTTTCCATCCATTTATTTGGTATCACAAGACCCGTATCTAACTGGGTTATCTATTCCTAGTTAGTTTGTTCTGGTTTATTTAACGCTTTATAATTCTAATATAAAGTTTTATATTTTCGGGATGTTACACCCTGCTCAACCGCAACCTCAGAACCGCCAAGTAGCGGCACTAGTGACCAATGCACCGCCGGAAAAGCGTGCATATACTGGTCCACACCCACTGTGCCCTACCTGCACCTATCATCATCCTGTTGGGATCGCGTGTTGATTTTGTGTTTACTGCAACCTGTACGACCACTTTACTGCCAACTTCTGTACTGGTCCCCGCCAAGCTCAAGCTCAAGTTCAAGCTCTTGTACTGCCAGCCCCTCTTGCTGCTCCCCAGGGCCAACAAGCAGCTCGTGCTCCCGCTTCTCACGCAAGAGCTTGCTTTGCATGTGGTGATCCCAACCACTTTGCAAATGTCTGCCCAAACAGAGTGGTGAAGCAAGAGCCACAGCAGCAGCCGCAACAACATCAACAGCAGGAGCCTCAGCAGCAGCAGCCAGCAGCCCGCGGACGTGCATTCAACATCAACGCTTGCCAGGCCCAAGCAGACGACAATGTGGTTAATGGTACGTTTCTTGTGAACGGTATATATGCTTCGTGTTTGTTTGATACTGGAGCCGATAACTGTTTTGTATCGTTAGAATTCGAAAAGCTCCTAAACCGTAAACGCGCTAACCTCCCTTCGACTTTCGACGTAGAAGTTGCCACTGGAAGAACCGTCACTGTTCGTTCTGTTCTCTGTGATTGTACGCTTGAACTCAACAATCGCGTCTTCCCTATCGATCTTATCCCGATGCAGGTTGGTAGTTTTGATATCATAACAGACATGGATTTTCTTCGCGAAAATCGTGCTGAAGTCATTTGCTTTGATAAAATAATTCGTTTCTTGCTCGCTAACAGTGATCAACTCTGTGTCTATGGCGAAGTCGCATAGAAGAATCTCAAACTTATGTCATGCATACAAGCGAGCAAGTATCTTCGAAAGGAATATAAAGCTTTCTTAGCATACATCGTAGTAGCGGAGGAAAAGGAAAAGAAGTTAATAGATAAGGTGCCTGTGGTTCGTGATTTTTCTAAAGTCTTTCCCGACGATTTACCTGGTTTACCCCTGAGTCGTGATATAGATTTTCGTATCGACCTCATTCTTGGAGCAAATCCTGTTGCTAAAGCACCCTATCGTCTCGCTCCGTCTGAAATGCGCGAACTCTCGAGTCAACTCCAGGAATTGCTTGACAAAGGCTTCATTCGCCCTAGCACCTCTCCTTGGGGCGCACCTGTCCTCTTCGTCAAAAAGAAGGATGGATCGTTCCGGATGTGCATCGATTATAGGGAGTTGAATAAGCTGACAATCAAGAATCGCTATCCGCTGCCCCGAATCGATGATTTGTTTGACCAGTTGCAAGGTGCTACGTGCTTCTCGAAGATTGATTTACGCTCAAGTTATCACCAGTTACGAATCCAGGAGGAAGATATACCCAAAACCGCTTTCCGGACCCGATACGGCCACTATAAATTCGTCGTAATGCCCTTTGGTTTAACCAACGCACCCGCGGTTTTCATGGATTTGATGAATCACGTGTGCAAACCATTTCTTGACCGTTTCGTCATCGTGTTTATAGATGATATCCTGATCTATTTGAAATCGAAAGCCGAACACGCGCAACATCTACGTTTGGTTCTCGAATTGCTCCAAGGGAATCGACTCTACGCCAAGTTCTCCAAGTGTGAAATTTGGCTAGAGGAGGTTTAATTCCTTGGTCACATCGTCAATAGTCAAGGTATACACGTCGACCCCGCGAAGATCGAAGCTGTTAAGAGTTTGGTTACACCAAAATCACCATCCGATGTTTGTTCATTCCTCGGATTGGCGGGCTATTACCGTCGATTCATCGCTAACTTTTCTAAAACCGCTGTTCCGCTTACTTTTCTGACGCATAAAGACAAGTCTTTTGTTTGGGGAACCGAACAAGAGCAAGCCTTTCAAACTCTCAAGCATATGCGCTGCAATGCTCCTATCCTCGCTTTACCCGACGGAAACGATGATTTCGTAGTCTACTGCGATGCCTCTAACCTCGGTCTCGGTTGTGTTCTCATGCAACGGGACAAGGTTATCGCGTACGCCTCTCGTCAGCTCAAAATCCATGAGAAGAACCATACAACCCACGATCTCGAGCTTGGTGCAGTTGTTTTTGCATTAAAGATCTGGCGATACTACCTTTACGGTACTAAGTGTACGGTCTTCACCGACCATAAGAGCCTGCAAAATATCTTGAATCAAAAGGAACTGAATATACACCAACGCCGATGGGTAGAACTTCTCAACGATTACGACTGTGAGATTCGTTACCATCCTTGCAAAGCAAATTTCATTGCTGATGCTCTAAGTAGACGAAGCTATTTGCATAGCGTTTGTAATACGCACGCCCAGCACGACCTTGAAGCCTTGATTCGTGACGCTCAGCATGCCTGCTTCATTGAGAATACCTCGCGAGAGGAAATGAAGAAGTGTGGTGCTGAATCTCAATTTGTCACCTAATCGAACGGTATCTATTACTATCTAGATTGCATCTGGATTCCAAGTCGCAATAACCTTCGAGATATATTGTTAACTGAAGCTCACAAGTCTCGATATTCTATTCATCCTGGTGCCGACAAAATGTACCATGACCTTCGTATACGGTATTGGTGGCCTGGAATGAAA
Source organism: Helianthus annuus (assembly GCF_002127325.2). Taxonomy (NCBI): domain Eukaryota; kingdom Viridiplantae; phylum Streptophyta; class Magnoliopsida; order Asterales; family Asteraceae; genus Helianthus; species Helianthus annuus. The sequence goes on from NC_035446.2 coordinate 114,717,450, forward strand.
AAGGATATCGTTATCTATGTTTCAAAGTGCCTGACTTGCTCGAAAGTCAAGGCCGAGCAGCAAAGACCCTCTGGCTTACTGGTGCAACCCGAGATCCCTTTGTGTAAATGGGAGAGTATAGCTATGGACTTTATAACGAAACTCCCGCGCACGCCATCAGGTCATGATAACATCTGGGTTATCGTTGATCGTCTTACCAAATCTGCTCATTTTCTGCCGATACGAGAATACTTCAAGGTAGAACGATTAGCACGGATCTACACCGACGAAATCATCTGTCGACACGGGACGCCTCGTGATATCATCTCTGACCGTGATGGTCGGTTTACCTCGCGACTCTGGGAAACGTTTCAATCTGCTCTTGGTACTACTCTCAATCTAAGTACCGCTTTCCATCCCCAAACCGACAGTCAGACTGAAAGAACGATACGTACCCTTGAAGACATGCTTCGCTCGTGTGTCATAGATTTCGGTGGTAGTTGGGACGTGCACTTGCCTTTGGTTGAATTCTCGTACAATAACAGCTATCATTCTAGCATTCAAATGGCACCATTTGAGGCACTATATGGAAGAAAATTTCGATCGCCTATTATATGACACAAGATCGGAGATGCGTAAATTACCGGTCCTGAGCTGTTGCAAGAAACGACTAACAAAATCCTTCAAATTCGAGACAATCTGCTGAAAGCTCGGAGTTGTCAGAAAAGTTACGCCGATAGACGCTGCAAGCCCCTTGAATTTGACGTTGGCGATCACATACTCCTAAAGGTATCACCTTGGAAGGGTGTGATTAGATTCAGCAAGAAAGGAAAGCTCGCACCTCGATATGTTGGCCCCTTTAAAATTTGGAAAGAATTGGCAAAGTGGCTTACAGACTCGAACTACCGGAGGAACTTAACAACGTCCACCCAACTTTCCATGTTTCGAACCTCAAAAAGTGCCTGGCCGTGCAGAATTTACATGTACCATTTGAGGATCTACAAGTGAATGAAACATTACACTTCGTGGAAAAGCCTGTCGAGATCATGGATCGAGAGACCAAGAAGCTCCGACGCTCACGCATTCCCATAGTGAAGGTTCGCTGGGAAGGCAAACGCGGCGTTGAGTTCACCTGGGAACTCGAAAGCGACATGAAGGCTAAGTATCCACAACTGTTCGTTACTCCTGCATCCTAATTTCGGGATGAAATTCCCTAAAATAGGGGAGGCTGTAACAACCCGCTTCTTGAAGTCAAAGTACAACTGAAAGTCAAAGTCAAAGGAAGAAAAGATTGCTAATTCGATCTGTCATTCCTTGCTAAATTATTACTTGTACTCTTTGAATTATGTTACTTTAGTTGTATTATGTGGAGTAAATGCAATAATCGCGGTTTATCGCTACTTTACTTAACGCTATCTCATCGCAATCGGATTGCAACTCGAATCGCATGTTTTGGATATTGTTTTACATGTGTGTGCTATTATGTGTTACTTGTGCATGTTTATTATATGTTTTGTGGTGAATAATCGCAAACGCAATCGCAACTCTATCGCAATGCAATCTCATCGTGAACTGGAAACGCAAGGTTACTTATGTTGTTGTGTGATAGCTATGTTATTTGTGTAATTATTATTTAAAACTATCACATCGCTTAATCGACACTCACTTAGACGCATCGTAACGCTCAACGCACAAAACGAAAATTCGGAAATTAACTCAACCAATAGGATGCAGTTGAGAGAGATGAATCTTGTAAAAACCAAGAATTTCAAGAAAGAACTTTGTTACAGGCAAGCGAAAGTTGCCTTCGCAAAAGAAATCCCAAAACAGAGTAATATACCCAGCCGGAGCATCTGCTGCCGTCGACCATCCGATCAGATGGCCATCCGATCGGAAGGCCCTCCGATCGCACCATCTACACTGCCTTACTTCCTCACCACCTATAAATGGCACCTGTCACATCACTGTTCATGTGATGTGACAGCTCTCGTTCGACCAGCACGCTTTCGGCCTATTTTCTCTCGATTCCTCGCGATTCTTGTAAGTTTCCACTCCAAATCTTGTACTTCTATGATCTACACACACTTTCTCACCATTTTCACCAACAAATCTCAACTTTTCACCATGAAATCTGCTGATTTGGGCTGTTCAAGTGTGATGTCATCATGGAGTTCTTATGAATATTGAAGTGTGACATCATCTCACCAAGAACAACTCAGATCTAGAGGATTTCAACAATGTTTAAACACTGATTTCACCTAAATCTAAACATTTTTCAAGTGTTTTAAACTTTTCTTCAACATTCTCAACTTTTCACATAAAACCGATAGAATCTGAGCTCGATCAGGCCTTCTACTCATTCTCTAGTAAAGTGTCGGTCTGAGAACAGATTACTATCAAAGAGATGACCGATTCACGGGCTGAACATAAAGCACCGTCTTGAACAACTGATACGGATCGAACGGGGTGATTCCCGTCCGAGCGGATGAGTTGGACCTGATGGGGTTTCCGTTGTTTGACACGTAGTCATACCGTCTCGGTCCAAACGCAAAACTTTCTTAACTTAGCCAATTTACCAAATTTCAAAACGAACAGATTGCTAAACTGATTGCCGTCCGATCGGATTGCCATCCGATTGAACGCCAATCCGAACGATAACATATGATCCTCAACACTTAACCAAATTTTACAAACTTTTCACTCGAATAAGTCGCTCGATCGAACAGCCATCCGATCGGATAGCCATTTGATCGAACGACTATCCGATCAGGTGACAAGTGTGTTCTATACTTAAATGATTTTCACAAAACTTCAAAGGAGATCAGTTTTTCACGAAAGGCCATCCGACCGAACAGTCATCCGTCCGGATGACCATCCGACCGGATGACCTGATGGGTAGAAACATTCCTTGTTTTATAAAATGATACAACAAAAACTTTAAAGTCACATCATACACAAACACATCCATCCCAAACGAATGACCATCTAACCGAATGGTCATCCGTTCGGATGACCATCCGTCCGGATTGTCATCCAATCGGATCACTAACCGTCACTTGTTCCACCGACACGCTGTTTAATGCACTGTTCATCGTTTATGCTATCGTTCTATAATCAGGCTAACTTTACAGCGCTCCCTTCAATCCAAGACTGTGTTATTAATTTAACACGATCTGTAAATATACTCGAACCCTTTTTGCTTTACGCACTTTTGGGTGTTACATACGTTATCTATATCAAATCACATTGATCACACAACGTAAAAACACTTTTATACGCTAACCTCTCTGCATGCTATACGTGTTACTCGATGAATGCTTGTATGTTATGTTTACACAGTGATTGTTGCCTGACACCTTAGCAACGATAGTACTATAGTTTGGACTCAACACCTGTCGTCGACGGGGGTTGTTAAGGGTTTTACTTCACGTGTCATAGTGGTGATATGTGTTGCGCATTCTACAACTCGCAGTTATGTCTGTGCATATTTCATTGTCGATAACTTGCTAGCTTCACTTTTCAACATGTTACATGTTGGTTATGTGTAAACCGCTTTTCGCTATCTATTATTACTATTAACCTTGTATGCTCACCTTTACACTACGTGTATTGACCTATATTTTAACGTATGTGACAGGTGTTTAAGATGCTAGGATTGCTGGACGTTTTGGAGTCAAGCTTAGGGGAGTCTAGAAACAAAATAATTCATTTATGAGTTGTCGGAACAGTTTTATTTATTTGTCTTTGAGATACTATGTCTGTATTAACTGATTTGCTAAGTATGTTATGGTATGGAACGTAACTTAAAATATTTGGTAAATTAGTTGTTATAGATTTCTCCTGGACAATCTGTTTCGCTCAGTACCATGCCCCGATGTTTCCGCCATCGGTTGGGGTGTGACAATAAACGTCTAATACTAATAAAAAAGTATACATAATGCAACATGTCATTCTCATACTAAAACAAGAGCCTACTTAATGGCACATGGCATTATCTCCTTCAATTCACTATTAATTAATTAATTAATACAAAACAATAAAAAATTTCTTAACAACTTAATACTAATAAATATTTTATTGTTTACTTAGATATTGATTATTTACTTTTCACTTATCTAAACTAAATAGTTAGTTATGAGTAATAATTCTAGTTTTAATAAACAATTTCAAATAATGTCAATGTGACAACACCATCTTATTCTTTAAAAGGATTTTTTACTGTAAGTTTAAAAATACATTAAATAAATTATTATTTAATATTATACTAATAAAAAAGGTAAAGAATAGGTTTATCTGGTATTTGAAAGCCGGTTTACTTCCATGCTTTGAAAACACTTTTAATGTTATTAGACCCGTGTAATAAACGAGTTTAAGGATAGAATATCTTCATAATAATTATGATGCACCAGATGTCCTAAATGGAGTTATATTTTTAGGCTTGCCAAACCATTGATAATTAACAAAGGTCAACGTTCCAGTAACGTTATAAAAAAATATTGATTGAAAGAATGGTTTAAGTAATGGAACTTGACTACAGATCCTAGCACCCCTAGCACTGGGTGATCAGGTTATTGAGGCACTCATATTATCCGAAAGTAATACTAGCACTTGAACGTTTATCCCTAGATTTCGTTTAATGGCGTCGTTTAATACCGCCAAATAGAAGGATTCCGTTTATATTGAAAAGAGACAGTTTCCTCTCACCCTATGTTTTGCCTTGACGATAAATAAAAGTATAGGTCAATTTCTATGTAAAGTTGTTTGTTTTTAAAAGAATTGGTTTTTACACATGACCAACTGTTGTATCATCTATGGTAAAAAATTCACTTATGTAAATTTATGAAGAGAATATAAAATTAAAAAAAATTACAAATTTATATCCTTAAACCCGTGTAGTACACGGGTCTAATAATCTAGTATCTAATAAACTAACAGTTACCCCTAACTAAAATATGGGTCCAGTTTACGTACAAAGTTTCTTATCGTACAAAACGTACGAAAGATATGAAAAAGCCAAAAAAACGCGGTTGCATTTTCGTAATTATTTGCTCGTAGGGTAATTATCAAAATTACTCTACAAATGATCTTGTAGAGTAATTTTGATCTTGCGGGGTATTTTGTAAAATGAACTTGTACGGTAATTATCAAAATTATTCTACAAGTGTATCAAAATTACTCTGCAAGTTTATCAAACAACATACAATTCAAAATTACCATACAAGATCAAAACTACCATACAAGATCATTTGTAGAGTAATTATGATACTCCACAAAATTACTCTACAAGAACATTTTACAAAATTACCCTACAAGATCAAAATTACCCTACAAGATCATTTGTAGGGTCATTTTGATAATTACTTTACGAGTAAATAATTACGAAAATGCCACCGTGTTTTTTACCTTTTCACCATATCCGTACGTTTTGTATGATAAAGGTATTTGTATTTGATTTTTTGTCACTAAAATATAAAAGACTAAATAAATAATTCACCATAATTATCTATAACCCGTCTTTGATCCTTATCTCGTTTAACGTTAACGTTTTCAATATTATCTCCCAATCCGAATCACCATTATTCACCTAAGTCGATGGTGGCCTAGTATGGTGCTTCGATTGTTTTTTTAGTGAGTAGTGGATGGTTGTAGGAAATGGGTATGAGAAGAACATCACCTTAAATTTTAAAGAGTAAATTGCCATTTTAGTCCATGAGTTTTGTCCAAATTTGCCATTTTAGTCCAAATAGTTTTTTTATTGCCACTGGGTCCCTGACTTTTACATTTTGTTGCCATTTTGATCATTTTGTCTAACTCCATCCAAAAACCCAGTTTGTAACAGGGGTATTTTGGGGATTTCCTTAAAAAATGTTTTCAGTTGCCATTTTGATCCAATTCCAAAAAATTAAAAAAATTCCAAAAAATCAAAAAAATTCAAAAAAATCTAAAAATAAAAAAATTCTAAAAATCTAAAAAATTCAAAAAAATCTAAAAATAAAAAAATCTAAAAAAATAAAAAAAATTCTAAAAAATCCAAAAATCATTAAATGTTTCGGCACGAACCGTTTCGACCCGAACCGTTTCGAACCCGAACCGTTTCGAGCCAAACCGTTTCGACGCGGACCGTTTCGACGCGAAGCGTTTCGACCCGTACCGTTTCGAACCGTACCGTTTCGACACGAACCGTTTCGAACCGAACCGTTTCGACCCGTACCGTATCGAACCGAACCGTTTCGACGCGAACCGTTTCGAGCCCGTACCGTATCGAAACGGTTCGCGTCGAAACGGTTCGGTTCGATACGGTACGGGTCGAAACGGTTCGCGTCGAAATGCTTCGCGTCGAAACGGTTCGGCTCGAAACGGTTCGGGTTCGAAACGGTACGGGTCGAAACGGTTCGTGTCAAAACAGTTCGGCTCGAAACGATTCGCGTCGAAACGGTTCGGTTCGAAACGGTTCGTGTCGAAACGGTACAGTTCGAAACGGTACGGGTCGAAACGCTTCGCGTCGAAACGGTTCGCGTCGAAACGGTTTGGCTCGAAACGGTTCGGGTTCGAAACGGTATGGGTCGAAACGGTTCGTGCCGAAACATTTAATGATTTTTGGATTTTTTAGAATTTTTTTGATTTTTTAGAATTTTTTAGAATTTTTTATTTTTAGATTTTTTTGAATTCTTTAGAATTTTTATGATTTTTTAGAATTTTTTTATTTTTAGATTTTTTTGGAATTTTTTTGATTTTTTGGAATTTTTTTGATTTTTTGGAATTGGATCAAAATGGCAACTGAAAACATTTTTTATGGAAATCCCCAAAATACCCCTGTTACAAACTGGGTTTTTGGATGGAGTTAGGCAAAATGATCAAAATAGCAACAAAATGTAAAAGTCAGGGACCCAGTGGCAATAAAAAAACTATTTGGACTAAAATGGCAAATTTGGACAAAACTCAGGGACTAAAATAGCAATTTACTCAATTTTAAATTAAAACAATATATCTATTACTTTAAACCTCACATCTATGATTATATGTTCTTCTTACAAGGATTGTCATTAAAACAATATAAAAACACCAAGGGTATTATGTAATTTGCTAATTTAAATTTTCAACCAAAAAATGGATATTCGTTTAAACGATCACACATTTTAAAAATAGCATGTTGCGAATGTGTTTTCACCAATAGATGGCGCACTTACAAAATCTATCCCTATACGGATGTCGAATCTTGTAAAGTAATCGGACACAATAATCTAAAATACGGTATACAGACATATATAATCAGACGCAATCATTTATTATTATGTTGTACTTTTTTGGCGATTATGCATCAAAATGTTAAAATTTTAAAAACCGTTCGCATCGGAATTCTTCTTACACTAAAGCCTTCAAAATTTAGTTTTATCCGAAACAAGTAAACCAAGAAATATGTTTGTAATTCTTTCCGTTAGTTGATGAACTTATATTTATATATTTTCTTTAGATGATATGGTATATATTTAATATAAGCCAAATCTGTGTGACTGAAATAACTCCTTAATCAAAGTTTTATTCCTTATATATAATATAAAATATTGTTGAAAGAGCGTTAACATGTGCCCAAAATTCAAGACAGCGGAGCTGCTTCGTAAAAAACAAGTTACCCTTCGTCAAAAAAGCCAAAGTGGGCGAGAGCGTTAGCATCCTCTAATCTATCCCTCATCCAAAAAGTGCAACACCTATTCAATTATTATATTACTTTCTACATTTTCAAATCATGTATAATATTATTTTATTTGAGATATAATTAATTAATTAATTAAATCAAAATAAAAGAGAACCAGCCACATGAATAAAAACAATACAGAAATATCATGTCTCCATAGTTATTAGTAAGACACAAAGATTAACAGAAATTAAGATGACATGACACAAAACAAAAAATTAAGAATACTCTTACAAACCCAAGATCAATTTTAAAAATCAGACTATTCATACTTTGTTATAAATATGTATATATTATTATGTTTATCAATTACTAAATAAATATGCTTTATTATATGTTTATGATTTATGATATTATTTATTTGTTTGTTAAAGTTTAAAGTTTGATTAAGTTTCTTACTCCTATATATATATATATATATATATATATATATATATATATATATATATATATATATATATAGAGTAAGGTTAACATACAAAAAGCCTTATCATACATCACGTAGGAGACAATGGTAACCGTTGGATCAGGGGTATAATCACGCATGGGACCACATAATCCCACATGGGACCACATAATCCCGCATGGGACCACATAATCACGCATGGGATTATAATCACGCACGTTGTATGATAATAACGCATGTTATATTTTTTGTCATGTATGTTAATGTAGGTTAAGCCTTGAAGTACATTATACTTTCTCTATATATATATATATAACTTATTGTATCTTATTTGTATAACATGTTTTATTAATAAAATATCGAATTTCGTTCTCCCTACATCTCTTTTTGATCCTCATATCATTTCAGTTCATCATCAGACTTCCAATTCTTGACCAGGGTCCAACGGGTCATCCACGACAATTATTCAGCCCCAGGGGCAAGGGGTTTGTCTTTGGAAGGTTATGATTTGCAATTTAGAAAAGGGTGGCGGCACAACTTGTTGCCCGTCTACCTTCTATTTTGATGTAACTTGATTAAAGCGGTAATAAAATTTGATAAAAAATTTTGTCATATCATTACATGATAAAGAAAATGAATAAAAACTACACTTAATTTTTTTTTTAAAATAGAGTTTGTCCATATGAACACATGTAAGAAATATTAATGGGCATAAATTTTCATTTATAATACTTTATTAACAATAATAATGACTTTCTAATATTTTTTCATTTACTCTTACCATAAACGGAAAAAAATTACTAGGCTACATTTTCTCAAACTAAAATAAATTCATTTTGAAATCATAAATTAATTTAACCCAATTACAAGTAAATATTATTTTTCCAAAACAAGTAAAATTCAAAACAAAAATATTATTCTTTTCATTTCACAAGGAAACGAATATTTTTCCATCTCTCTACAATCACAATCATTAATTACTCAATTCTTTATCACATAAATATTCTCACAAAGCGTGCATGCCACGTGGCATAAACCTCAAAGGTGACCGTTGTATACAATAACCCTTAAAAAGCGCCTTCCATTTTCTCCACACCAAAACCCACTAATTCCACACCGAAGTACAACTTCCACTACACAACCCACAACATTTCTATCAACAAAACCCTCAACTTAGCAAAACTTAATCTGAAAAAAAGCAAAATTCATGTATCTTATTACGCGCACGAATATTGTAATAAGATTGATTATTATCTTAAATCCAACGGGCCGATTTTATAGCCGTTGATTTCAAATATAATGGTCACATTCATACACTCATTTCTTCATTGATTCATTCTTCGATTCAATTTCTTTGATAATTCTTCAACAGTTGTATCTGCAACATTTTTATGACCATTTTCTTAAGTTAAATGGTCTCAGTTTGCATCATAATATCATAGGGTTTGTGGGAATATTCTTGATAGTTAAAGATCATTCATTATTCATCTCAAAGATTATTAAAGTTCGAGTTTTTTAACCGTCAATGGAGATTTCAATGGAAAAGAATCAGTCTTTAATGAATTCCAGAAATACCCATCAAGGTATGGCCCTATGGGTCGATCTTTTATTGCTAGATCCAGATTTTCCGGTGGTGGTTTATAATATGTTTGAAATTTGAAATCTGAAAATTTAGATTCATATCTGAGCTGGGTTTGTGTTTAAATTTGATTATGTGGATTGTGTGTGTGTATAGGTGAAAGAGATGTTATTGGTGCAAAGAAGTTTGGTGGTGAAATCGGGCATAAACGGAGAGCTTTGAGTGTGATTAATCAGAACTTGGATAACTGCGGTGGCGGTGTTAAGCGTACGGGAGGTCGTGTGCATCCTTGTGTTGCTAGCAAGAGAGCTTTGTCACAGTATGATTATTTTAACTATTTTTAATTTTATTTGTTTATTTATTATTGTCTTGTTGATATTTGATAAACTGATGTTATTAGTTATTAGTTAAAAGTTAAACTTATTAATTACACATTCAAAGTTTACTGTTTCAGTAATGAGGATAACCAAAAATTATTTTATGTATATGTCATATATGTATTATATGTATTATATGTATGTGTATGGGTGTGTGTAGTTCAATTTGATTTTGTTATACTGACAATTGGGTTTGACTTTTTTTTTTCTGATAAAAGGAAAGTTGCTGCAGAAATTGCTAACAAGAAGCAGTGTATTCAAGAGGTACCAATGACTTTTTCAGGCTCACAATTACGTTGACTTTTGTTTAATTTTGCTAGAATTTTTGACTTATGGTTTGAACTATTAATTACTAGGAGATTAAGAAGATTAATGAATCAAATGAGGGATTTGGTGTATGGGAAGATGGAGATGGAGATGAAAATGAACCTGTGCCAATGTTCTTGGAAACGTCGGATACAATGGTGGATGATCATGATATGGTATGTGTCTATAAATGTGTTTAAAATTAAAATGTGTTTGGAGATCATTAGGCTGACTTTTTTTTTTTAAATTATAGGAGGAGGTTGAGATGGAGGATATTTTTGAGGAACCTGTTATAGATATCGACGCTTGCGATGAAGGAAATCAGCTTGCGGTGGTTGAGTATGTTGAAGATCTTTATGCTAATTATAGAAAGATGGAGGTATATGATTTTCTTATGCTAAAATTGTTTTAATTTCTTTATAATGATTTTGGATTTTTTTTAAAGGTACTGTAAGTTGCTTTCATTGCTATTATGACAAACAATTGGGGAACTTTGTGCCCTTTAAATCAGTTATATTACATAATCTCAAATAGTCAAACTATGTGAATTGGTTGACTTTTTTGCTGCTAAAAAGGATAGTTCTTGTGTCGCTAGCTATTATCATATGGCGCGATAATCTCCGAAATTTTATCCACTTTGATGCTAAAAATAGGAAGTTAATTTATTTTAGTTGTTTTTTAGCAATATAGAATCTTTTAATTCGGCTTATTTGTAGAATTCTACCTTTGTTTCGCTAGATTAAAACGATAAAAAGTCAAATTGTGCGCGTTACTTGACTTTATTATTCGACTTTTAAAAGAAAATTAAATGAGACTAATTCGGGATCTTTGCAGAATTTTAGCTTGGTCTCGCCGAGTTATATGACACAACAATGTGACCTCAATGAGAAGATGAGAGGTATACTAATTGACTGGCTCATTGAGGTAACTTTTCGACTATCCAAAATTTGTAATTATAACATTCAAATCTAAGATTATCTATATTTATTACTAATAACGACAATTCGACAGGTGCACCACAAGTTTGACCTCCAACCAGAGACACTATTTTTGACAGTCAATCTCATTGACAGATTTTTGGCTAAACAATCTGTAATTAGAAAGAACTTGCAATTAGTAGGTTTGGTTGCCATGCTTTTGGCATGTAAATATGAGGAAGTTTCAGTCCCCATTATCGACGATTTGATTTTTATCTCGGACAAAGCTTACTCCAGAAGTCAAATTCTTGCAATGGTACCAAAAAGTCAACAACTTTAATCATAAATCTTGGATCTTGTTAACACATACAGCAAACCTGATCTTATTAGTAAATCTTGATCTTTTCAGGAAAAACTAATGGTGAACACACTAGAATTTAACTTGTCGTTGCCAACCCCATACGTTTTCGTGAAAAGATTCCTTAAGGCGGCTCAATCAGAGTCAAAACTAGACCACATGTCGTTTTTCTTGATCGAGCTTTGCCTTGTGGAATATGAGATGCTTAAGTTCCCACCGTCTTTACTGGCGGCTGCATCGGTCTACACGGCTCAGTGTAGTGTTTATGGGGTGAGGCAGTGGTCCAAGACATGCGAATGGCATGCTCGTTATTCTGAAGACCAGCTTCTGTAAGTAACTAAAACTTTTAGTTGATAATTTAAGGTTCATGTGTCTGTTTCTAATTTTGTTTGGTTTTGACTTTCTATTTAGGGAATGTTCAAGAATGATTGTGGGGTATCACCAAAAGGCGGCGATAGGGAGATTGACCGGTGTTTATAGGAAGTATAATACATTGAAGTTTGGTTATGCATCAAAATGCGAGCCGGCAAAGTTTCTGGTCGAGGAAACTGACGTCTTTTTCCAGAATAACAATTCTTAACGTCCAGAGTAACAACGTTACGTAACCTGTTTCGACATCTTTAATATGATTTTTTAGCAACTTCCCTTGTTGCCTTTAGGGGGGAGGGTTCTTGTGTGTTGACTTTATTTGTGGGGGGTTTGTGAGTCAGATTGACTTTATAACTTCATTGTTTTACTTTACTTATAAACAGTGTTTTACTTATGACAATAATCAAAAGATTATACAAAATTTACAAAGGTTATGCTGCGTTTCGTCTGTATGAATGTTTCCATGTTGAACATATGAAAATCGCCTTTGAAACTCTCCTTGAAATCCTAACAGAATCTCATGTGGATTCTGTTTAGACGGTGTGGGGTAAGGCTACCACCAAAACTAATCGTTGCAAGGGGGTACTGCCACCCTAGATCCGCTGACAACGGGCTGTCATTTTGGAGAGTGAGTCTAACACAATGATCAGTGTTAGATCTTCCCCTTATCAAGTTCGTCAAGCTTATCATAACGTCCTAAAGAACATGAAATATGGTTTATTTATTACCTAAATAGACCGTCATGCTAAGGGATGCTGTTTATTTGGAGTGTGTTTATAAGTTTTAACACTCTTCCTCATGCTTGATGCAACATTAAGAACATGAAATTTATATGCTCGAATTACCTAAGAAGACCATCATGCTATGTTGAAGACAAAGCTGAAGATAGAGCTCGTAAAATTATTGGAATCAACCCCCAACTTCTAATCTTATTGAACACTTAGTCGCCAATGTGGGATAGCCCAATTAAGGGGAGGTCTCAGGTTCAAACCTGGGTAAGGGGGAATAATTTAGTATTATCGGTGTAAAGGAGTAACATTAGCCTTTAAAAAAAATCACTTAGTCTCCAAGGACTTGACAAATGTCTTCACCATCTTGTATAAAGATAAAACTTTTGTATCTGTTAGTCATGAGTTCTAGGTGAGAAAGTCAACCTCTACTAAAATGTGTATCTACACATCAAAGACGAAACATGACAAATATTGTTGGAAACATTTAATGCTAACTCAAGTATAAATTTAGACGGTGATACACATAAAAACGCTAACTGTATTTTTCATGTCGATGATTTGTATCAAAAAAGTTGTTTCATTTGCATGTTTTTATTTGATTTTGAATCAAAGTTGCAAGTTGTTTAAGGTATATGGCATTGCCCAAAATAGTATATGTTTTATTAGGAGAGATAAGGTATAAGTTTTTAAACATATATGTGCTTCACTGGTTCCTGTTTTTCTTATAGGTTCAATATAGAAGGCTATATGCAACCGAGACGAAAACTAGTATTTAGCTAGCGCAAGACAATTTTTGGATAAACCACAAATGAGCGTTCGTAATCATTCGTCGTGTCGATTGCATGAGGTGAGGAGAAGAAGAGTTTACCTTCTAAAGACCACTCAACAAGCGCCCCAAGGATAACGTTACCATAGTGTTTACGGTTTAGGGTTTCAGTCAAGTCAGTTGTCCTTTCCTCTTCTAGATCTTCGAAATTTCGAATTTGCTTGTCGGATGTCCGATTGTTGCTGAAAAGGCTAGAAGCTGTGGATTTGATAGGAAGCATCTTTTTGGTTTTACATATCCATGTATTCATATTAGATTAATGGTACTCTCCTTGAGTTATAATATGATGTGTGGTTTTGTTTATATTGTTATACTTCACTTTTCTTGAATAAATTTTGAGTTCATCAACCTTATTGGATCACTAATTACATAGATTACTAAGAACTTTTTGTTTATATGAAACTATTATAACGAATAATAAATAGAGAAGGTGAGAGTAATTTGCAATGAAAGATAGGATAGGGGAAAAAGATGTCGCGCTTTGTCATTCGATATTGTATTATTCTTGATCTTGATCACACATATTATGGTTTGTAGTTGTTGAGAAACATGTCAATTGGTTAGGATATCGATAAATGGTCGGATTGCGCCATTAGCCATCTGTATCGATTTTGGTTAATTGGCCTTGAATGACCTATGCACGCATGATTCACGAGTAGCGTCCGTAGCATCAACGTACTGGTACTTTGTTTCGGCCCTTGTATCGATATTGAATTTGGCCCTGGACATGGATGCACGATTCACCAGTACCATATATATTTATGTTTGATTTAAATGTGAATGATTTATTCTAAAAGAAGATTGATTGCACTAATACATGACCATTAAGAACTTAACAATTTTTATAACATAAAGAAGATTTATTGCACTACTACATGACCACTAAGAACTTAACAATTTTTATAATATAAAACATTTAAAGTCCTGGCCATGTGTTTTAAGATTAAGATTTGTTTTCAAGTCTTAGAATATATTTCTGTAAACACTTTGATTTGTTTTTATAAAACTTTGACTTTTTATAAAAAAATGTTGGTCCATTTTGTTCTACAAAACTTCATTTAAAATTTGTTTTACAATAAAAAATTATAAAAATTGTGAACGTATGATATTATACGCTTACGACATCAAGATGATAGATTGTGAACGTATGATATTTTTAAGTAGCATCTAGCCTAAATGTTCTTATTATTTTTACCATCATAAAAATTGTGAATTTGTAATAAAAATCCATATATCCAAAAGTTTGTCCTTTTCGTATGATTTAAAACTTGGTTGTTAAAGGATTTCTTTATTCCATATACGACATGCATGTTCATTGTAGTGCGATTAGCCCACACTTTTTGAAGATAGTATGCATGTGGAACGACTGAAATTGTTAACATAACTATTTAAAGCATTTTCCTTATCACATTTTGTGTATTCGTAGTCATGTTTGCACAATTCTGTCTAGAATAACAAAATATGCCTTCATCGTATAAAAATGTACTAATTTATGATTCTAAATCTTTTCATATATAGTTACTTCTTTACTTCTTTAGTACTATGAGTTTCTTTACTTATTTATAGTTTAATTAAAAATTATAGTTTAATTATACCCCGTAGTGTTTTAATTTCTTTATTATTACATTTTACTAAGTTTCAAGATTATATTATTATTTACTATTACAAAAGAATAAATGTGATAACCCTAATCTATATCTATATCTATCTATAATTCTATACTACTAGTGGGAAACCCGCGCGTTGCTGCGGAACCAACGATACGTGACGGAAAAAAGATGCACATCAAGATTACCCGTTTAGTTTCACTATGGGATCTCAAGCCATCAAACAAAGTCCTTATCACCAATATGAGCCTAGTTGTAATAGATAACGCCATAAAATGCTTGATTTCAAAGAAAGTACATAATTGAATGGAACAATAAGCTAAGAGATAGTCTAAAATTTGAAATCATAGGGAATTTTTATATACCGCACTACATAATTTTCTAAAACAAAAGTTGGAGAAAATATACAAGTTTAAGGAAAAAAAACATAATAGGTGCCTGTGCCGGGTTTTTTATGGTGTCTTTAAAATCTTCTAAAAAGTCACATTAGTATAGCTTTTCAATGTTCTTAATCACTAACTTCAATCAGGTGTATATTAGTGTCATCTATGAGAGTAGAGTTCTATCAAATGTACATAGGTAGCTTGTTTAACCCTACAGCCAAATAATCGAATCAAAATCTGAAAAAAAAAATCAAAAACTTGAATTATGAAAATAAACCCTTCAAGCTTATGAAACTATTCATCTCAGTAACAGAAACACTCTACCTGCAAGAACCAACATCAGACCAAGTCAACAACAACACAAAAAAGTCAAACAAAAAATCAACAAGATCATGAAAAGATTCATACCCACTTGACGACATTCATTATACAAGCAGAAATTCTTGTTTTAAGATGAAAATACACGAAATTTTTGAAAATATATGGCTCATATTAAAATCAGCAGCCATGACAAGTTGCATCTTCATTCTATTATATGTAAAGATACGTCCTCTTTGTTCTATAACTACACAGAAGAAACGTTCCATTTCAAGAACCGATAATGAAAGAATGTACTTCAGCCCAGCTAGAAACCATATACAAAATGCCCGATAACCCCTTCCAACCAAACGCACTTCCTTCGACGTGCACTTTTTGTTTCTTTATTAAAGCAGAAAATAACGGAACAAACGAAACACCAAAATGGGTTGCGATTTTTCGAAGGCTTGAAGTTGAAGCAATAACTGCCAATATCAGCTTCTAGAAGGCAAAGCAAGTCGCCAACCGAGTCACCAATGTAAATCGTCAGATTTGTTTTGTCACTTTCGTCGCTATTTTTAAGAATATTGGTAAAAGCTTGAAGCTTGTCAATAGGGGTCTCGATCTTTTTGATGATTTCGCTAGTGTATAGAGAGTTTTCGTACAAGAACTCATTCGCGTGTACATTCATTGTGGGTATGCCCCCTGATCACTTGATGACAAATAATGAATTTTTATTGATAGGTTTGATGTATAAGTAATTAAGTAGAAAAGTTATCTATTACAAGATAAGTTAGGAGTTACAATAATCATTTACCTGAAGAGAAAGAAGACGGATTAAGATCAGCACACCAACAGTATGATAGAACGTGAGCATTCACATTTAAATGTTGGTTGTTGGTGATGCTTTGAAAGAAACTCATGCAACCATCATGAAGAATAAGGTGTTCACCAGCACGTGTAATATCTTCAAGATTCAAACCCTTGAGTACATTCGATTCAATCACCTTCTTGTTCGCCCTCCTCTCAAATTCTTGTTCAAGTGCCATCTTCAGTCCCTCATAATCAAACTCCTCAACTGCAAAACCACCATAAAAAATTAAAAAAAATCATATAAAACCATCCAACCCGCAAACTATTTTTGTCCAACTTTTATAATAGTTAATGTGACGTACAATTGCATAAATGAACTTTCAGCAACTTTTAACTTATTTGACCCGTTTGACCCATTTGACGTGTTACCTTTTTAGCAAAAGTTTTAAGATAAAACACAACCCGATTAAACATTTAACACCATCACATACAACCAGGCACCCCTATAAGAATGCCAAACAATCACTTACAATAAACGATTGTACCTTTCTGATTGGTCAGCATATTTTCTATGCACCGTTCATACTCTTCTGTGTACTCTCTCTTGAGTACCTCGCATGTGCTTCTCAAGTCAGCCGAGGACATCCTAGCAATTTGACTTTGACTTTCTGGTTGATTTTGACTTTCGGGTTGACTTTGATCTGATTTTCGTGCTGTAACAATCGCAATCTCAGCCAAAATGGTAGAAGAATCCACCACAGTGCATGTAAGTCAAAATCGGAAAATATCGTAAGACGGTGTTCAGTAGAAATATGCTGCTTTGATAATGGAAGAACCGTCTGTTGATCAACAGGCAGAGATAGAAAGAACTCTATCTCGAGTTTTAATGCTTGATGGTAAAGTTTTTGCATAGTATCAAGCTCTTCGCCCGTCAAAGGAACACTTAACTTGTCTAGCACATCTTCAGTCAGGTGCATTGCTGCCTAAATGTTAAAAAAATATATTAAACCAGAAATCAAGTATCAGCTTCATAGGTCATAAAATATAACAATAAACTGCATGATCAACGATCTTACTCGGGAAGTCCACAGTTATGACAAATGGCCACGTTAGGGCATTCCCTAGCATAGTGCCCCGGTCTTTTGCAATTCTTACACAAATCACTTTGGCTAGAAAAGAAAGAAGCAAACAACAGTAGCTAAGTGATAGATTGTCAATGCTACTTCATACTCCTTGTACCTTACGCATAGACTACCTGTACACATAAGAATTGTGTGTAGACCACCAGTACTTATAGAATTGGCTTCTTTTCATTGTATATAAAGATTACTCAGTGATATCTAGATGTTTTTTTTGTATTTAATCCTTTTTAATATCTTATTAGTTTTTAAGAAACAACAATTTCAGATATCAATATATCATATATATGTAACTTATTAATGTTTTGCCTGAAGATGCATACTCAAGAGCTAGGCAC
Organism: Helianthus annuus; assembly: GCF_002127325.2. NCBI lineage: Eukaryota > Viridiplantae > Streptophyta > Magnoliopsida > Asterales > Asteraceae > Helianthus > Helianthus annuus. The sequence continues at coordinate 114,735,568 of NC_035446.2, forward strand.
CTGAAGAACATGTTAATCAACCGGATCGCTCACTTGTTTCGCCACCTCTAAACCAAATCTATTATGCAAACTTAAAAAGAAAACGTAAATTTTACCCGAAAGTTCCAATCACTCGTGGCCACATTAGAAGTAAGAAAATCAGCAACCTGAGTTAATTGAGGTTAGTAAATGCAAGTTTCAAAGTAATAACATGCATATCAATATTATATAGAAACAATAGGTTACCATCACTTCAAAAACGGAAATCAAGACGTATATTAACAACTTTAATATCGGGATGAATGATCTTAGAATGGCCTGCAAGCAAAAAGAAGGTTAAGAACCGCCAATGCATGATATTACAATGGCGAACAAACGAACAAAATGAACTTACAGTCCTCGTGGAGATAAGCCAATCCTTTCGCAGTTCCTTCCTAGCCCACTTCACCTTCGGCAAAGAGTAGCGATGTAACACCCCGTGTTCTCCAAAGTCAAAGTCAAAGTCAAGTGTTGACTGTTATTGGAATTAAAGATTAATAAAGATTAATTTCACTTTAGTTTCATTTTGATTTTCGTATTATTTGGAGTAAGTGTTGCATAATCAAACTAATCGACCGATAATCGAACTGTGAATCAACGACCAACTGTGGATGGTAGGAAGTAACAACGCAATAAAGCTAGTCAATCAGTAATCAAGCTAATCAAATCAATCATCGAACTCAAGTGTGGGGATTTTTGTACTTTTTATACGTGTGTGTGTGCCTTATGTGTTACTTGTGCATGTTTATTTTTATGTTAAAGTGTGTGGTGAATCAATCAAATCAATCAAGACTCAAAGGTGAATCAAACCCAATGGAAATCGAACCCGAAATGGTTGTAAGGATGCTTGTATGTTAGATATAGTAGTTGGAACTAAAAGTAATTTGATTAGGAATTCTATCATTCTCAAATCATCGTTCATCGAACTCGGAATATCACAAATCGTCGCGAAACACTCAAAACAAGGCAAGCCGATCGAACAGGGCAACCTGATCGAACAGGCCAGCCGATCGAACAGGCTGTTCGATCGGACAGCTGCTCGATCAGGGATGCTGTTCGATCAGCTGACCCTTTCCTCTTTTGGAAGCCTATAAATAGGGCTGTTGATGTGCTCTAAAATATACATATTTTATAAAATTATTCCTACACTTTTGAGTGGCTTTATGGTTGTTTTTTTATTAAAATCCACTCGTAGTTAGTTCGAAGTTGAAATTTAATGGTTTTAAAAGAAAATGAGCTAAAATGGTTTAAAGATGACATTTAATGACTTGAGGTTGTTTAATTTAGTGACAAGTGAATAATGGACGTTGAGGTTAAATGGAATTCAATTAGAAATTAATTATGGAGTTAATAAAAACTTGTTTTGAAAAGAAAATTCTTACTAAACCACATGTAAAAGAAAGAAATTTAAATATGACTCACATTTATTGTCATGGCTTCACTAATATGGGCATTTAACTTATTTGTCTTCAGGAAGATATTAATACATGTGCGATTTTCTTTTGGGCCGTGAGAAGAGAATATGCTTGGACACAAATAATTGGTTGAATATATCTTTGTGAAAGAAGTGGGCCGCCAAAAATCAAATGATTCTGCCAGCCATGTTCACGAGAGATGGGGTGAATTATTTTCTCCTCTTGGGCTTTTGGCATGAAATTAGTGGAGACTAAAAAATTAAAAACCCTAATGTACAAAACAATAGATATTAACGTGGAGGGGGCTGACCTATAGGAGTTTGGACGGCTGATTTTACAGGAGGCTGAGATCGAGAAAAAAAAAAAAGAGTTCAAAGTCACGATCAAGGTTGAGTCACGGTTTCGTAAACGAGTTAGTTTTAGTTTTAATTTACTTTGTGTTATTAAAACTATGAACATGACTTATTTATTTTTTGAGACTTGTTTCTTTTTCTTGACCATGATATTTGGCTAAACTTTTGTAGCTACCTAGGTTTGAGATGATGACTATTTGACTTTGGATTTTGGCTTGGTTGTGAGTATTATTGTTGGATTTATATTTTAGTTAAAAGACTTGTTTATGATTCTATGATGTGTGTGCGTACTTTTTGCTAATTTATAATCTTTTAATGTTTCATGAGCAACTTAGTGAATGTCTTTCATGTTTGGGTGCTCATTAGAATTACTTGCTTTGTGCTTGTAGTTTTCTTTATGGTTTTAGGCCTGAATTCCATAGAAACATTAATTGAGAGTTTAGAGGTAATAAGTATTCTTCTTATTCTATGGCAGAGAGATCTGGTAGGTAGTCAGGTTTGTCTTTGGTATTGGGGGTTGAGTTCAAACGCTGAGAAATCGGGTTTTCTTATACTTCCTTTTATTCTTTGCTTATCTGAGTTATAGATTGAATTTACAGGTTACTCCTTGCACCTCAGGGTGTATTGTGATTGGGAAGTGAGAAATCTAAGTCAATCTAGCGAGTACTTTAGTATAGTTGGAGAGGACGAGAGTCAATCCAACCATCCAGTGAGTTTATAGACCTTTAGGTTTCCTTGTAGGCCTGGCCGAGAAATCAGGGGTTTATTAGGTTAATTGAGGGTAAAATATCTTTAGATCCTGGTTCCAACATAGTTTCCATAGCCAAGTCAATTCCAACTTTATGAGTAAGATTCGAAGCCTAGGTAGTTCTTTCTCATCATTACCTGTTTTCAGCCAGTTCACCATCTCAGTAAGTTAAACCCTTAGTTCATTTAGATTATTAGTTTAATTAGTTAAAACTTCAAACCCAAAAAATACAAATTAAAACCGGTTAAGTAATTAGTTGAGTCAGAGTCTAGTTAGCGTCGCTAGTGTCTCGTGGGTTCGATACTCGGACTTCATTAGGCTTTACTACGTACGATAGGTACACTTGCCTGTCAGTGGTCTAGCATTTAGAGAGTCTTAGTTTATAAATTTAAAACTAGGGTGTCTAGGTTTAGGTTAGTAGTTTTTATAGACCGCATTTGCACATCAAGTTGACTCAGTATCAGAAGAATCCAGGTCAATAGGATTACCTACCATTAAGAGAGTAGAAAGAGCAGAACAAGGTAGAGAGAATAAAAGAAAACTAACTAAAAAAATTACACAACTATACAAGTAGCACAGATTATGTCAATTAAGTCTAATCAAAACTAATAAACGCAATCGCCAAGAGTCCCCGGCAACGGCGCCAAAAACTTGATGTGCAAATGCGGTCTATAAAAACTACTAACCTAAACCTAGACACCCTAGTTTTAAATTTATAAACTAAGACTCTCTAAATGCTAGACCACTGACAGGCAAGTGTACCTATCGTACGTAGTAAAGCCTAATGAAGTCCGAGTATCGAACCCACGAGACACTAGCGACGCTAACTAGACTCTGACTCAACTAATTACTTAACCGGTTTTAATTTGTATTTTTTGGGTTTGAAGTTTTAACTAATTAAACTAATAATCTAAATGAACTAAGGGTTTAACTTACTGAGATGGTGAACTGGCTGAAAACAGGTAATGATGAGAAAGAACTACCTAGGCTTCGAATCTTACTCATAAAGTTGGAATTGACTTGGCTATGGAAACTATGTTGGAACCAGGATCTAAAGATATTTTACCCTCAATTAACCTAATAAACCCCTGATTTCTCGGCCAGGCCTACAAGGAAACCTAAAGGTCTATAAACTCACTGGATGGTTGGATTGACTCTCGTCCTCTCCAACTATACTAAAGTACTCGCTAGATTGACTTAGATTTCTCACTTCCCAATCACAATACACCCTGAGGTGCAAGGAGTAACCTGTAAATTCAATCTATAACTCAGATAAGCAAAGAATAAAAGGAAGTATAAGAAAACCCGATTTCTCAGCGTTTGAACTCAACCCCCAATACCAAAGACAAACCTGACTACCTACCAGATCTCTCTGCCATAGAATAAGAAGAATACTTATTACCTCTAAACTCTCAATTAATGTTTCTATGGAATTCAGGCCTAAAACCATAAAGAAAACTACAAGCACAAAGCAAGTAATTCTAATGAGCACCCAAACATGAAAGACATTCACTAAGTTGCTCATGAAACATTAAAAGATTATAAATTAGCAAAAAGTACGCACACACATCATAGAATCATAAACAAGTCTTTTAACTAAAATATAAATCCAACAATAATACTCACAACCAAGCCAAAATCCAAAGTCAAATAGTCATCATCTCAAACCTAGGTAGCTACAAAAGTTTAGCCAAATATCATGGTCAAGAAAAAGAAACAAGTCTCAAAAAATAAATAAGTCATGTTCATAGTTTTAATAACACAAAGTAAATTAAAACTAAAACTAACTCGTTTACGAAACCGTGACTCAACCTTGATCGTGACTTTGAACTCTTTTTTTTTTTTCTCGATCTCAGCCTCCTGTAAAATCAGCCGTCCAAACTCCTATAGGTCAGCCCCCTCCACGTTAATATCTATTGTTTTGTACATTAGGGTTTTTAATTTTTTAGTCTCCACTAATTTCATGCCAAAAGCCCAAGAGGAGAAAATAATTCACCCCATCTCTCGTGAACATGGCTGGCAGAATCATTTGATTTTTGGCGGCCCACTTCTTTCACAAAGATATATTCAACCAATTATTTGTGTCCAAGCATATTCTCTTCTCACGGCCCAAAAGAAAATCGCACATGTATTAATATCTTCCTGAAGACAAATAAGTTAAATGCCCATATTAGTGAAGCCATGACAATAAATGTGAGTCATATTTAAATTTCTTTCTTTTACATGTGGTTTAGTAAGAATTTTCTTTTCAAAACAAGTTTTTATTAACTCCATAATTAATTTCTAATTGAATTCCATTTAACCTCAACGTCCATTATTCACTTGTCACTAAATTAAACAACCTCAAGTCATTAAATGTCATCTTTAAACCATTTTAGCTCATTTTCTTTTAAAACCATTAAATTTCAACTTCGAACTAACTACGAGTGGATTTTAATAAAAAAACAACCATAAAGCCACTCAAAAGTGTAGGAATAATTTTATAAAATATGTATATTTTAGAGCACATCAGCTGTCCTTGTCAAACTTTCCACTTTTGGAAAAGCTCTGACCGACCAGCCTCTTCTTCTCACTAAATCTCAGATTTCTCTCAAACCGGTAAGTATTTCGTTCTAATCCTTGTACGTTTTTGTTCATTAATCGATTCTCCATCTTTCTATCTTTCAAAACTTGGATTTCACCCATGAAATCGCCAAGATCTAGGTGTTCTTGAGTGATGTCATCATGGTGTTCTTGGTGTTCATCAAGAACTTCATGTTCTTGACTTCATTCAACCATGAATAAGCTAGATCTAACCGATTTCCACATAAATAACCTAAAATCTTCCAAAGATCTTAACATTTCACGGTAGAAAAGGATTGGAAGATGAGTTTTCATCTATCTTTCAACTCTTTTACACTCAAACCGGTGAAAACGAAGCTCGAACCGATTTACAAATCAATCTAAACGAACACATGGTTCAAGATTCGGGTTCTACCGAGAGATATACCGATTCCGGGTTAAACGTTAAACTTGGGTTCCAAACCGTCTCTGACCGAGTTTGGGTGATTCCTGCTCGAGTCAGTAGACTAAATAGGGACTTCAGCTTGGTGGTTCAACTCGTAGTCAAAATATCTCTAAAACATCAACAATTCACGGGAAGAAACAAGTGTTAAGTGATAGGTTAACCAAATCGAGAAGCTGGCCGAACGGCTAGGCTGTTCGATCGAACAGCCCAACCGAACGACTATGCCAGCCGATCGGTTGGGCTAACCGATCGACTAGCACTTAGACCCACCAACTCACCAAAAGTGTAGTATTGACGAGGTACTGTTCGATCGACTACGCCACTCGATTGTAATCATTACTGCTCGGATCATGAGATACTATACTTTAAAACACTTAGACTTTTCGAAACATGGGAATGTCACCCGATCGAACATGCCAACCGATCGAGTGACATATTTGAAAACAATGCAATGCTAACCGATCGGTTGGGCTAACCGATCGAACAGCTGTTCGATCGGCCAACTTGAAAGGTAGTACAAACCATCGTACACAAACACATCCTTCACATCAAAGGAAGAAACAATCCACTTGAAGGAACCAGCCGATCGAGCCAGCCAGCCGATCGAATGGATGTTCGAACGGACTTTCAAACCAATCGAACAGCCCACTCGATCGAACTGCTGTCCGATCGAATGGCCTACTCGATCCAAGTACATTGTTTACTTTTCCGCGTTACTCATCGCTGTGTTATCGAACTATTCAGGCTAACCTATTCTCAGTGCTCCCTTCAATCCACAATCAACCACTGTGAGTATACTCGATCCCTTTTTGCTTTCAGCACTTTTGGGTGTTACATACGTAATCTATCAAATTCACGAACAACACAAACTATTTGAACGCTAACCTACTCGCATGTATTACTTGTCTAAATGATTGCTGTTTATTATGTTTACACGTGGAGTGCTATCTACCTGCTTTAGCAACGTAGTACTATAGTTTGGACTCAGCACCCGTTCACACGGGGGTTGCTAAGGACAATTACTTGCATGGATTACGGTGGTAATCATGTATTGCGAACTGTCTCGGACAGTCAACCCGCAGTCGTTGGTATCGATGGTCCCATGTCGATAATTTACATGCATCGTTTGCCCTTGTGTACGTGCTTGGTTATGCGTAAACTATTCGAACTCTATATGCTATATCAAACTTGTGTACTCACCTTTACATTATATGTATTGACTGTTATTTTAACGTATGTGACAGGTGTTTAAGCTACTAGCGTGCTAGGGAAGCGAGGCAATAATAAGCTTCTAGGAGCCAGTGACCTTAGGACAGTGTCCACGTACCTGTTCCAGGGCCATAATTATCTGTAGATCTTGTACTGGCACCTGTAGTCAGTAAGATTTACGGATAGACGTCTAGAGGTCTTAGAACAATATTTACCTTCGGTTTGTAATAATTAAGAATTTGAGTTGTCGGAACAGTTCCCATATTGTTTGGTTGATTTCTATGATAACTTGTTATTATTTGGGACACGGTATGGGACGTGTTATATAACTGAATTGTATGATAGTTGTTATGGAAACTTCTGAACAATCTGTTTCGCTCAGTGCCGCGCCCCGATGATTCCGCCATCGGTTGGGGTGTGACAGATTGGTATCAGAGCCATAACTATAGGGAATTAGGTTAGACACGATCTAGTCCGGATCGCTGTTTTATAGACCTAGACTATAGTTAGGAACCAAGAGACCAAGTTTATGTGCTTATCTTATGTTGCTTCCTTTTATTCTATCATTACATCCGAACTCCGAGCCAAATTTTGTAATTTGGACGGGATCAGGAGTGAAACCCGCCAATTCCTGCCTAAATTACAAATTTTGCCAATTATTATGTACAAATCTCTATCAACAAACGGGGGAGAATTATACCAAAACAGGGCTGAAAACCCGTAATTTGATGAAATTTTCCTCTAAATTTTCTTAAAACAAGGAAGAAATTGCTGAGCTAGGGGTGAAACCCTAACCTTGGCAGTTATTCCAACTTTAATTTTATCTCGCCAAGGCAATTGACGGACTCCAACGACCCGGACTCACGAGTATGACCTAGAATGCGCATGTATAATGCCCAAGGATCGAGGCAGAAACATGTCCCCTAGAGTCGAAAGTGACGACAAGTCAACTGTGAATAGTTAAATTGCCATGGTTAGTCAAAGTCTAGTAGCCGCAGACAATCCATTTTCCGATTTTGAGTGTTGTTTTGTTGATTTTGTATGAATTACCTGTTTACGTGTTTTGAGATTTGTTGGTTACTCCATTTGTTATCAATCTGCGTGACCTTTGTTGCTACCCCATCTCGATTCAAATCCCTGTTGATGTGATCTAAACGAAACCAGTGTGCTATGCTACGCTATACGACTAAAATAGGCGATACGATGTGATGCTATCCGATACGCAAAACGAACGACACTCGACTTGTAGTTATAGGTTTCTGTTTTCTGACCGCCTCTGTGATAAAAATTGTGTACGTGTTTAGGGAATTAAGTGCTCTACTTGCTTAATTGCGTATGTGCTCTAATTGCTTCTGTGCTTATGTGCCCTATGATTATGTGCTTATGTGACTATGTGTGATACGTGACGAGAAATGCGACGTGATTCTAAGCTTTAGAGATCTAAGAACGTGTGAGACTCAAATTCGTTGTGTTGAGCCTGTGACGATGTCTATTGCAGACCATGTCGTCATCTGGGCAACCTAGATCACGCTCGCGTCTTACCCGCCAGGAGAAAAGAGATCGACGTCTGGCTGCTATCATCTCTAAGACCCTGGCAAAAGCCGTCAGCGATGTGTTCGAGAACGCAAGCAAGTCATCTGAGGAATCCCGAACCCTCACGCCCAAAGATCCCAACAAAGCTACTTTTAGCTTCAAACAATTCAAGGCATGTGGGCCAAAAGAGTTTACCGGTGAAGATGGCCCTACGGCTCTGTTTCATTGGTTTGACTCGGTAGAAGTCACCCTTCGTCAAAGCGGATGCCCAGATCACCTCCGTACTCTCAATGCTACCGGTGTCTTCCAGTCACGAGCTTTGGACTGGTGGACCGCAGAAAGGAACAAGCGCGGGAACGACGCTGCATACGAGCTGACGTGGAAGGAATTGAAAGCGATCATGATGGACGAGTTCTGTCCTCCCCACGAACGCCAAAAGTTGGAGGATGAGTTCTGGGGTATCAAGCAAAAGGAGGGAGACAATGCTGGTCTCACTGCTCGTTTCAAGCAATTGAGTATCATATGTCCCGACCAGGTCAAGACTACTGACATGACCATCAAGAAATACATCCGTGCTCTTCCGGATTGTGTCGCAGATTTTGTTCACGCCTCCAAGCCCGCAACGATCGAGGAAACCTACCTGCTCGCCGCTGAGATTAATGACAAGCGGGTGAAGGCTGGTTTCTGGGATAAGCAAGTCAAGCCCCTGCATCAAGTCACCGCAGCATCAACCGATAACACCACTGCCCAAGCCTCCAAGTCTTCGAGAAGAAGAAAGAAGAACAAAAGTTGCGCTGCCGCAACCACTGCTGCTCCACTACAGTCTGTACCAGCCCAGCAGCAACAACCACAGCGCACTGCGCCAGTGATCAATGCGCCGCCAGCGAAGCGTGCGTACACCGGCCCCCACCCACTCTGTGCTACATGTTCTTATCATCACCCGGTGGGTGTGGCCTGCCGATTCTGTGCCCACTGCAACGTTTACGGGCATTTCACGGCAAGTTGCCGCTATGGTCCCCGTCAAGCTCAAGCTCAAGCTGCTGTTAACCAAGCTCTACTCCCTGCTCCTCAAGCTCCTCAAGCTGCACAGGCCCCGGCAAACAATGTTCGGACCTGCTTTGCATGTGGTGACCCTAATCACTTCGCAAACCGGTGCCCGAACAGGGTGGTGAAACAAGAAGCTCAACAACCCCAGCAACAACAACAACAGCCTCAACAGCAAGCAGCTCACGCCAGAACCTTCAACATCAATGCACGTCAGGCTCAAGCTGACAACAACGTGGTCAATGGTACGTTCCTTGTGAATGGTATATATGCATCATGTTTGTTTGATACTGGAGCCGATAACTGCTTTGTGTCATTTGAATTTGAGAAGCTTCTTAGACGTAAGCGCTCTTATCTTTCGACGCCTTTCGAAGTAGAAGTCGCTACCGGAAGAACCATTGCTGTCAATTCTGTGCTCCGTGATTGTACTCTCAAGCTCAACAATCATATATTTCCGATTAATCTCATCCCAATGCAACTCGGAAGTTTCGATGTCATAGTAGGCATGGACTTTCTTCGTGAAAACCATGCTGAAGTTGTGTGTGCCGATAAGATGATTCGTTTTGTGCTAGCTAGTGGTGATATTCTTTGTGTTTATGGTGAAACTACTGCGAAAGATCTCAAGCTCATGTCCTGTCTCCAAGCTCGCAAATATCTCCGCAAGGAATATCGAGCCTTCTTGGCCAACATTGTTGTAGCAGAGACGGACAAGAAAAAGAAAGTTGAAGTCAATGATGTTCCTGTTGTCCGAGAATTTCCTCAGGTGTTCCCTGATGATCTTCCTGGATTACCCCCAAGTCGTGATATCGACTTTCGAATCGACCTTATTCCAGGAGCTAACCCAGTGGCCGAAGCTCCGTATCGACTCGCTCCATCTGAGATGCGAGAACTCTCAAACCAACTCCAAGAGTTACTTGAAAAAGGCTTTATTCGCCCGAGCACTTCTCCTTGGGGCGCACCAGTCCTTTTCGTCAAAAAGAAGGACGGGTCGTTCCGAATGTGCATCGATTACCGGGAATTGAACAAGCTGACCATCAAGAACCGATACCCCTTACCAAGAATCGATGATCTGTTTGACCAACTACAAGGTGCTCAGTGCTTCTCCAAGATTGATCTACGTTCAGGCTATCATCAGTTGCGGATTCAAGAGGAAGACATACCCAAAACCGCTTTTCGAACCCGATACGGCCACTACGAATTTGTTGTCATGCCTTTTGGTTTGACCAATGCACCCGCGGTCTTTATGGATCTGATGAATCGCGTGTGTAAACCGTTCTTAGACCGTTTTGTCATTGTATTCATCGACGATGTCCTGATCTATTCCAGATCGAGGGCCGAACATGCGCAGCATTTGCGATTGGTTCTCGAGTTGCTTCAGGGAAACCAACTCTACGCCAAATTCTCCAAGTGTGAGTTCTGGTTAGAGGAGGTTCAATTTCTGGGTCACATTGTGAATAGTCGAGGTATACACGTTGATCCTGCAAAGATTGAGGCAGTCAAGGGATGGGTTACGCCAAGGAATCCGTCAGAAGTTCGCTCTTTTCTCGGATTAGCTGGTTACTACCGGCGATTCATCGAAGGATTCTCGAAGATTGCTGTACCGCTTACCTCCCTTACTCATAAAGACAAGCCTTTTGTATGGGGAACCGCGCAGGAGACTGCCTTCCAAACCCTCAAACACATGCTGTGCCATGCACCAGTTCTTACACTGCCGGACGGAAGCAATGACTTCGTCGTCTATTGTGATGCTTCAAACCTTGGACTTGGCTGTGTTCTCATGCAACGAGACAAGGTTATAGCTTACGCATCTCGACAGCTCAAAATCCACGAGAAGAACTATACAACCCATGACCTCGAGCTAGGCGCAGTTGTCTTTGCCTTAAAGATTTGGCGACACTACCTGTATGGTACAAAGTGTACGATCTTCACAGATCACAAGAGCTTACAACATATCTTTAACCAGAGAGAACTCAATATGCGTCAACGCCGATGGGTAGAACTTCTCAACGATTACGACTGTGAGATCCGTTATCACCCAGGCAAGGCGAATGTAGTTGCAGACGCCCTCAGCAGAAAGAATTACATGATAGGTGTTCGAAACATTCAGGCTCAGTATAACCTCGAAGCCCTCATCCGCGAAGCACAACACGCTTGCTTTAACGAGCGTACGTTGAAGAAAGAACGAATCTATCACGATGGAACTCAGCTCGTGAGCAAAGCGAACGGAATATTCTATTATCTGGACCGAATCTGGGTTCCGAGGAGGACAGATTTGCGAAAGATCATCATGAACGAAGCCCACAAATCCCGATATTCCATTCATCCCGGTGCGGACAAAATGTACCAGGACCTTCGCTACAAGTACTGGTGGCCTGGGATGAAAAGGGATATTGCTCTTTATGTTGGTAGCTGTTTAACTTGTGCAAGAGTCAAGGCTGAACACCAAAGACCTTCAGGCTTACTCGAACAACCGCCGATACCCGTATGGAAGTGGGAAAGCATAGCTATGGATTTCATAACTAAGCTTCCGACCACGCCATCAGGTCACGACAGTATTTGGGTTATAGTCGACCGTCTAACCAAATCAGCCCACTTTTTGCCAATACGAGAAGACTACAAGGTGGCCAAGCTAGCCCAAATCTACACCGACGAGATCATTAAGAATCATGGTACGCCTCGAGACATCATTTCTGACCGCGACGCTCGGTTTACATCGAGATTGTGGGAAACTTTTCAAGCAGCTCTTGGTACGACGCTGAATTTGAGTACCGCATTCCACCCGCAAACCGACGGGCAGACCGAAAGAACGATTCGTACTATTGAAGACATGCTCCGTGCGTGTGCTATCGATTTTGGTGGTAGTTGGAGCAAACACCTACCATTAGTCGAATTTTCGTACAATAATAGCTATCACTCCAGCATCGAAATGGCACCTTTCGAAGCCTTGTATGGTAGGAGATGTCGCTCGCCTATTGTATGGCACGAGGTCGGTCATTCGCAATTGACTGGGCCCGAGATTCTGCAAGAAACGACTGACAAGATCCACCAGATAAGGGAAAACTTGGTAAAGGCCCGGGACAGACAAAAGATGTACGCCGATAAACGACGCAGGCCCCGCGAATTTGCAGTTGGCGACTACGTGCTCCTAAAGGTATCACCTTGGAAGGGAGTAGTCCGATTCGGCAAAAGAGGGAAACTTGCGCCTCGATTTGTTGGACCTTTTAAGATTCTGGAAAGGATCGGTAAAGTTGCCTACAAACTCGAATTACCGGAGGAACTCAGCAATGTCCACCCGACTTTCCATATTTCAAACCTTCGAAAATGCGTAGCCGACCACGACGTGATAATACCACTCGACGATCTTCAGGTCAATGAGACCCTACACTTCGTGGAAAAGCCTGTCGAAATCATGGACCGACAGACCAAGCAACTCAGACGCTCTCGCATTCCTATTGTAAAAGTACGATGGGAAGGCAAACGAGGCGCGGAGTTCACTTGGGAACTCGAAAGTGACATGAAGGCCAAGTACCCGCAGTTATTCAGATAGATCTGAAGCATCAAATAGGTAAAATCACACGGCGATGTACGGTTCTCGGCCTAATTTCGGGACGAAATTCCCTAAAGGGGGGGAGACTGTAACACCCCGTGTTCTCCAAAGTCAAAGTCAAAGTCAAGTGTTGACTGTTATTGGAATTAAAGATTAATAAAGATTAATTTCACTTTAGTTTCATTTTGATTTTCGTATTATTTGGAGTAAGTGTTGCATAATCAAACTAATCGACCGATAATCGAACTGTGAATCAACGACCAACTGTGGATGGTAGGAAGTAACAACGCAATAAAGCTAGTCAATCAGTAATCAAGCTAATCAAATCAATCATCGAACTCAAGTGTGGGGATTTTTGTACTTTTTATACGTGTGTGTGTGCCTTATGTGTTACTTGTGCATGTTTATTTTTATGTTAAAGTGTGTGGTGAATCAATCAAATCAATCAAGACTCAAAGGTGAATCAAACCCAATGGAAATCGAACCCGAAATGGTTGTAAGGATGCTTGTATGTTAGATATAGTAGTTGGAACTAAAAGTAATTTGATTAGGAATTCTATCATTCTCAAATCATCGTTCATCGAACTCGGAATATCACAAATCGTCGCGAAACACTCAAAACAAGGCAAGCCGATCGAACAGGGCAACCTGATCGAACAGGCCAGCCGATCGAACAGGCTGTTCGATCGGACAGCTGCTCGATCAGGGATGCTGTTCGATCAGCTGACCCTTTCCTCTTTTGGAAGCCTATAAATAGGGCTGTCCTTGTCAAACTTTCCACTTTTGGAAAAGCTCTGACCGACCAGCCTCTTCTTCTCACTAAATCTCAGATTTCTCTCAAACCGGTAAGTATTTCGTTCTAATCCTTGTACGTTTTTGTTCATTAATCGATTCTCCATCTTTCTATCTTTCAAAACTTGGATTTCACCCATGAAATCGCCAAGATCTAGGTGTTCTTGAGTGATGTCATCATGGTGTTCTTGGTGTTCATCAAGAACTTCATGTTCTTGACTTCATTCAACCATGAATAAGCTAGATCTAACCGATTTCCACATAAATAACCTAAAATCTTCCAAAGATCTTAACATTTCACGGTAGAAAAGGATTGGAAGATGAGTTTTCATCTATCTTTCAACTCTTTTACACTCAAACCGGTGAAAACGAAGCTCGAACCGATTTACAAATCAATCTAAACGAACACATGGTTCAAGATTCGGGTTCTACCGAGAGATATACCGATTCCGGGTTAAACGTTAAACTTGGGTTCCAAACCGTCTCTGACCGAGTTTGGGTGATTCCTGCTCGAGTCAGTAGACTAAATAGGGACTTCAGCTTGGTGGTTCAACTCGTAGTCAAAATATCTCTAAAACATCAACAATTCACGGGAAGAAACAAGTGTTAAGTGATAGGTTAACCAAATCGAGAAGCTGGCCGAACGGCTAGGCTGTTCGATCGAACAGCCCAACCGAACGACTATGCCAGCCGATCGGTTGGGCTAACCGATCGACTAGCACTTAGACCCACCAACTCACCAAAAGTGTAGTATTGACGAGGTACTGTTCGATCGACTACGCCACTCGATTGTAATCATTACTGCTCGGATCATGAGATACTATACTTTAAAACACTTAGACTTTTCGAAACATGGGAATGTCACCCGATCGAACATGCCAACCGATCGAGTGACATATTTGAAAACAATGCAATGCTAACCGATCGGTTGGGCTAACCGATCGAACAGCTGTTCGATCGGCCAACTTGAAAGGTAGTACAAACCATCGTACACAAACACATCCTTCACATCAAAGGAAGAAACAATCCACTTGAAGGAACCAGCCGATCGAGCCAGCCAGCCGATCGAATGGATGTTCGAACGGACTTTCAAACCAATCGAACAGCCCACTCGATCGAACTGCTGTCCGATCGAATGGCCTACTCGATCCAAGTACATTGTTTACTTTTCCGCGTTACTCATCGCTGTGTTATCGAACTATTCAGGCTAACCTATTCTCAGTGCTCCCTTCAATCCACAATCAACCACTGTGAGTATACTCGATCCCTTTTTGCTTTCAGCACTTTTGGGTGTTACATACGTAATCTATCAAATTCACGAACAACACAAACTATTTGAACGCTAACCTACTCGCATGTATTACTTGTCTAAATGATTGCTGTTTATTATGTTTACACGTGGAGTGCTATCTACCTGCTTTAGCAACGTAGTACTATAGTTTGGACTCAGCACCCGTTCACACGGGGGTTGCTAAGGACAATTACTTGCATGGATTACGGTGGTAATCATGTATTGCGAACTGTCTCGGACAGTCAACCCGCAGTCGTTGGTATCGATGGTCCCATGTCGATAATTTACATGCATCGTTTGCCCTTGTGTACGTGCTTGGTTATGCGTAAACTATTCGAACTCTATATGCTATATCAAACTTGTGTACTCACCTTTACATTATATGTATTGACTGTTATTTTAACGTATGTGACAGGTGTTTAAGCTACTAGCGTGCTAGGGAAACGAGGCAATAATAAGCTTCTAGGAGCCAGTGACCTTAGGACAGTGTCCACGTACCTGTTCCAGGGCCATAATTATCTGTAGATCTTGTACTGGCACCTGTAGTCAGTAAGATTTACGGATAGACGTCTAGAGGTCTTAGAACAATATTTACCTTCGGTTTGTAATAATTAAGAATTTGAGTTGTCGGAACAGTTCCCATATTGTTTGGTTGATTTCTATGATAACTTGTTATTATTTGGGACACGGTATGGGACGTGTTATATAACTGAATTGTATGATAGTTGTTATGGAAACTTCTGAACAATCTGTTTCGCTCAGTGCCGCGCCCCGATGATTCCGCCATCGGTTGGGGTGTGACAAGCGAAGCTCCCCTTTCGGGTAGGCGAGCGGTGTTTCGCATGCGGCTTCGAAGCCGAGGGTGCCCCTTCCCCTCTTGTACTGAATTTGAATCCAAAGTTACTGGAATCGGTTCAGAGCTCTTAATTTTTAACTAAAATTCCTAACAAAGTTCTAAACGTTATAATCAACAATATTGAAAGTAACAATATGAGAATGTCCAATACCGACACCGTAATCATCCTTCAATTGTTGTACAATCGCCAGAAAACCAAGCTCGAGTAGTCCTGAGGCATTAATGGTTATCAATCACAAACTTGATGTTAGCCAAAAAAAAACATAGCCCTAACATCATATCATACACAATAAAAATATCAAAACGGTAAAAAAGAATCAGACCCATCACCTCACCTGATAATGATATATCGACACCCTTTATTTCGCCCCTCTCAAACATCCTTCCTTAACGATCAAATACACAACATATGTGTAAACACAGGGATCTTGTGATTTCACCCTAAAAATAGAACAAAAAAAAAACAACAAATTAGGTAAAACTTAAGCCTGGAAATAACCTAGAAATTGGCCTCTCCTGCTGAGACGTACATTGAATATTTTGAATGGATCAGAAGAAAGACATAGAAGAGAATTGGGCGGCCGTCGATTTAGGGTTGATGTCTGCAAAAGTAAAAACCCTAATTTTGAATCTGAACGTATATAGAAACAATAATATCAGTAAAACAATGAAGAAATGGAACAAAATTACCTGAATTTGGTATGGAATTAACAAGAAGTGAGGATCGGCGTGCCAAATCGGAAGTGGTCACAAGCGAACGATTGATCGAACACCATCTCTTGATTATTGCGTGAAAGGAAAGCAGGAGAGGCGGTTGAAATGTGAGTAAACTATTCAACTGCAGGAGAAAAAACGTAGAATAACCTAATTGACGGATTTGGAGACTGGAAACGAAGGGGCACCATTCAATTCTCATTTGATAGCAAATGGAAGCCATTCAATCGCCGATGAACGCATGTCATAAATGAGGGTTTCTAAAATTTCATGGACGAAATTCCTATATTAACCCTACTGCGTCTTAAAATTTTCTACACTTTCCTAATATATACCTTTTAAATGGCTTGAAGTCTCTTGTACCTAATGCTTCTAAATTTGTATGTGTAGTAAAATTACAATCTTGTCCATCACTTCTCCTTTTTATAATAGTATAGATATAATAAAAGAAACCTGTTTTGAGACACTTGTCATTCTCTCATTTAATTAATTAAAATTATTAATAATACTAATAATAATAATATTTAATCTAAATCAATACAAATTTTTATTATTAATAATATTTAATCAAATCTAAAATCTAATCTAATACAAATTTTTATTATCAATAATTATTATTTACCAAATTGACACTTTTTTATTTAGTTTACCCTTATCTCATATTTTATGAAAAAAATATCAATTATTCTATCTCTTATTTTTTCAATCTCAACTCACAATTTTTGATAAATTTAAATTTGTTTCCTACCAAACACAATTAAAATTTTATACTGTCTGTTGTTCAAGTTTTTAAGGATGTAATTTTTTTATCATTTGGTAGATTTATTCAACCTGATTATACACAGGTTTTTTAAAGATACGACGTTTTTAGTATTTAGTATACAAAATTACATTTATTTAATCTGTGTAAATACACATGGTTTTTAAAGATATAACTTTTTTTTATTATTTGATATATAAAATTACATTTATTTAACCCGTACAATTTGCAAGTTTCATAAAGATATAACTTTTTATTATTTAACATATAAAAATACATTTATTCAACCCGTGTAATACACGGGGTTCTAACCTAGTATATAAAAATATACTATATAGTGCAAGTGTCCAACTATTCAATTGCTTTTTTGGGCTGTTATATGAGTCGTGAAAGTATTTAATTTCGTTTGTAATAAACGTGTGATGATTTTTTTAAACCATTACCAATGATAATTTGATAGAAAACTAACCAAATTTTGTATCTTTTCATATTTCCAGATGTGGTATCTATATATATATATATAAAGATCCACTATAAGAGCATTTTTGACTAGAGATGTGTAAAGAATGTTGGATTAAATAGGAATGTTGGATTTTTAAGAGTCCGGTCTCCATTGATTTGGATTTTGAGAGTACAACCCACACTGATTTTTAGTTCAAGCTCTGTCTGTTTTGAAATGGTAAAATTTCCTTCGCTGGTAACAATTGTTTTTCATGTTCTTGTTTACGACTCTAAAGAAGTTAAGTCATTTCCGATTCACCTGAAACCGACTTGTTAAAAACTTAAATCGAGCGAATTTAAACAAGCTAAAATGAAGTTTAAGTCTTCGTATGGTAAATGAATTTGATTAGATTCAAAAGTTTATATAACTTTGTTTAATAAAACTAAATAGGCATACTATGGAGAAAAATGCTCGGATAGTCCCTATGGTTTCGCCTTTTTTCACCTATAGTCCCCAACTTTCTAAAATTACCTGAATAGTCCCCAAGTTTTCAATTTTTGTTCCCGGATAGTCCCTGGCTCTAACTTCAGTTTATTTTCTCTGTTAAAAGGGTGTGAAATGTCAAAAATACCCTTTCCTTAAAAAGGCCAAACCACAGGGACTATCCGGGCATCTTCTTCATTTTTATTTATAAAACCCCACCACCACCCTTCATCTTCAACCTCCACCCACCATCGCCCTCCTCCACCCTCCAATTCACTAATTCTTTCTTCAATAGCTTTCAATGAATGTGGGAATTCACTGAAACCCGGAATATCCAAAACATTTGACAAGTAACACAAAAATTAAATTTCTAGGGTTCCAAATCGCTCCACCTTCCTTCAACCCCCAATTCCCCCCAATTTTCTCACAATTCATCAAAAATTATCAGAAAAAAATCTCATTTTTCTTGTGGAAATTTCGTCTCTGTTCATCGGCATGGACTGATTCCCTTAGCCGGCCTCTGATTTCCGCTACAAATCGATCAAGGTAACGTGATTTCCATCAATTAGATCAGGAATATATCGGAATATATGTAATTACAATGAGGAAGTTGTTTATCTCATTTTTCTTGTGTGTAGTTATTACGGTGTTTCGGTTTCATGAGGAAGTTGTGACAGTTCCAACCTAAGTTTGTATTTAGAAAAGTCTGTGTTAAGTTGTTTATCTCGATCGGTGATATCGTTTACTTTTAGACGCTTGATTGGTAGGGGGTAGGGATTCGGTCGGTGAAGAGAAAGCTTGACGAAAGAGATGATGAGGATGTATTGGTCATACCTGGGCTTTCGAATTCTGATGTGGCTCGTGTCGACATTGAATATGAATGTATGGCTTTACAGGAAATGGTCAAAAGTCAACAGGAAACAATTCAGGATTTGTCGGTTGAGTTAGATGAAGAGAGAAATGCGGCCTCATCGGCTGCAATGAAGCCATGTCTATGATCTTAAGGTTACAGGGTGAGAAGGCCGAAGTCCAGATGGAGGCCCGACAGTTTAAACGGTTTTTAGAGGAAAAGATGGCCCATGATCAGGAAGAAGTTATGGCATTGGAGGATTTGTTATACCAAAGAGAACAGACCATAGAAGCTTTGACTTGTGAAGTACATGCGTATAAACACCGAATGTTGAGTTATGGGCTCACGGAAGACGAAGCAGGTGGAGATATTTATAGCGAGACACATTTTGAGCTCCCTACATATAAACACCACTTGACGGTGAAATGATCGACATCGAGAAGCACACATTTGGTGAATCCCCACATTCATTGAAAGCTATTAAAGAAAGAATCAGTGAATTGGAGGGTGGAGGAAGGTGATGGTGGGTGGAGGTTGAAGATGAAGTGTGGTGGTAGGGTTTTATAAATAAAAATGAAGAAGATGCCTGGATAGTCCCTGTGGTTTGGCCTTTTTAAGGAAAGGGTATTTTTGACATTTCACACCCTCTTAACAGAGAAAACAAACTGAAGTTAGACCCAGGGACTATCCGGGAACAAAAATTGAAAACTTGGGGACTATTCAAGTAATTTTAGAAAGTTGGGGACTATAGGTGAAAAAAGGCGAAACCACAGGGACTATCCGGGCATTTTTCTCCATACTATGTTATATAATAGCATTTATCTTTTTTTTTTTTTTTGAACGGCATATAATAGCATTTATCTAGTCATAAAACCACATTAAACTTTAGACATAGGCTCTCCAACCAAATCCAATTATCCAAATAATACTTTTGTTTAGCCTAGGCTTATTTTGTCAAAATCACTAATAATCAACAGTCTGATAGCGACCACATCTTAAAAAAAAAAACACAATAATAAATAATCATTTTAAATACTATAAATAAAAAGAAAGCATTTACTGTACCAAAAAGAGTTCCTCCTTCCCCAAGTTTTCTCCACACCATTTCGATTCTACAATTCTCAGCTTTTCTTCACAAATCACTTCACCGATCGATCAAACACTTCTTCAATTCGATTCACACAACGATAATCTACATCCAATTGCTCAAAAAACCACAGATTAACGGTGGATTCGATGGGCGGCGGAAGCGGTGATGACGGTGTGGAATCGAACACGGTTGCCGGTGGTGACGCCGTTACCGTTAACGTACGGTGTTCTAACGGCACGAAGTTCTCCGTTCAGGCGAGCCTTGAGTCGTCTGTTGAGTCGTTTAAGTCTGTTGTTGCTCAGAATTGTGATATACCTGCGGAACAGCAGCGGTTGATTTATAAAGGAAGGATTCTGAAGGATGATCAGACGCTTAAGAGCTACGGTATATTGTTATTCTTGTTGTTATTATGTTATGTGTTTTTGGATTGATTGTGTTTTGTTGTGATTGTGAATTTGGGGTTGAAATGGTAGGGTTTGTGTGTTTGTGACTTGTGTGGACTGTGTTCGTGTGATCGGAAGGTGATACAGTGTTATAGTTGTCATGTTTATATACGATTATTGATGACATGAATGTGATTAATTTGCTATGAGGTCTATCGAGTATGCTTAACCGATATGCTATAACATGTGAACCTGTATTACAAGAGAAAGAAAACAAAAGTTATTTTACTTGTTGTAAAATAGTAAAATAAAAAAAAAAGACTACTGATTTGGGACATATGCAGTGATTGATATTTGGTTGAATGGTTGGCTTTGGCTAATAATGAGAAGTTCACATGATGAATATATCTGATAATAATCTAATATGTATATGGAATTATGGATATGTGGTAATACTTATCTAGATATGTTTATGAGTATATTGTGTAATTTCGTCTGTTATGAGTATCATCATGAAGCAGTCAGATGGTAGAAGTAGCCTTCTATACCATATGAAGAAGCAGTGGCGGAACTAGACCTTCAACTCAGGGGTATCCCAATTTTTTTTAGGGGTGTCCTCGTACTTGTTCAGGGGTGTCCTTTGTATAAAAATAGGAAAAAAAAATTTTTTTACACTACTGGTAAAAGCTTGAGCCGTAGCCCGGGCTACGCCCGTTTACACTACAGGTCCGCCCCTGTGAAGAAGTGAAGAACTAGAGGCAGCTTTTACAAATGGTGTGCATACATAAATTGAAACGTTTAAAACTTACTAGTCAGGAAGAGTAGAGTTTAAGGGCAAATAAGGCTAGAACTAATTACGGCAAGATTTGCATGTTATTCAGAAACATGGTTTTAATAGACGCTGTATAGAAACAAATTCATGTATAGTCAACTTAGAGGAAACAGTTTGTGAGTTGAGTTAGCCTCATGCATCCGAAGGAACTTTACTTATATAGACATTGAAATTTCCAATATTGAGGTACAAGTTTAGATAATTATAAGTCTCCAATGGAAACAGAAAAAAAAAAACTAAACAAGTCACCATCTTGATGAACTAGCTTTCCATGTTCTTTTATGCTAACTTGTTTCATTTTTATGCATGATGCTTTTGTTTCAAATATTTGGTAGCTAAGTAATCTGTGTTGTTATGTTGTGCTATTTATTTATGTGATTTACACTTTTATAGGCATGGAGGCAGATCACACTGTTCACTTGGTACGTGGTTTTGTTCCGGCAACATCTACCCCAGCGGGTGGGGCTCCTACCAGAGCAAATACTACTACACCTTCTGCAGGGGAAGCTCGTTCGGTTGAAGGTGATACCATAGGTGGAACCGGTCTTGGTGGCTCACTATTTCCCGGACTTGGTCTGGGTGGTTTGGGAGGTAATGGTGGCATGTTTGGAGCAGGACTTCCAGAATTGGAACAAATGCAACAGCAGTTGACTCAAAACCCTAACATGATGCGAGAAATCATGGATCTGCCTCTTGTTCAGAATCTATTAAACAATCCAGATATCATGCGCAACATGATGATGAACAACCCTCAAATGCGTGAAATCATTGAAAGGAATCCAGAACTTGGTCATATGCTTAATGATCCCGCAATTCTTCGTCAAACAATGGAGGCTGCAAGGAACCCTGAACTCATGCGTGAAATGATGCGTAACACTGATAGAGCAATGAGTAATATTGAATCTTCTCCTGAAGGGTTTAATATGCTTAGGAGAATGTATGAAAACGTTCAGGAGCCTTTTCTGAATGCAACCACAATGGGCGGCGGTGGTGGTGATACAACCAACGATAACTCAAATCCCTTTGCCGCTCTTTTGGGTGGTGGTCAGGCGGGCCCACCTCGTGATCGAACGGCTACTCCTACAACCACTGGTGCTGACACAACTGGTTCTCCCGCTCCAAATACTAATCCACTTCCTAATCCCTGGGCTGCTGGTGGTAAGCTTTTGTTGACCCGTATTCTGATATATGTATATAGGTTAATAGATATTGGTATTTAATTTAGTGTGAGTTTGCAGGTGGAGCTAACCAAACAAATGCTGCTGCAACAAACCCTAGTGGGACCACTAGGTCACCGCGAGCTGGTGGCTTAGGTGGACTTGGTGCTCCAGGTCTCGAGGGCTTGTTTGGTGGCACTACTCCTGATCCGAATTCAATGAGTCAACTTATGCAAAATCCAGCTATTTCTCAGATGATGCAAAGTCTCCTTTCAAACCCTCAATATATGAATCAGGTGATTGCTCTGTGTTTTGCAAGTTTAGATATTTTTCTTTGTTACGATGCAATACTTCTTACTAAACAATTATATTATTCAGATACTTGGTCTCAATCCACAAATGCGAACCATGCTCGAGTCAAACCCTCAATTGAGAGAGATGATGCAAAATCCGGACTTCATTCGTCAGTTAACTTCTCCAGAGACCATGCAGGTAAATCAGTTAACAACTCTGAAAACATTTTTACGTTACTAAATTGGTATCGAGATAACTATGAAAAAGGTTTTGAATGAGAATTCTTTTTTTTGGTTATAATTTAAGAGCTTGTGTTATTGAAGTTGTCCATTCTTAGTTCATAAATTTATAGAAAGAATATTCCTGTATGGAATGTCATTGAGAAGAAATATAGGGAGTAATTTTTTTTACAACTCAAGTGGAGAAAATGAAAATCCAGTGAAGTTGCCTTATATAGTTATATGGCATATATAATATTCATAAAAGTGTATACCGTATGTCTGATGGATGGAAGTGTGGTCTTTAAGATTGGATTATCACATGCTAATCTATGCATGTGATATGGAATAATCATGATCAGTTGGTCATGCGACATGTTAAGGTTAGGTTACTAGGAGGTTAATCGTCGTATATCCGTAAAATACATGGTTTTTTAATTAAATATATATCAAGATGCGATCGAGCCGGGGGTCTCACTGGAAGCAGCCTCTCTAATCCTACGGGGGTAGAGGTAAGGTTGTCTACATCTTACCCTCCTCGGACCCTACCTTAGCTTTGCTATTGGTGGGATTTACTGAGTATGATGATATATCAAGATGCTAGTATTAATGACATGTTATAAATCAATTTTATTTTCCAAAACAGTAATAATAAATGAGATGAAAAGAGTTGACAATCAGACCGGTGGACAAACGACACCCATTTGAAAAAAAAAGTTACATGTTCATGTAGTATAACTTTTAAAGTACTCATCATTGATTATGGTTGTTAACTCCTTAGCTTAATTTAATCATGTTGTCTTGTTAATGGCCTTAAAAGTGTATCCAGTTTGTTATAACTTGCACAATAATGTACATGGTTGTTAACCTTTTACGATTCATGTGGTATATATTAGAATTAGAGAAGACTATTCTTGAATATTGTTACTTAGTCGATCTACATGCCGCAATTTGAGTATTTTGGGTCACGAGTCAACAAACATCCGTATGCAAATGAAGTTTTTGACTTCAATTATTTGTATTTAATTATATGGGCTGACTTTCTTCTACCTTTTATGTCTTTATTTGTCATTTTATGTTTTTTTGTTCACTCATTTTCTTAACCTGATTATGTTTACTCTTATTACAGCAAATGATGACATTACAACAGTCTCTTTTCTCTGGCCTTGGTCAGCAACAAACCAACCGGTATACATTTGAACTTTACATGAAATATATAGAAGATTGCGTGAGTTGACTACAAATCTCTGCTTATATAACTTCTTTCAAGTTTGAAAATGTTTTTTTTCTTTTGTGTGTGTGAAATGATTTCACCTTATATTGGGTTAATATATGCTTCTGATTAGTTGGTCATTTGGTTCATTGTTTCATATAAAATTGACATGTCTGATATGCAGGGATGCTGGTCAAACTGGTGGAGGAACAGGTATATTTGTGTCTATAATTTCATGTCTTTAAATTTGGTTAATTTATTCAAAGGGAAATAATGCATTTTTGGACATTTTGGAAAACCCCTTGCATGTAATGTATTTCTTGTTTTTGAAACGTTGTACCACCGGTCTTCACGTGTGTGTTTTTGTGGCAATAGCAGGTTCTCCTAATAACATGAATCTTAACATGGATATGCTTATGAACATGTTTGGCAGCCTTGGAACTGGTGGCTTTACACCGCCAAATAATTCAAATGGTAATATATCTGCTAGAGGTGGCAAATACGGGCGGGTCGGATGGGTTGTATTATTGATCGAAAATGGCAAACTTTTATTCAAGACTTCAAGTTGAAAAAATATATGTCGACTCAAAACACTTTTTTGTCCACAATTATAAAAAACCAACTTACAAATTTTTAGCTTGTCCGATGATCACGGAACTTAAACAATTCTAATAATCATCTAGCTTTTGATATGTTTTCTTTTAAGCTTTTTTTTAAAAAAATTTACCCACTTGACTTGTTAGAGATACATAATAACCAAATTGCCACCTCGAATATCCATCATCATTTTGTCTCATCTTTGTTCATTTACCCATAAATTCAAGATATTTTTTTTTTCATAAATACTAGTGCCACCAGAAGAACTGTATGCTACCCAACTCGCGCAGCTTCAAGAAATGGGATTTTTTGATACCCGAGAGAATCTTCAAGCACTGACCGCCACCCGAGGTAATGTGCATGCTGCCGTTGAGCGGCTATTGGGAAATCTGGGTCAATAAGAATTTGTAATCGTTACATATATATAATATGATATATCACATATATACCGTATCAGTAAAACACATGAGGAACGGGTCTGTTTGGATCTGAGCCAAATATGTTGGATTAAGTGCATAAATGTTTTCTGTATGATTTTGGAAATTGCCTTACCTGTTTTGCTAATGATATTGTTCATTAACTTGACTTGGTGTGATTCTGGTGCCTGTAACAGCATATATTGTAGAAACTTTGTTGTCTCCAAAATTTATTACGCTTGTAAATAATTCAAAAAGAATTCTGGCAAATAAAACCGAATTTGTTATGAAAACCGATTTTGTTCAGGAATTTAAAGCCAATGGTTGCTAGATATGTTAAATATATTTGTTATTTCGTATGGTTTTACTTTGCTAATTCATCTTCGTTTGTTTGCTTTCTCTTTCTTGTTCTATACATATTATATTAAAAAATAGAAGTATAAATTACAAATATGGTATGAACCTAAAACGAGATTCGTCGGTTATGTTTAGTGTAAATAGAGTTGGATTGGTTTGGCTAACACATTTAGCTATAAGTGGGTTGGCTTGATCTTGTGGGTTCACTGGTTATCCTGTATAGTTGTAGAGATTTTGTGTTAAAAGTTTAACTAGTGTAGAGTATTTTGGGTCAAAACTTAGAATATTATGGAGTTAATTTACAACTTTAAAGTGACAATATGTAATTCTAAACAAATTTGTTTAATCGGGTCATGTTTGTGTCCATCTTACAAGACTTGTATTTGATAATTTGAGTTTGTGTCTAATATGATTTTCAAGTCCGCAATTACCGTTAGTTCTGTTATAATCGCTAGCCCATGAAAGTGTCCTATTCCGCACCTGCACATCAGCCCAAAGGGGCTCCAAACACTGTGCCAAATGGGTGCCCCGCCCCGTCATTTTCAGTAATGTAAATTATTGTATTTTTACGCGTATTTTTTTCGAAACTAGTGTAAATTAGTGCAAGTATTGAGCCTGTCACTCACCGAATTGAAAATTTATAGTTCCCCTGACTTTTGGCCCTTACCATAAAAAATTTCAAGCTCCGTCACTACGTGAAATTGGTAACGAGTGTGAAGTGCTTGGGCATGGGTACGTGTGGATTTTTTTTTCAGTCAATGAAAACCCTCCGAATAGAGAGAGGGTTACCACTTACCAATAGTCTAAACAAACTTCCAATTACTTTGAAACCAAATTTTATTGAATTTAAAAATTCAAAGTAGTTATTTTGACTTCCAATGCTTCCTCTATATGCACCATAATCAAGTGGATTTGTATTCGAATTTCCGAGTAAGTCTCGACCAATGGGTTGTAACATTTTTTTTTATTTTTTTATTATTTTTTTATTCTTTTCATACCATATAAATAAGACTGATAATCTTGTTATTATTTCATTCAACACCACAAAAACAAGAGTACAAGACCAGGAAAGAAAAAAAAGAAAAATCATATGATCTAAAGAACTAGAAACCATAGAGATCTATTAAATATTAGTTCCAACTTTAGAAAATGAAACAACAAATAAAAATCATAATCAAACAACAAGCATAAAGTATATTATAAGGTGGTAATAAAACTAGTCTTTAAATGTTCCAACAACGTAGGCAAGAATGTGTTCTTTTTAAGGAAGGTTTACGGTTTTAAATACGCGTAAGGAGGCCAATAAAGATGAAACTCGATCTTGTAAGTTACAGGTGACCCAACCAGATTAACCGGAGATGATGTTATATAACCTTGAACAAACAGAAAATCACCGGTCCCACCTACAACGGGATGGTTTGAAGGCTTAATGTTATTTGTGACACCAACAATGGAGATTGAACCTTTGTGTTTTTTCAAATTCAAAGTGACTTTACCAACAGTGATGCTTTGAAGCCCGTCTAGTCCAGAAGTGATCGCGGATCCTTCAGATGTTCCAACAAGTTTTGAAGTGTGATTTGGTTTAAGAGTTAAGGGATCTTGAAAGACAAACATGGTCCCAAACGGAGCCGTGGTCAGGCTTAAAGGTGGACCGGCGACTCCTTGTATGACGAAGTAAGCGGTTTTGTTTAAGGTTTCTTGTTGGTAGAGTGTAAAGTGGAGAGATTTGAGTCCATGTTGTTGATGGTGGTGGTGGTGTGTGGTGGCTTCAAGTGGAATTAGGACAAAGAGAAGAGTGGCAAAGAAATGCATCAAGGGAGCCATTGCAAATGTATATGTGAATGCCAATCTATAGTGGGATTAATATATAAATAATGGAATACAAAGACTATAGGAAAAAAAGAACCTTTTGTATTTGTTGTCAATGGGAAGTTAGACTAAGTTGTATGTCTTCCTCGTACTCGTGACTTTTCTAAGTCTTTTATTTGTTTTTTTCAAACATTAAAATAATAGAGTTGAGGAATCAAGGGAACCAATTTTAATTATCCGTTAATTTGAATCTAAAGGATCGTTTGGTTCACGGAATATTTACTCCGGAATTAGAATGTCTGAAAGGAATTGGAATTAACTCTAATAGCAATTAGTGATTTAGTGTTGTGTTTGGTTTGTATAGTTGTTAAGGGAATTTGAATGCAAAAATAAATCATTTACAAAATTACCCTGTATAACCTCACTCCTAGATATAATAAGGTGAATAACGGAAAGGCGTGGGTATTTTGGTAATCTTAAAACAATCTTTTGGAAAATTTATAGTTCCTTCCCATATTGGAAGAATTGTTAAATTCTTATGGAATATGGAGGGAATGTTTTCCAATTTTAATTCCACCAATAAACCAACAAACACAGATTCTAAACGAAAGTTTTCAAATTCCAATTTCATTTCCTTCGAATTTCATGAACAAAACGACCCCTAACAATTTTAATTGATGTAACACTTAGGTCAAATGAGATTAATAGATTTTGGTTTGAAAAACCATTAAAAATATGGATTAAACATAGACAATCAAAATGATTCAAATAATTAGATAACTAACAAATATAAGGGGACACCAAACCTTTACTTCATTTGTTCTAATTAAGGAGGATTATAACGTTTGATGTGAGGATGTATGTTCTAGGTGTGATTAAACGTGCTATTTGTGTTACAGAACATCCCTTTCTTTATGTTACTCGAAATGTTTGTTAATATTCAAATATGCTTGAAATACTCTATAATGTGACAAAAATGGAGTAAATTAAACAACAATGGGCATATGTTCTTTTTGTTTAGATGTTGATCAGTTCTGATTTAGACATACTGGAAAACATGAATAACATACTTGATTGCAGCAGTACAGGCCAACAGAGAATCCAGATGAAGACGCAACAATAAGGTTTGACATGATTGTCAGCTTGATCTGGTTCCTCCTTAGGGTGCAATCTAATGATGGTGATGAAGAAACCGAATAGGGTGTTCGGTTATGGAGAGAGGGGGCGATTTCATAATGATGTTATTGTGATTGGAGTCTAACCCTTTAACCCTCTAATTATTTCCTTATATATGCACCCAAGAGGAAACCCTAATTAGTTAATAATGGTAATAAGGTCCATCAACAATTACCAACTAATTATTTAATAGGTTGTTATATATTTTGATCTATTATTATATAAATGATTATAATGGCCATATATAAATAAATACATTATTTATTTATTCTTACATTCTCCCACTTGGCCGAGTTATCATTTATTATGAGCATTAGATAAGCCTGGTTAGGAGTTAACACTCATTTTAGCCTTAAACAAGAACTATAGCAGAGAAATACAGCCGTTGAATCATTATGCGACTCAGGACCCCCATTAGTCATACTATAGCCTTAATTTAAAACCTAATCGTTATGATCTAAATGCGCATAAGCCCTTTGTTTGATTTTTAATTAATTTGTCTGTATGCCATTATACCGGTTTAACATATGCTTAGAGACATACAAAATCAAACTGATGAGGAAGATTAACTAATACTTAGTCATTCATAATACGATATGCAGTTGCGCACGACCATCAATTAATACCCGTCTATGAGCTCTCTTAATAAGACTTAGGGGTAATAGCCCTTCAGTTATAGGATCCTTAAGCATATCATGAATGTATTCGATACAAAGACTTAGTTTCCTCAATTCGTTCATAAACGAATAATTAATTGCGTATCGAAACTTAATGCAGCACCTCTCGAACTGTTACTGTTCAAGGAGTCATGGTAGCTGACTTTATCACAATAAGACTTCAATATATTAATTATATGGAGTTAATAAACTTATAAGTCCACTAATAAATTTCCAACAACATTTAGTGACTATATTATGTCGTAATAAATTAGGTTGTTGATATCAGTTTATATTGACTCCTCCATGAGATAGGTTGTGTCTGCTGACATAAGAATATACCCGAAATTACATTTTGTCATCTTTGAACATTACAAAATTAGAGTAATAAACCGGGTTGAGTTCTCACTTTTTCTTTAAGTTATAGCCTCTCGTTTCTTTTAAAGATATTGTAATACTCCATTAGATGCTTCACAATAATCTAGACATATCTAGTGTGTTGCAATGTGAGTAATATCTAAACGAGTATAGAATTGAACTTACATAAGGCTTCTAATTAATGAAGCGTAAATAAATAATCTCATTTATCCTATTATCCTCTAAAGGAAGAGCGGTATTGTTTGTTACTATCACACCCCGATTTCCACACGTTTCACCGGTGGGCCCGGTGGGGGATTACCGTGACGTAGTTGGCAACAATATAGTCAAACAACACAATAATTAAATGCACAGCGGAAGCATAAAGATAGATATATTGCAACCAACAAATGTAATATCCAAGTATCACAAGTAGTCGAAATAATCCACAGGGGATCAAAATAAAATAGGAAATAATGTTCAACAGATAGTGGCATCCAAGCTTGCGAGACTCTAACGATGCTAAGGAGTGGCCAACCTATTTCGTGTAGAACCTGCATTTAATCTTTTTGGGGAAAATACGTCAGTTTACACTGGTAAATACATTCAACCGACATTTTGTAAAAGGTTTAATAAAATTGATTTAAATGCACAAGGCACAAACTTTTATAACTTGGGATAATTAATCAAATTTAATCTTGTAAAAGAATTACATGTTCGTTATGCGTTCAGTCGCCCGGTTCGTGTCGGGTTTAAGGTTATTTGACACACCACATAGTACAAAACCGCGACGGGAAAGCCAACGGTTATACCTTTATAAGTATGGACACATTGTCGGGTGTACGCCTACACCCGCGTGTCAAGGTCGTGGCCATTTCGTAAAATGATGCCAAGGATATCCGGGACATGGTCATTAAACTCCCAAAAGCGTAAAACAACCAAACCAATTTTTAAACGAGTCATATTGATAATACTCAACTACTAATGAATTGAGGTCAATTGCCCGACCAAGTGGTATTTTATATACCATACCCCTAGCCGGTATAAGGGGAAATAAGTTAAAAGTATTTACCTGAGCAAGTAATAACCACAACAAGCAAATGCAAGTATCTTTTACTGGTCTCCTATTCTGGAACGAAGGTTTATAATAACCTATTAGAATCCTAACGGGTCTTTAATTCAGCCTAAGCTTAGACTGGTTAGTTTCAAAGGATAAATACGGTTTAATCGTATGAAAGGCGAAAACCGGGAATGGAATGTGGTTTGGACCCAACAAGTTCGGAGACTTGTATATTATGGGTAAACTAAACACATTCTGGATTTTGAGATGAAAATGACAAGGTTTGACCTGTTTCGGCTAATTTATGTAAACTAGTTACATAAACCGGACCGAACACGTAAATGGCTTAGTGGGTAACCGAAAGAGTCCTACACAGGTTTCCTAAGTCAATATGCTCTACAGAGGTTGTGGTATCTGAGTTTTCTGAACAGGTTATAAAGTTCAAAATACTTTATTTATTATTTAAAATTAGTGGTAACTGGATTCGTGTCAAAATACTATGTAGAACTCATTTTATGTTCGAAAAGGGTATATTCGGTATTTACCAAATCAACGCCATAACCGCAGGTTATGAGCAGGTTAAAAATAATTAAAAATCTTTAAAAATCCCAAAATATTATATTACAACAGGGTGTGAAAGGTTTGGTGTCGAAATTTGGGTTTAGATAGGCTTTATGCTAATTGCACCGATTAATCATTAAAGTTTTCTAAATTGCGCTATTTAGCATAACTCCTATTCTAGACCTCGGATTGACATAAAATTTTTGGGACATGTTTAGATCATTGCAATAATGATCTAAGTCGGTTAAAACACCAAACAAGGTCTACAAGAGTTCCTAGATCACCAACAAGTGTCCCTAAGTGCTAGGGGTCGTTTAGGGGACGCCCATGCTCTTGCAATAATGATCTAAGTCGGTTAAAACACCAAACAGTGCTTCTGTCCGCTTTTTTTGTATCTGGGACATTGACGCGGCCCGCGTAAGGGTCCTCTTAACCTTCACGCGGCCCGTCTGAATCCTTTTGTTAGAACCCATGTCTTTCACTATCAGCGCGGCCCGCGTAAAGCCCTTTGCAACCTTTACGCGGCCCGCCTGAGACCTGCTGTAAGATTTTCAAATCTTTTTCAATTATTACAGTCGGCTCTTGGCGTTTCGAAGGAGTAACCTTGCGTTTTGGGCCTTTCTTATTTACGAATAAGGGCCTCCGGACTTTTACCCAACTTATTAATCCTCGGTTATTTTATTATTACCCGAAAAGTCATAACTTTCAATGTTTGACGCTTTTCACCCCTCGCATACGAATTCGATCATAACTTTCTCATTTTATAACGGAACTTGATGAAATTTATATCATGCATTCTAGTGAGCATATTTTATCGTTACAAAGCCTCGGGTATGCCAAAGGGTCACTCAGAGGTATAACTTAAACATGTTGACACATTTGGCCCCTGTAGTTTGTAACTCCTCACCTTCTTCCACATTTCGTTCCGTATGATCCATGATTCATTTGTTTCAAGGTACGAGCATCATTTAGGGTTACTGTAAAGTATATTTATCCTTTGTTGACATTTTGAACCTCTGAATTCACATACTTTCTATGTTTGTCAACTTTAGTCCCTCTTTAGTATTCTTTAACACGTCTAGGTTTATGACACGTGTCAATACATTATAGGACGCAAATTTTCGAGGTGTTACATCCTCACCCCCTTAAAAGAAATCTCGACCTAGAGATTTACTGAAACAAATGAGGGTACTTTTCTTTCATTGTGGATTCTACCTCCCACGTGTACTCGGGACCTCTACGGGCATCCCATTTTACCTTTACAATCGGTATATACTTCCTCCGAAGCTTCTTAACCTGTCGGTCCTCGATCGACACCGATTTTTCAATAAACTTTAAGCTCTCATCGATGTGTACATCTGTATGCGGTATAACTAGCGATTCATCAGCGAAACACTTCTTTAGATTGCAGATATGGAACACATTGTGGATACCACTGAGCTCTTCCGGTAAGTTTAACTTATAGGCAACCGATCCGACACGTTCGATTACTTCGAACGGTCCAATGTATCTCGGGCTCAATTTGCCTTTCTTACCAAATCGCATCACTCCTTTCCAGGGTGATACTTTAAGTAATACCTTGTCACCTACTTCGAAGTTGAAAGGTTTACGCTTCAAATCTGCGTAGCTTTTCTGCCTATCTCGGGCAGCTTTCAAACGGTCGCGAATTTGGACAATCTTGTCTGTTGTTTCAAAAATTATATCAGGTCCTGTCATTTGGACATCTCCAACTTCCGCC
This sequence comes from Helianthus annuus, assembly GCF_002127325.2. Classification (NCBI taxonomy): domain Eukaryota; kingdom Viridiplantae; phylum Streptophyta; class Magnoliopsida; order Asterales; family Asteraceae; genus Helianthus; species Helianthus annuus. The sequence goes on from NC_035446.2 coordinate 114,768,544, forward strand.
CAACAAACGGGCGTTCTACACTTTCTACCATACAAGGCCTCAAAAGGAGCAGCCTTAATGCTCGTATGGTAGCTGTTGTTGTATGAGAACTCGACTAATGGTAGGTGGTTATCCCAACTACCACCTAAATCAATCACACATGCACGAAGCATGTCTTCCAAAGTCTGGATTGTACGCTCACTCTGTCCGTCTGTCTGAGGGTGGTAAGCCGTACCGAAGTTTAAGTGCGTGCCCAAAGACTGTTGGAAACTTTTCCAAAAGTGTGACGTGTACCTGGTATCCCTATCCGAAATAATAGCCACGGATACTCCATGCAGAGATACAATCTTGTCGACGTACAATTGTGCCAACATGTCGGAGCTATAAGTCTCCTTAATGGGTAGGAAATGTGCTGACTTAGTCAACCTATCAACTATGACCCATATTGTATCATTTCCTTTCTCTGTCTTTGGCAGCTTGGTGATGAAATCCATCGTCACCATTTCCCACTTCCACTCGGGAAGTTCAGGCTGTTGCAGCAAGCCTGACGGCTTTTGATGTTCAGCTTTGACTTGCGCACAAGTCAAACACTTTGCTACATAGGTGGCTATAGACTTCTTCAAGCCTATCCACCAAAAGTTTGCCTTCAAATCCTGGTACATCTTGTCCGCTCCAGGATGAACGGAATATCGGGAACTGTGGGCTTCCTGAAGGATAACGTCCCGAAGACCTCCATAAACAGGAACCCATATCCTTCCATTTAATCTCAGAATTCCGTCTTTGCTATAGGATAACTGTTCTTCAGTTACTCCTAGCTTTTCGTTAGGATAGTTAGCTTCTGACACAGCTTCCTTCTGTGCAGCTAACAATCGTTCATTCAGACTGTTCTTGATTTCAATGCTCTTGGCATTGATCCTTATTGGTTTCACTCTTTCTTTTCTGCTCAAGGCATCTGCAACTACGTTGGCCTCGCCTGGATGGTATCTTATTTCACAGTCATAATCGTTCAGAGTTTCCATCCAACGTCGCTGTCTCATATTCAAATCTTTCTGATTGAACAGGTGCTGAAGGCTCTTGTGACCAGAATAGATCACGAATTTAATGCCATACAAATAGTGCCTCCATAGCTTTAGTGCAAATACAACGGCACCCAACTCCAAGTCATGGGTGGTGTAATTCTTTTCGTGCACTTTTAACTGATGTGAAGCATAGGTAATGACCTTGCCTTTCTGCATAAGCACACACCCCATCCCGGTGTGTGATGCATCACAGTATACTACAAATTCTTCCATTCCTTCCGGCAATGTCAACACAGGAGCATTGCTTAGCTCCTGCTTAAGGATATCAAAAGCTTCTTGCTGCTTAGGGCCCCGATTAAACTTTATATTCTTTCTAGTCAAAGAAGTTAGGGGTGCAGCAATCCTTGAAAAATTTTCGATGAAGCGCCTGTAGTATCCCGCTAGCCCTAAGAAACTGCGAATCTCTGTAGGCGTCTTCGGTTCCTGTCAATTCATGACGGCTTCAACCTTGGCGGGATCCACTTGGATACCACGCTCACTGACTACATGTCCAAGGAATTGAACTTCTCGTAGCCAAAATTCACATTTAGAGAATTTGGCATAAAGCTTTTCCTGATAAAGCAGTTTAAGAATACATCGAAGACCATAACGAGTCCTAAATGCAGTCTTGTGCACATCTTCGTCCTTGACCTTCAATTGATGGTAGCCTGACCTTAGATCAATCTTGGAAAAGTAGCTTGCTCCTTGCAACTGATCGAACAGATCGTCGATCCTGGGCAAAGGATACCTATTCTTGATAGTAACCTTATTAAGCTCACGGTAATCGATGCATAGACGCATCGAACCATCTTTCTTTTTGACGAACAAGATTGGTGCTCCCCATGGAGACGAACTAGGTCTAACAAAACCTTTGGCTAGCAGATCATCTAGCTGCGTTCTCAATTCTTTCATTTCTGTTGGTGCCAATCTATAAGGTGCTCTTGCAATATGCGCTGCTCCTGGAATGATGTCGATACTGAATTCCACTTGCCTATCTGGTGGCAAACCAGGCAGTTCTTCCGGGAAAACTTCAGGGTAGTCAGAGATGACTGGGATGTCTTCAATCTTGGGTTTCTCCTCACCAATGGTCACCTGTGCCATATAAATGACACATCCCTTCTTCAAACATCTGGATGCCTTTAGCATAAACAGTTGCGCAGGCAATCCATGCCGAGTATCTCCCTGAATGGTAAGTGGTTCTCCAGACGGAGTCTTGATTACCACTTGTTTCTCGTTGCACACAATCTGAGCTTGGTTATGCGATATCCAATCCATACCCAACACTATGTCGAAACCAGCTAGTTTAAAGGGTAACAGGGATAAAGGAAATGAGTGGTTCCTAATGGATATGACACATCCATCTAACACAGTTGAGACTGTTTCCATAGTCCCATCTGCTAGCTCTACCTCATAATTCACATTCAAGGTTTTAACAGGCAATTTTAACAACTCACAAAACTTACTATCACAAAGGATTTATCTGCTCCAGAATCAAATAATACTCTTGCGAATACATCATTAATGAGAAACGTACCGGTTATAACGTTGTCGTTCTGGATAGCCTCTTGAACATTCATCTGAAAGACCCTGGCATTGGTCTTTTTCCCTTCTTCAGCCTTCTTTACCAGCTTTGGGCAGTTGGTCTTTATATGCCCTTTTTCATTGCAACTATAACAAGTTGCATCCTTTAGTTTCTTGCATTCAAGAGTCCTATGCTCAGAGGACTTGCAAATCCCACACGCTTTCGGCTGGGATTTATGTTCATACCTGCACCTCCCGAAATGGTGCTTATTGCAAACCTTGCACTTGGGCTTATCGCCCGACTGTTGGTCATTCTTCTTGGTCTCAGACCCCTTCTTGTGGTCGTGGTTCCCCCTATGCTTCTTGCTCGACCGACGCGAATTATCATCTTCACGTTTCCTTTTCTCAGTGTCAGCATTTCTCAATGATCTCTGTCTCACTGCATCCAGTGTGAGAGACAGAGATATATCTGCTACGGATCTAAATGTAGTGGGCCGAGAGGCCTTCACGCTAGCTTTGATTTCTGGGGCCAGACCCCCAATGAAACGCGCGATCCGTTTGGGTTCCGGGGTCACAAGGTACGGAACCAATCTGGACAGGGTGTTGAAACTTGTAAAATATGCCTGGCAATCCAAGTTCTTCATGACCAGAGATAGGAAATCAGATTCTATCTTCTCAACCTCGTGTTGAGGGCAGTAGTTTTCTTTAATGAGAGCAACAAATTGCTCCCATGACATGTTGTACAGAGCAATCTTTCCTAAGGCTTGAACCAATGACCTCCACCACGCTAGGGCTTCACCCTTAAATGATTGAGATACAAACTTCACCACATCCCTCTCAGCACAACCACTAATGTCCACAACAGTGTCCATTTCATCCAGCCAGGTCATGCAATCCACAGCGCCTTTTTCCCCAGTAAAATCTCGGGGCTTGCAGGAAACAAAATACTTATATGTGCAACCCTTGGCGCGAGGTGCATTATCGAACACTATCTTCTTAGGACGGGCACTATTCTCATTTGATGAGTGCCGATCATCATCTTTCTTAGGTTTAGAGGGTGGTTTTCTATGAGATTCAGAATGGGTTCTTGGTTTAGAGTGTGGTGCAGATCGGGTCCCACTTCGAGACTCGCTGTATTCTTCATACTGCCACTCTAAGGCCTCTTTCACAGCGTTGTCTACTAACGCTTTTAATTCAACACCCGTTATATTAACTTGGGCGTTATCATTCTCATTCTCGTTTGGATGACTGTTATTTCCGTCCGATTCAGCCATTGAAATCTTGAGCTGCTACAAAAGATAATAACAGAAGTCTTATTCGGGAGTTTATTATGGAATTACCCTTATTGGGTAATTCATCAACCATGGTAAACATAGACCATATCTAGTTAATTTGTTACTCACAGTTATTTAGGATTTTAATATAACTTATCCTAATTACAAATAATATTGTTAGTGGCACTGAAGCCTAGTCACTAGGACGTTTTTATATTATAAGCCAGGATTTCAGAGAATCAAGGCATGCAGGTTTGGACATAGTTCCTTACCTTTCTGACAGGGAGTCATAGACTACAACTGTCTTTTGTCTTATATGACAATGAGTATAGCCCGTAGGCACTACATCACTAATGGATGCCTGATAAGTGATCATCTACTTGATGAGGTAAACCCATGATTTATAAATCATTAATTTAGGTTTTGGGGATCCTTAGAAGGATCCTTGTGTAAAATGACACGTGTGATTTTAACGAATCACGTCTGCCAGGAGTGTTAACATGTTTACAGAGGTTAACCAGAATCTGAATCTTTTAATCAGGTCTTACCATCTTGGCCGGGTCTTATAATGACACTAGGCTAGGTTTCACCATTAAGATTCTTTATTTAATAACTGGTAGGCAAATTAATTAAAAAGGAATGATTTTTGATTTATTTATTTCATATAATTACGCATATAATGACAGAGTTGAAATTTATAAACTTAACATTCCAATGCATATAAAAAGTTACACACTGCCCTAAACGGGACTTTTAAAAGACGAAATACCTACGCAGAGGTTATACAGAAAACAAGTCCTCGCAGGGACCAAATACTAGGATAGATGTCCACGCAGGGACTGAAAGGCAAGTCCACGCAGGGACTAAACACACAATAAATGTCCACGAGGGACTTGATTAAAATAGGAAATACAATTGTACATATAGAGACTAATGATCTCGCTTCTTCTTCCCTTTTAACAGGTTTGCTAGCCCTTTGAGAAATCCACGATTGTTCTTACGCTCTTGCTCAAAGTCTCGTTCCACTCTGTTTAAACGGTGGAGGATTTCTTCCTGTTCTGGTGGGGAAAAACACGGCTGTTGCGATAAGTGTTGAGCTGGAGTTCTAGCGGGTATCGGGTACCCATGAGTCGAGTATCCCATTCCCCAAGGTGCTTCATAACGTACCTCAGGGTGAAGGGCGTGGTAGTTTGTTGTCGTTTCTATGTATGGGTCGCCACCCATATAGTTGTAGTGAGTGTGAGCTGGCTGCTCAAACGGGTTGTACGCTGTGGAACCGGCGTACGCATGTATCGGGTTATCATAGCCGAATGGTGGCGGAGGTGGTGCAACTGGTGCAGAATTCACCTCTGCAGGGTGACTCGAAGGTCCACCCATTTGTGGGTCATCTAGCAGTGGCGGAAAATGACTGCCACTGGAGTGTCGAGGGGTGCTGAAATGAAAATCCCCTCTTCGTGCAGATATCCACGCGCCTGATCTCCTACGCCTTGGCGGATCCGGAGGTGCTTGTTGAACTGGTGGCGGAGGAGTCGGTGGCGTGACTGCCACGAAACGTGAATCCTCGGAAGGATCCTGCTGCTGCTGTTGTTGCTGGTGAGGTAAAGAATGGTGAGAGGGTGTAAAGTACCACTCCCACTGGTTGAACCTCGCCTGGTAACTGTCGGGACCCTGATAAGGTGTTCCATGGAAGGATGACCCATCAGAGATCTCGATTGGATGGTTGGGGGTACCTCTTGCAGGTTCGATGGGATCCGTGTCCTCGTCCATATCCATCGCATTGTCCTCGGAGAAATGGTCCTCTGGTCCTAGAGGGTTAAAACCTACTGGTTCCTGAACATAGTCTGCCGGGTTGAACTGGCCTTGGAAGAAAGGAGTGGGGTCGCCGTAGGAACGGTGCAAAACAGAACGCTGGAGAGGTATGAATGAAGGCTGAGGGTTATCGTGCTCGTTTTCTGAGTTTGGTCCAAAAGAGTGACGGTATGAAGGTGTCGAACTGTGTGAGGTAGACCGTCTAGCGGGCTCAAAGAGGTTCCTCCTACGCCTCTGAGGTTCTTCACTCCTTGTGCTGGAAGGAGCTCGCATGTGTGAAGGTTCGGCCTCGTGATCATTGTGAGTAGTGATCGTCCCTTTGCCTCTTCCTCCTCTTCTGATTGCTGGTGGCATAATTCCTGCTTATACAATTTTAAATCAACAACAAACAATAAAGGACAACTAGAACAATAATTCGAATTTGTCCTATGTTCTTGTCTAGACTCGAGTATGTGCAATTGTGTCATTGAGATTAAACACATAAGGATAGTGTTTAATTCACTCAACGTTGGCTCTGATACCAACCTGTCACACCCCGATTTCCACACGTTTCACCGGTGGGCCCGGTGGGGGATTACCGTGATGTAGTTGGCAACAATAAAGTCAAACAACACAATAATTAAATGCACAGCGGAAGCATAAAGATAGATATATTTCAACCAACAAATGTAATATCCAAGTATCACAAGTAGTCGAAATAATCCACAGGGGATCAAAATAAAATAGGAAATAATGTTCAACAGATAGTGGCATCCAAGCTTGCGAGACTCTAACGATGCTAAGGAGTGGCCAGCCTATTTCGTGTAGAACCTGCATTTAATCTTTTTGGGGAAAATACGTCAGTTTACACTGGTAAATACATTCAACCGACATTTTGTAAAAGGTTTAATAAAATTGATTTAATGCACAAGGCACAAACTTTTATAACTTGGGATAATTAATCAAATCTAATCTTGTAAAAGAATTACATGTTCGTTATGCGTTCAGTCGCCCGGTTCGTGCCGGGTTTAAGGTTAATTGACACACCACATAGTACAAAACTGCGGCGGGAAAGCCAACAGTTATACCTTTATAAGTATGGACACATTGTCGGGTGTACGCCTACACCCGCGTGTCAAGGTCGTGGCCATTTCGTAAAATGATGCCAAGGATATCCGGGACATGGTCATTAAACTCCCAAAAGCGTAAAACAACCAAACCAATTTTTAAACGGGTCATATTGATAATACTCAACTACTAATGAATTAAGGTCAATTGCCCGACCAAGTGGTATTTTATATACCATACCCCAAGCCCGTATAATGGGAAATAAGTTAAAAGTATTTACCTGAGCAAGTAATAACCACAACAAGAAAATGCAAGTATCTTTTACTGGTCTCCTATTCTGGAACGAAGGTTTATAATAACCTATTAGAATCCTAACGGGTCTTTAATTCAGCCTAAGCTTAGACTGGTTAGTTTCAAAGGATAAATACGGTTTAATCGCATGAAAGGCGAAAACCGGGAATGGAATGTGGTTTGGATCCAACAAGTTCGGATACTTGTATATTATAGGTAAACTAAACACATTCTGGATTTTGAGATGAAAACGACAAGGTTTGACCTGTTTCGGCTAATTTATGTAAACTAGTTACATAAACCGGACCGAACACGTAAATGGCTTAGTGGGTAACCGAAAGAGTCCTACACAGGTTTCCTAAGTCAATATGCTCTACAGAGGTTGGGGTATCAGTAGGATACCTTCCATTATGCCCGTAACGAGTTTAATCCCAATACACGCCCCGTAGGGGTATTTTGGTCATGTTGAAGATTATAAAAGAGATTTCCGGGTTCTACAGGAAATTTGAGTTTTCTGAACAGGTTATAAAGTTCAAAATACTTTATTTATTATTTAAAATTAGTGGTAACTGGATTCGTGTCAAAATACTATGTAGAACTCATTTTATGTTCGAAAAGGGTATATTCGGTATTTACCGAATTAACGCCATAACCGCAGGTTATGAGCAGGTTAAAAATAATTAAAAATCTTTAAAAATCCCAAAATATTATATTACAACAGGGTGTGAAAGGTTTGGTGTCGAAATTTGGGTTTAGATAGGCTTTATGCTAATTGCGCCGATTAATCATTAAAGTTTTCTAAATTGCGCTATTTAGCATAACTCCTATTCTAGACCTCGGATTGACATAAAATTTTTGGGACATGTTTAGAAATCAGTAACTAAGGTTATTGTCCTTTCGCATATCCAAAAATTCTCGTTTTAAAGTCAAAAGGGCATTATGGTCAACATTTAAGCATATAACGGAAATGTGCAAACGAATCGGACAAACAATGGACCAGCCACAGAGGGTTATACCATCATGTAACCTGGTCCTAAGAGAGTCCTAAGGCATATCTAAAACATACCAAAGTGGGTCAGAACTGAAGTCAAAGCAAAAGTCAAAGCTTTGCGACTTTCGGTTCCGAACCGGGTCAAAACAGTAAATGGTCGGATCAAACAAGCTTAGACCAGTTATAATACTTATTATCAAGTTATATGAGTGTTAAAATAGGTTACATGCCATCTAAATTGTTAATTATGCGCTAAATCGAAAATTAGCATTCTGTTGACTTTTTCTAAGCAACCTTGACCCGACATTTGGACTAGTTAGAGTGGGAATCAGAGGGTGCCCTTTTAAGGGTTTAATGCCCACATAATTACCAACATATAACTACCTTTGATTCGACTAATCACTGGACCATTTGTGATTAATCGTTAAGTCAATCGTTAGTTACGACGGATTGACTTTTAAGCTATAACTAAGCAAAAACTTAACTAAGAAGGGTGGAGCACACTTACGGAAGTCCTATGCACGATTTGTGAAGCTTAGAGAGAAGTCTTTAGCTCCAGAAATGCTCCAATATGCAGATGGAAGGTGTGAAGAACTTGTTGCAACTTAGTGGCCTTTTATAGTGCTCATAAGCTCTTAGATCATTGACAACAAGGTCTACAAGAGTTCCTAGATCACCAACAAGTGTCCCTAAGTGCTAGGGGTCGTTTAGGGGATGCCCATGCTCTTGCAATAATGATCTAAGTCGGTTAAAAACACCAAACAGTGCTTCTGTCCGCTTTTTCTGTATCTGGGACATTGACGCGGCCCGCGTAAGGGTCCTCTTAACCTTCACGCGGCCCGTCTGAATCCTTTTGTCAGAACCCATATCTTTCACTGTCAGCGCGGCCCGCGTAAAGCCCTTTGCAACCTTTACGCGGCCCGCCTGAGACCTGCTGTAAGATTTTCAAATCTTTTTCAATTATTACAGTCGGCTCTTGGCATTTCGAAGGGGTAACTTTGCGTTTTGGGCCTTTCTTATTTACGAATAAGGGTCTCGGGACTTTTACCCTACTTATTAATCCTCGGTTATTTTATTATTACCCGAAAAGTCATAACTTTCAATGTTTGACGCTTTTCACCCCTCGCATACGAATTCGATCATAACTTTCTCATTTTATAACGGAACTTGATGAAATTTATATCGTGCATTCTAGTGAGCATATTTTATCGTTACAAAGCCTCGGGTATGCCAAAGGGTCACTCAGAGGTATAACTTAAACATGTTGACACATTTGGCCCCTGTTGTTTGTAACTCCTCACCTTCTTCCACATTTCGTTCCGTATGATCCATGATTCATTTGTTTAAAGGTACGAGCATCATTTAGGGTTACTGTAAAGTATATTTATCCTTTGTTGACATTTTGAACCTTTGAATTCACATACTTTCTATGTTTGTCAACTTTAGTCCCTCTTTAGTATTCTTTAACACGTCTAGGTTTATGACACGTGTCAATACATTACAGGACGCAAATTTTCGAGGTGTTACAGTTACATATGTAAGGACCCATTTAATGTTAAACTTATGGGACGGAACTAATTTCCCATTGGGTCTATCTCGGCATGTGATGATATCTATCACGTAAGAGATATCTCTGAGATCTATTATATCAAAGTTTGTGTTAACAATGCTTTGACTTATGTAACATATACTTGTCAAAAGAATATTATCATCTATATAGACAAGTTTATCTTAGTTGCTCCCACTCATTTTGAGGTATGTACATGGATTTTATTGGCTTAAAGACAGACTGTTCTTTAACCTTAAGTTTAGAACTTTCAGGTTGCTTTATGAACATGTAAATGTGTCATCCAATTGTTAGGGAAAATTGTTTTTAATGTTCATCTAATGCAGCTCAAACTATTATAAGCTACTAGAACATTGATGATCCAAAGAAATCTTTGATAATTTATCTCTTCCTAAGTATAACCTTTGACAATCAATCATGCTTCTTAGTGTCTTAACGTTTATATATTAGGATTTGGTTTAGTTATGAACACTCTTAGGTAATTCAATCAAATCCCAAACAGTATATGAACATACAAAATCGGTTTTACTAGAAAACAATTTTATTCCATTCAGAGGATTGATTGACGCTAATGGCTTAATTTGAAGAGATAGGATTAGTAAACATTTCCAAAATCCATTTCAACTTCAGTTAGAGAGGTTATGTAATCATCAAAGTTAATAGGCTTTTAAACCTAGATGACCTCTGGAGTTGATTATTGGGTTTATTAGAAGTTTCAGTTTTATGGATTAGCTCTTGGTTAGGTTGCTATCATTTTCATTCTAAGTTTGTAAGAGTTGGTACTGTATGGTGTACAAGAGGTGTAATCGGAGTTAAATTCGGAGTGAAATTTAATGACACTCTTCCCCCCGCCTCTTGTTGTCACACCCCAACCGATGGCGGAATCATCGGGGCGCGGCACTGAGCGAAACAGATTGTCCAGAAGTTTCCATAACAACTATATTTACCAGATATTTAAAGCAACACGTCCCATACCATGTCATAAATGATAAAATAATTATTACAGAAAAGATCTAGTCAAATTGTTCTGTTTCGACAACTCAGATTTTTATTACAGACAATTGTTTATTATTGACCTAGGTCTTTCCTAGCCTCGATTTCACAGCAAAGAAAGCAAATAAGCATCCTAAGCACCTGTCACATACGTTAAAGTAAAAGTCAATACACATAGTGTAAAGGTGAGCATACAAGTTTAATAGATATAATAGAGTTCGAAATTGATTTCGCATAACCAGCACATACACATAGTGAAATGAGGCGTGTTAGTTATCGACATGAAACTATCGATACCAATGACTGCGGGTTGACTGCCCAGGGCAGTTCGCGATACACACTCACCACTGTGAGCCATGTAACTAATTGTCCTTAATAACCCCTGAGTGATCAGGTGCTGAGTCCAAACTATAGTACTATCGTTGCTAAGGCAGGTAGACAACATCCATGTGTAAACATAACAAACAAGCATTCATTAAGTCACGTATAACATATGGTAACGGTTAGTGTTAAAAGTATTTCATAGTGTATTCGATGTGATTTAGAATAAGTAACGTATGTAACACCCAAAAGTGCATAAAACAAAAAGGGATCGAGTATACTCACAACGGTTGATGGATTGAAGGGAGCTCTAGAGAGTAGGGTTAGCCTGAACAGATTGATAGCATAACGATAAGCGACGCGTAAAACGGAACAAGTGAAGGTGGGGTCGATCAGCAGTTCGATCGGATGGTAGTCCGATCGGACGACCGGTCGTTCGGTTGACAGTCCGCTCGGATGGTCATCCGGTCCGATGACCTTTCGAGTGGATTGTTTCTTCCTTTGAGAAGGATGTGTTTGTGTATGATGGTTTGACCTTTGAAGTTTTCGTTGTAGCATTTTGAAAATATTGAAGTATCTCTACCTTTCAGATCGATCGATCGAACGACCGTTCGATCGGGCGACAGTCCGATAGGTTGGACACTTTTTAGAGGGAACAAGTTCACAGCAGGTTGGAACTCGATCGGACGGTTGTTCGATCGGGTGGCATCCTTTGTGCATTGAACATGTTGAAAATTGTTTAAGTGTTTGAAGTTTCGAAACATCACACAGTCGGATGGTCGGTCGATCGAGTGGTAGCTCGATTGGACGGCAATCCGTTCGGTGTTCCAAAAGTCTTGAGAGTTGATTTGAAAATTAAGGTGGGACCAAGGTGCAAGTCGTTCGGATTGGCCAGTCGTTCGGATTGGCTGTTCGATCGAACAGCAGTCCGATCGGACGAAACCCCGTCCTGGTCGTCCTGTTCGTCTTACACTTGGTTGTTTTGATTGTTTGTCGTTTTATCGAGATGTTTTGATAACGTATTAAGCAACAAAACTTTGTCACTACTTGGTACCCCTGATCGGACAGGAATCACCCAAATCCGACCAGTTAACTGTTCGAGACGGTGTTCCATGTTTAACTCGAAATTGGCAGTCTCGTGGATAACATCCAGATCTTGAACCAACACCACCACCGGAATGAGTAGTAAGTCGGCACAAGCTCTGATTCTATCGGTTTTGAATGCATTGAGTGTAAAAGAGTTGAAAGAAAGTTGGAAAACCATCTTTCCATTATTTTTATTGTGAATATGTTTAGATCTTATGAAAGATCTTTGTTTGTTTATGTGGAAATCGGTTAGATCTAAGTTGTTCTTGGTGGATTGAGGCCAAAACATGAAGTTCTTCAAGAACACATGATGACGTCATCCTAGAACACCTTAACTCTTGATGATTTCACGGTTAAAAGTTAAGATTCAAAAGATAGAAAGGTGTAGGAGTGCGTGTAGATTAAGGAAGTACAAGATTTAGGACAAGATCTTACCGGAATCGCGAGAAATCGGAGAAAAAGCAAGGTTAGAGCGCTGGTCGAACGTCAGTTGCCAAAAGTGGAAAGTATGATGGTGACATGGGGTATTTATAGGGTTACCCAAAGTGGAAAGGAGTGGAGAGGGGTTGGTCGATCGATTAGGCAGTCTGATCGAACAGCTGTCCAATCGAGCGGCTGCTCGAGCGATCGGCTGGTCGATCGACTGGTCGCCTGGTCGATCAGTCACCTTGTTTGAGTGTTCGGTGTGACGAGTTTTTCCGTTTCGATTTCGATTGCGAGCGTTTCGATGCGATAGAGTTTCCTAGTCAAATTACTTTTAATCCCAACTACTATATCAACATACAATCATCCGTATCTCATATTCGTTTAGCGTTTGCGATTTGGTTGCGATTGAGTTCGATTGCGTTTCGATTGATTACCACACATAACATAATTTAAACATGCACAAGTAACACATAAGGCACACACACACGTATAACAGTAACCAAAATGCGTAATTCGAGTTGCGAGCGCGATAAGCGATAAAGCGATAAGCGGTCAAATATGCGATAAATATCGTATAAACCTCGATTATTAAGAGATACTCCACATAATACAACTAACGTTAAGCATAAATTAGCCTATCTACGAGTCAAAGAAGTCAAAACAGGAATTGAGCAAGGAGTGACAGATCGCCATTAGCAATCTTTTCTTCCTTTGACTTCAATCTTGACTTTGACTTTGACTTTCGAAACACGGGGTGTTACACTTGTATTCCTTGCAAGTCATGATAAGGACTTTGACTGTTCCCACTGACCTTAGAAATCTTTAGGAACTCAGCATGCTTAGGGTCAATATTTAACGACCAACAAATTCTAATAGAGAAAAACAAATTAATGACGTCAGTCGTTGTAGTTTCTCTTGTTGAGGATTATGTTAGTTTAGGTAAGAAATCTAAATGTGCCCACAATTAAGCAACAATGAAACTTTTGTAAGTGTAGTATTATATTTTAAGGAGATAAGTTTCGATAGAACAATGTCGAGATGGAGCAGTGTCTTGTACAAGAGGTGCAAATTGAGGTAATATGAAGTTTTCACTCCCCCACATCTTGCAACTATTGCAAGTTATTCTTAAGACACTTAATGCTCCCACTGATCTGTGATATCTCAAAATGCTACAAGAGAAGTTTCAATGAGGCACGTGACGTGGGAACCTATCATATATATGTTAGACTTTATTTGATTCCCTCAATGTCCAGATATCATAAGAAAACTCAGGCACATATCTAATAGAAATCTTATTAAGTATATATATGAATAGATTTCTTCTAAGACCGTGGGCCATATGCGACAAAATTTAGATACAAGTTGATAGTCTTTAATTGATAAATGAATTATGTCTGAATATTCCATTTTGAATAAGTTCCACGAATGTCAATGAATAACTTATGGTGGGTCCATACTTATTCCTTAAGCCAAGTCATATTTTAGGACTTTGAGTAAATTACAAGTTTTGTCCTTTATGTTTACATCAAATTGCAGGCGCTGTCCTTTAGCGCAAAAGTTGACAAGTTTTGTACTTAATGTTTTAAAATCTTGCATGTTGTGTCCTTTAGGCCAAACCCAGTTAATTTTTTTGGTTAAATATGGTCATGTGTGTTGCACATGAGGGTATTCTTATCATTTCAACTTCCAATGGGCTATTATGTAAAGAAATTTTATGTAGGGACTAATTATGCAAAATTAAAAATAAAAAGGATAAACCCTGTCTTTCTTCTCTCTCTCCTCTCTCTGTGAAACTCCATCTCCCTCTCTCTCTAACACAATTCAAATCCTAGCTTATTTATCCAAGAATTATACGCGAATTTGATTTTGATATAACAAATTCATATAGGGCTTTTGATCTATAAAACAAGACGAAAGATTGCATATGAAAACGGTTGTGGATGGTGGAGACGGTGGGTGGCGGTTGCAGGTGGGTGTAGGGTGGCGGTTGCAGGTGGGTGGCAGTTGAACTTTTTATAGATCGAGTTTGTGTAAGTCATTTGTGTGAATTTGAGACGATTCTGATACGGATTTAGTAGATTTAGGTGGTTAAATTAGGACAGAATTATTGTAAACACTCAACTCTGTGTAAGGTTTATGTTAAAATGGTTTATAGTGATGAATTAGGTTGTGAGAATGAAACGTCTTCTTTCAGTTAGGATAATGTGTGTTAGATTTGACTTTTTGTGCATTACAGTAGATGAACAGAGTTGTGTTATAGATCAAGTTTCTGATAGTGATTTGTGTCAAATTTGTGTTATTGTTAGTTGTTTAGTGATGGCTATTAAGAGGTGGAAAGTGTTGAAGATTTTTTGGAATTTTTTGTTAGTTGTTTATCTGTATTTGTGAAATCGGTGTATTAAATGTCTCAGTTCAATTCTGAAACCACCACCTCTGCCGTCAACTTGAGGTTGGAGAGAGAGGAAATTTAAAGAGAGATGAAATTTAGAGAGAGATAAAATTTAGAGAGAGAGAGAGAGATGTGAGAGATGTGTGCAGGGTTTTTGTTTATTTGTAAATTTTTTCCTTTTTTACACAACAGTCCCTTGCTATAAGTTTTTTAAACAATAGTCCCTGAGGATGTAAAATGACAAGAGTGCCCTCATGTGCAAGGCACATGACCAGATTTAACCAAAAAATCTAACTGGGTTTGGTCTAAAGGACAAAACGTGCAAGATTTTGAAAGATAAAGGACACCGCCTGTCAACTTTTGCGCTAAAGGACAGCGCCTGAAATTTGATGTAAACATAAAGGACAAAACTTGTAATTTACTCTAGGACTTTTAACATCATGATTTAAAATCACTTGAATTTCAGTTATAATGGATGAAATTTATATGTCTCATTTTCCTTTTGTCAAATTCTCATTTACATGATAACAAAAGTTGTGAAAGTGTAAGGTATCATCTAGTTTCATCTTATTAATGTTTCTATCCAGATATTGAGAACAAATAAGATGAAAGTTTAAGGTAAGTGTGACTTAATGCTGACTATGCGAACCTCACATCCTTCATAACATAGCCTAAGTAATGATACTGTATTCTGATTAATCTTCAGAATTTGTAAGGTATCGAAAAGCGTTGTTAGAAGACTGTTTATTATGGTTCTTATAGCCTTAACATTTAATTTTGTCCCTAACTCTCATGTTAGTTATTCGTTGAGTTCTGGTAAGGAATTTTTTAAAACTAGAGTCAACTAATCATGTGTTAATTGGAATATTAAAAATTAGCAGACTTAGATATCATTAATAAGTGACTACCTAATTAACTTATCCAACCGTTCTTCTGAATAATGGATAGTCTCGTTGCTTATGCCTAGTCTAATGGCATAATTATGCTGTGAGATTCTCCCTTGAAGAACCTCAGAGTATGAATTTTGTACTCGTATTTTGACTATGGACCTTAGAACTATCCTCTTTTAAGGTTTCAGTGGTTATAAGGTGAATAACATCTTATTTTCCAGTTTCAAACATTTTTTTCTTTGTACATATGTTGCTTATCAACACACTCATTTTACTTTGGTACTTTTGAGTGTTATAGTTGATTTATAAGGCAGCAAATTGCACAAGTGACAATCTTAGTATGTAATGTACTAAAAAATGTACTTATTTCTATGCGTAAGCCCTTAATTTTATGGGTCATGGTATTGTACATTATTATGTGAATACCACTTACCTTTATAGTTTAAAATTTTAAATGAAGGCATGCATCTTAGGAGTTCTTGTGATTATTCCACAGATAATAGATTAGTCTTAGGAATGACTTAATCTGGAATAACTTTAGTGATAGCATTTTGTGTTAGAGATTTCTTGATTATCATAAGATACATCATGTTCGATTTATCCTATTCATCATGCTCTACTTTTCTTCTGTGGTACTTTTATCAGAAAAGAGCAGTAGGATTATCGTGTCTTAAGAGATAATCAAGGATTTAATTTAAGAGCTAATTCTTATAGAAACTTTAAATAAAGCAAAAACATACAAGGTTTTGGAATTAGAGTGGATGAGATATATAGAAGAAAATTATAGTGAGTAAAGTTATGGGTACTTAAAAAATAAGGCAGACAAAATTGATCATAAGATTAATGAAGGATCATTAATATAAGGATTATTATGTGAAGAGGTTGTGATATGTCTATTACTAACATCAAAATAATAGACTTAGTTAAAATTCTACTTAAACGAAGACAAATCAGCTTTGGCCAGAAGTGTAATCATTTAAGCATATGTGCAAAGTAATCGTGACAAATCAGCTTTGGCCAGAAATGAGACAATTACTTTAGTTATGCACTTGTTAAGAATGCTATACATGAATGAATTTAATCAGCTTTGGCCAGAAATTAAGACATTCACGTTTGTAATGCATACTCAACATAGCTTTTATAATACTTGAACAATAAATAGATGTATCAAATCAGCTTTGGCCAGAAATGATACATCAAAAGCTCATTCAAGTTAAGCCATTTTGGTTTTGTAAAACATTATCTGGATTCTGATTAAGTAATTAAGTGTTTACAAAACCAAGTATTTTAGTTCACATTAACAGCTTAACAAAGTAATGAGATTTCGAGTGAGTGACTTATGAGATTTCGAGTGAGATCTCGACTCAGTTATGAGATCTCGAGTGAGGTCTCGAGTCGGAACCTCATGGTTTTGAATCGGAATCTTAGTCTCGAGTTATGAAGACTAAAACCTCATGGTCTCGAGTCGCAACCTTATGACCTCGAGTCGGAATCTTATGGTCTCGAGTCATGAAGACTGAAACCTTTATGATTTCGAGTCGAGATCTTGGTCTCGAGTCATGAACTTTATGGTTTCGAGTCGCAACCTTAGTCGAAACCACCTAATTTCGAAACTTATTCTCCAAGTCTCGAAATCTACTGATTAAAAGCTGTTAGTTGTGATAAGTTTGAAATTCGAATTTTTAGAGATTATGTGATTTAGTTTCCTATTTTAATGCTAATCTATGTTTATCAAAATATTTCAAAATAATTTCCATTTAATTTTATATCAGATTTCGAAATTTTAAGAGATAAATTTAGATCAAAACTAGGAAAACGCCCAATAATCTAAATTTAATTCCAAAACTTAGGGAATTTTCGAATTTCTCATAAGTTAATAATATGAACCCTAAAATTAAAAAAACATAATTATGGAATCCGAAATCTGTTATTTTAATGATTTCAGAAAGGTGAATTAATATGTTATAATTTCGGAACAGTTATAAGACATCAAAACTTAAGATCCGAAATTGTTTATGAAGAAAAAACTCGAAACAGGGTTTCGAATTTATGCTTTTCCCGAAACAGTGATTTCGAGATATTTGGTCTCGAAACAAACTTTTAAATTTTATTAAGTTTTCAAAACTCTGTTTTCTAGATTTCAATCCCAGAATAATGGATACGAAAACAAAACTGAATTATCAACATATGCTCTGATACCACATGTTGATCAGTTCTGTTTTAGGCATAAGGGTGAACGGGGTGTACGCGGTAAGTGGTTGCGGTGATGTTAGTCCCTGATCGGGAACACCGCCGCCATCAATGCGGTGACCCGAATCGGTGGGTGAAATAGGCATGGATTCACCGCGTGAAATTGCACGAGAAACAAGGAACGGTCAAAAAGCAACAGTCCAATTTAAAAAAAAATTCACTTTTTTTAAACATATATAAATAACCATCTCATTCTCTCCATTTTTTTATACTCAAACCATATCATTCTCACACATTTTTTAAACTCTCCAACCACACCCACTTCACTTTTTATTTTTTATACTCTCAAACCACACCCCCTTTACACCGAGCAATGGAGAACCAACCCCGCGAGGCCAAGAAAAAAACTAAGGGACGGGTCTCGAAACCGTCTCGAGATGGTTCGAGCGGTGCAAATGCTCAACCACAACCCCCTTTCGGATACACTTCACAACCTCCGTTTTTTTTCCAACAACCTACACACCCCTCGTTTTACAACACCCAACAACCCAATTTCGGCTATTTTCAAAATTTGTTATCAATGGACGCTCCTCCTCAATCCCCCGCCTTCGACCCGTATGCTTTTCGTTCTCCACAAGTTCCATCTACACGAGGAAATGTCGAACGTCCTCCACCTATTTACGACGACGAGGACGATGAGGTCGTGCCCGAAACTCAAAATTTGGGCGACGACGACGAGGAAGATGAATATAATGTGGATGAAGACGCGAGCAACGAAGAAGATGACGCTCGGGATAAAAAGGGGAAAAGGGTGAGCGAAAAATGGACAAAGGACCAAGAAGAGGCGTTGGCGAAGGCGTGGGTACATTGTTCTACCAACAAAAAAAAGGGCAATCAACAAAGCCGCGAGAGTTTTTGGCGTAAGATTTTAGAGCATTTTAACAAAAGTGTCGGTGGAAGTAACCGGACCGTTCATCAAGTACGGTCTAAATGGAACCCGATGATGGCGAAAATAAACTTTTTCAACGGCCTATACCAACAAGCGGTAAAAATTATATTTTTTTTAACATTGTATATTTTTAATTTTTTTTCTAAGTTCATACTTTTTTTATTTTTTTTGTATTTTATAACATGTAGGAACGCACACGAGGAAGCGGATGTAATGATCTCGACGTGATGAAAGTCGCGTTAAAAGAATTTAAAGATGAATTTCCGAACGGTTTTCAACACATCGAGGCGTGGGAGGTCGTTCGAAGACACGAGAAATGGGCCCAAGTCCCATTGATGGGTGAGGAAGGTGAAGGTTCGGCACATAAATGAAAGCCCGGTGACGTGGACCCTTCGATACCGGATATGAACGAAGACCCCTCGCCACAAAGACCACAACGGCGAGACAAGCGTCAAGCGACATCGTCCGAGGGAAGCTCGGCCGAGTTGGCGGCACAATTCAAAGTGTACACCGCCATGAAAGAAGCGAAGCAAGCGGTAGAATTGGAGGCGATCGAATTGAGGAAAAAAGGAGAGTCGGAGGCTCGCGAGCTCATATCGGAACAACGCTAGACGATGAAAAACTACAATTACGATCGAGATATGAAAACATTCCTTAAGCCGCACGACGATGTTCCGCCAAGTATGTTGCCGTTCATCCTCGCCCGAAAGCGAGAAATCGCTAACAAGTACGGGTGGCCATGCGATTTCTAAAATTTTAATTTTCTAGTTTTAATGTAATTTTTATTTTCTACTTTGAATGTGTTTTTTATTTTCTAGTTTGAATGTATTTTTTTTAAATTTAATGAAATGTCTTTTATTTAATTTATAAACATCCATAATTTTATAAAAAAAAAAAACGAACTCACCTAAGAGGGGAGTGCCGCCATCAAAAAGGGGTATTAGGGGAGTATTAGAGGGGAGTTGACGTGGCACTATTTGGTTGGTCATGTGTAAGAGAGGGGACTCACCTATTAGGTGAGCACCTCTTACACCCTAATGGAAAACATGAATAACATACCTGATTGCAGCAGTACAAGCTAGCAGAGAATCCAGATGAAGACGCAACAATAAGGTTTGACATGATTGTCAGCTTGATCTGGTTCCTCCTTAGGGTGCAATCTAATGATGGTGATGAAGAAACCGAATAGGGTGTTCGGTTATGGAGAGAGGGGGCAATTTCATAATGATGTTATTGTGATTGGAGTCTAACCCTTTAACCCTCTAATTATCTCCTTATATATGCACCCAAGAGAAAACCCTAATTAGTTAATAATGGTAATAAGGCCCATCAACAATTACCAACTAATTATTTAATAGATTGTTATATATTTTGATCTATTATTATATAAATGATTATAATGGCCATATATAAATAGGGGATGGTTCAAATGAAAACCACTTTTATTGTGAAAACTCGAAAACTAACTAAAAAAAAGCCTAAAAAACACACAAATTTTTTTTTTTTCAATTTTTTTATAAAAATCGCTAGTTTTTATATATAAAAAAAACTTTTTTTCAAAAAAAAAAAAATTTGTGTAGTGCACATGTGTAATAATACACATGTGTAGTACACATACATATGTGCAGTATTACACATGTGCACTACACAAATTTTTTTTTTTTTTTTGAAAAATTTTTTTTTTTATATTAAAAAACCTGCGAAATTTTGATTGCAAAAAAAAAAAAATTAAAAAAAAAATTTTTTTGTATGTTTTTTTGGCTTTTTTTAATTAGTTTTCGAGTTTTCACAATAACTAGTGGTTTTCATTTGAACCATCCCCTATATAAATAAATACATTATTTATTTATTTATTTATTTATTCTTACATTAGAAATATATATTATCATACAAAAAGGTGTGAAAAGTATACCAAAAGAAAGTTATTACTAAGTGCAAACGTGAAGGGCAGGTCCAAACATAAATAAAGGAAGACCAGGACTTTGAGGTAAAAGATATAGAAAAGTTTGTATTACGGAACTCTAAGAACACGTTGTTAAAGAAAAAGAAAAAGAAAAAAAAAAAGATAAGACTACGTACCTCATTATTTTCTTACTTTTATTTGTTTATTCTACACAAAAAAAAAACCGTATATAAAGAAAAACATGACGGCCACACATTACAGTAGGTCAGTTTAAACGTAGATAAAAACACATTGCAATGGTTCATTTAGAGATGAGTGCCAAGCATTTTAAAAACCGAACGGTATAGAAAAAAAAGTTAAAAATAACTCGCGTGAACCGTTGATTTAAAATCGAAACCCATAAATATCACATAAAAGAAAACTCGTTAAAAACTCAAAATGAAAACAACCTATCTATACTATATTATAATGCATGAGAGATGGGTATTTTAAAATACCTAAAAAATAAGAACTTCTTCCCCCCTTTATTTATAGAAATACCCTTAAAATGAGGGTAGTTTGGTCTTTTAAACACTATTTATTTTTTAGTCCCTAAACTTATTACACTTAAATCCCTGGGGTTTTAACAAAATTATAGATAATTAGTTACAATTCACCCTCCACAGCAAACTTATAATTCTTTTACGAATTCTTGACATATCTTATAAACCATATTCTTTCAAAAAAAAATCCAAAGATAGCATGACGACCTACACATTTTTGTCGACGTTTCGATAGTTGTCTTGTTCAATATTGATGCATGGATTAAAAGGTACAAGTCGATAATGCTTTAATGTACAAGTAATTAATACTTGTGATCTAATGCGCCTAATCTACAAACGCAAACAAAAAGAATTAAAAGTATGGTAACATAAAATGAAGATATTATGTGTCACATTTTATTTTATTAAAACTGCTTAATATCTGTACTTAGATATATCTTATAAAAAACTTACAACTAACCACAACAAACTTCCTAAATAAAAGGGTGGCAAATCTAAAATTAAACCCTAATGCACTTCTATAGTCACTACTATAAATACATAACAGGACATCCCTGTATCTATTGCTAAACAAAGTTAAAAAATAGATCCAATTCTAAATTTAATTGTTGCGAAAAACCAAGCATGTGAGATTGAAAATTCTAAAGCCAGTTCTATTATATCGCAGCAGTGAATAATTGTTTTCTTTTATTTACTTTTATGTGAATGTTAACTTATTTGATTTTTCAGATTCAGCTGCATGATGAACATGCCAATTTAAACAACCCAATTGTCGAACAAGCTTCTAAGATATTGATTTTGCTGGTTTTTAAGTATTAATTTTGCGTATATTTTTCATATTAACATGTTCGTTATGTTATTATATGTGTGTCTTATTGCAGGATAATGGTGATAAAAGTGTTGATATTATTTCTTATGGTGCAATGTTTTGTCTGTACAAGTTTATCTTCAACATGAATTTAGTGAAGAGGTAATTTTAATGTTTATTTAATCTTTTTTTTTATTTTGTATTCAATTTTTGTCCTTTTTTAAGGATCAGAAGTTTTGAGACTCAAAGGAAAAGATCCAAAAGACTCTCTGAATGGAAATGGAGTGAGGTTATTAATTTAGACGATTATGAGGACAATGACAAAGAAGAGGAATTAGAAGATACTGCCGATTCAAGCACAAACCAGAAAACCCGATTAAAAATACCTCGAGTGTCAATTCAGAAGCGGAACGGATTTCATGTAGTCTATATGAAATCCATCAAGTATTTTTATGGTTTTTTTTTCATTTTCAGTTGTTATGTTTGATCCAGACGTATGAAGAAAGTTTATTTTATTTTTGAACTTTATTTTTGGTGTCAATATAATGCAAGACCATATTAATAAAGTTAGTATTCTAAGTTTATAAGTCAACAGAACTTATATAAGTTAATATCCTAAAGTTGCAATAAATAGATATTGCAGTTAGATATAGTCAAGCTGAAATTATAAAATATTGCAGTTAGTCTTAGATATTAATCTAATAATTTGTATTTCTTAATTAAAAAATAATAAAGTAATAAACTTTAAAGCTAAACTAAAAAACTGAACTTACTATGATATAAAGTAAATCAAGATATAAACTCTTAACTTCCTATTTTTTTATAAAACTATTTTTAAAATTTTATAAAAATATAAATTTTTTATATATATAAAAACGAAATTTAACAATTAAAGTTAGAGGTGTAAAACGTACTTACGAGTCAACTACTATTTTTTATCTTTATAAAAACAAAAATTTTAAACTTTAAGTTTATTGGATGAGTACCATGTGGATATTTAAAAAAAACTATGAACTTTAAAGAATAAAGTTATAAACTTTATCATTTAACCAACAAAATAAACTTACTTTATAACTAGAAAAACTTATCTTTTATTTTTTGTCATTTGATTATTATTTTTTATTAAAAACAAAACTTTACATGTGTAAACAATTTTTTTACTTTATTTATAAACAAAACATGTTGTTTTTATAAAAAAAATAATTATTTAATAAACAATTTTTGTAACAAGTAATATAAAAAAATACTCCATAAATTTACAATCATTACTAGATAAATACTAAATTGTGTTGCAAATTTTTAGGAATAATAAGTTCAACACACATTCCTAACAAAGGAGGGAATTCATCATTACAAAATTCTCACCGGCATGTCTCTTGGGTGCATTAGCACATCATGTCGTGAGCATTGAATATCGACATGTCTCATCTCGGGGGGGGGGGGGGGGGAGGGGGCATTAGAATGTACTCATGTAGCTAAGCACGTTCTTCGGTTTTACACAGAAGACAAGGCTACTAAAAGTCTTATTATCTTTTGTCCAGGTGCAAACCCAGAACTAGTTTCTCTAGCATTCTCCGCTGGATTAGCAAAGTTCATCTACCCTTCTCCTAATTTACTTGAAATAAGTAGGGGGGAGGGGGGGCATTAGAATGTACTCATGTAGCTAAGCACGTTCTTCGGTTTTTAAAGGGGAAATCGAATATCAGTCTCATGATTTAGGTTATCATGTTAGAATATGTCACTTAGAATTTATTATAAAATTCTTTCCATAATCAGAAGATATAGTCTATTAGAGAGTAAACTGTCAAAATGGTTCATGAGGTTTAGTCACTTTTGTCATATTAGTCCAAAACTCAAACCTTTTGAAACTGGTTCCCCATGGTTTCAATATGTTGCCATTTTCATCCAAAATCAAAATTTTGTCAAATTTTTTAGTTAACATCCAACTTTTCTGTCTTTTTCCTTCCTTTTAATAAAGGGCAAAATGATCTTTTAAGATTTTATTATAACAAAAAAGACCATTTTGCCCTTCATTAAAAGGGAGAAAAAAGACAAAAAAGCTAAATGTTAACTGAAAAATATGAAATGACAACAAAATTGAAACCACAGAGATCCAGATTCAAAAGTTTGAGTTTCAGACTAAAGTGTCAAAAGTAATCAAACCTTAGGGACCATTTTCGCAGTTTACTCTTTGATTAGATATGTTTACACTTATTTCTTAGGGAAAATCACGAGAATAGCCGTTGAATGGTCAAATTTGCAGAAGTAGCCAATTGAAACGGCTCTATGAGCCTTTTCAATCTCCTGAAACGGCTTAAAAAAATTCTTTCGAGTCAGCCAATCCATGATTGCCACGTGTCCGACAGCCATCATTCAGTTGAGATCTTTCAAAGACGGCTTGAGTTCTTTCAAAGACGGCTTGAGTTCTTTCAAAAACGGCTAGAGTACTTTCAAAGATGGCTTGACTTCTTTCAAAGATGGCTTGAGTACCTTCAAAGATGGCTTGAGTTCTTTCAAAAACGGCTTGAGTTCTTTCAAAGATGGCTTAAGATCTTTCAAAGATGGCTTGAGAACTTTCAAAACGACTTGAGATCTTCAAGTGTTGGCTTGACTTAAGATCTTTCCTTGGCTTGGCTTAAGGATCTTAGATTTAAGATATTATAACTTTTTTTTTTTATAATTTGATATATAAAATTAGATTTATTCAACCCGTACAATACATGAGTTTTTTAAAGATATTATTTTTTTTTACAATACACCAATTTTTTTAAAGATATTACATTTTTATTATTTAGTATACAAAATTACATTTATTTAACCCGTGTAATGCACAGAGTTTTTCAAGGTATAACTTTTTTAATTATTTGGTATATACAACTACATTTATATTGTTATAGATAATATTAGTCAGTTTCAAAAGAATTCTTTACCAACTTGACTAGATACATAGTAGATTGTGTTGCATATTTTTAGGGATTATAAGTTAAAAGTAGACTCATATAGATAAGATTAGTTAGGAACTAAAAATCTGAACTTAGTATGATACAAAGTTAATAAAAATATAAACTCTGAACATCCTATTTTTTTATAAAAATGGTTCTTGAAATTTTATAAAAATATAAATTTTTTATATCTGTAAAAAAACGAAATTTAACAATTTAAGTGAAAGGTCTAAAACGTACTTACGAGTCAAATACTGTTTTTTATTTTTATAAAAACAAAAATTTTAAACTTAAAGTTTATTAGATAAGTACTATGTGGATATTTAAAAAAAGTTATGAATTTTAAAAAATAAAATTATTTATAATTTAACCAAATAAATAAACATATTTTACAATTATAACAACTTATCTTTTATTTTTTGTCTTTTGATTATTAATTTTTATAAAAAAACAATGTTTTTTTGTCTTTTGATTATTAATTTTTATAAAAAACAAAACTTTACATATGTGTAACACTTGTGACATATATCCACCACAATAGTGTTATCAGAAATATTATATGAATAAGAAAACTACCAGAAACGAGTGCCGCAATGCAATGTGTCGCCCCGCCGCATCACGCGGACACCGTACTAGTGGGTTGTAATAATGTAAATTGGTTACAGAAAAAACAAAAGATAAAAAGAAAAATATAACTTTATTAAAATTTGAGGGGCCAAATGTTAATCTTATTAAAGATCAAGGGTGTAAATAAAAATCATACACTAATTGACCACTAATTTATATATAAAAAAGTACTTATTGTTAATATGTATGAACCCTATCAACCTCTTTCATTTGTGTGTTTATCTTTGTTCAATTATGTTTGTTTGTATTTGTTTACGTTCTTGAACTGCTTGTTTGGGCTTTAAATGAATACACTATATGTTCGTGTTTAGTTAAAGTTAATGTGATCGTTCGTGTTCGTTCGATTTGTTTAGAATCTTACTTCCATGGAACACTTTAATTCGATATATAACACATTTTCGTTTTTGTTCTTACATTGAACTACTTTCGCATGTTACTTTATGAAAACTTGAACATGTCATTCTAACCCAACGTACAAGAAGTCTACCCTTATTCATTAAACACTTGAGGTTCCTTTTTTTTTTTTTTTTTTTTTTTTTCCGAATTAAGCCTTGCGAGGAACTTCAATACAAGCTAATAATTAAGTTTCATAACATTTTAAATGAATTGATCAATAATTAAGTTTCATAACATTTTAAATGAATTGATCAACACACACAAAAATAACAATTTATTAAAGACATGCATATTGAAACATTTAATTGCATGCATTTTAGCTAAAAAGGTCAGAAAAAAAAAAAACAAATTCATTAAAGCTTACCTAAAGCTATTTATTTCGTATTTAGACTAAGAATTTCTAAGAACTTGTAACACCTATGTGTCATGTAATTTATAAGACCATGTGTAGTGGTATACGTGAATAATGCCCCCATCTATAGGATTGTGCGACACGTGTCATCTTAGTCAGCAAAGGGGCGTTATGGGGCGTTTTTCACAAATGGGCGTAGTGGGATAATGCCAAACAATGCCACATCAATGATTACCCAATTATTATTTTCTTATTTTTTTTAAGTTTAAAACTAATGATATTAGATTTGGAATGATCTCATAGGCCAAACAATTTGAAGAGAGGCGTTGATAAAAGCACGCTTTCGAAGATTTTTTTGAAAAGAAAGGCCCCCGGGGCAGTTCTTGGGCGTTGTGGGCGTTTTTTTTTTTTTTTGGGGGGGGGGGGGCGCCCAAAAACCACACACTACGAGTGGTCTAAACAAACTTTCAGTTTCTTTGAATCCACTTTTGTATTGGATTTTATTAGTTTTAAGCTTATAATTTCAAACTAGTCTCTCTTGACTTTGATGTAACCCCCCCCCCCCCAAATTCGAATCCCTTTCCATATACAACAAAATCAAAGTGGATTAGTATTCGAATTTCCAAGCAAGTTTCGCCAATGGGTCTTATTCTAGTTGTCACTTATTATTTTCATACCAAGTAAAATAAGACTAACAATCATATTTTCATTCCGTTGAACACGATAGAAACAAGAGTACAAGACCCAAAAAATCATAGACAATAACACGAAATCATGGAGATCTCTTTAGTTATGATATTAGCTCAAGTAGAAATGAAGCGGCATGCTGACTCTTATTATATCTTTATAGGCGAAAATAATATAAATTGTTCACCTTAGTTCTAACCATAGAAAATGAAACATTAAATAAAAAACATAACTAAACAACAAGCATAACATAATAAGGTAATCAAGAATGTGTTCTTGACTAATGTTTACAGTTTAGGAGATGCATAAGGAGGCCAATAAAGATGAAACTCAATCTTGTAAGTAACAGTTAACCCAACGAGATTAACTGGAGACGACGTCACATAACCTTGAACAAATAGAAAATCACCGGTGCCACCTACAACAGGATGATTTGAAGGCTTAATGTTATTTGTGACACCAACAAGCGAGATTGAGCCTTTGTGTTTTTTCACATTCAAAGTGACTTTAGCAATAGAGAGGCTTTGAAGCCCGTCTAGTCCAGAAGTGATCGAGGTTCCTTCAGCTGTTCCAGCAAGTTTTGAAGTAGGATTTGATTTAAGAGTTAAGGGATCTTGAAAGACAAACAAGGTCCCAAACGGAGTCGTGGTTTGGCTAACCGGTGGCCCAGCTACTCCGGGTACAACGATGAAACCGGTTTTGTTTATGGTTTCATGTTGGTAGAGTGCAAAGTGGAGTGATTTGAGTCCATGTTGATAGTTGGTGGTGGCCTCAAGTGGAATTAGGAGAAAGAGAAGAGTGGTAAAGAAATGCATTAAGGGAGCCATTGCAAATGTATAGGACAATCTACTATAGGATAAAAATATATATATTTATAATGGAAGACAAAGACTATAAAGAAAAAATGTGTTTATTGTCAATGGGAAATTAGACGTAGTTGTTGGTGTGTCTTCCTAGTACTCATGACTTTTCTAACTTTTTTATTTGTTTATTTATTAAAACATAAAAAAATGGCAAAGAATTATTGTATTACTATAGCGACGGGAATGATTATGAAAAAAATCCTAAAGCTATAAGAAAATCAAGAAAATTAAATATCACCGGTAACAACAACAAAGGTATATTGTTGTTGTGATTTACTATTTATTTTCTTATAACTTTACTAGGTTATAACCCCGTGTATTACACGGGTTGAATAAATAAATTTTATATAACAAATAATCATTATCTTTTTAAAAGCCTCATTTATTGCACGGGTTGAAGAAATGTAATTTTATATATTAAATAATAAAATAAGTTATATCTATAAGAACCATATGTATTGTACGGGTTGAATAAATGTAATATTATATACCAAATAATAAAAAAAATTATATCTTTAAAACCATTTATTACACGGGTTGAATAAATGTAACGTTGTTTACCAAATAATAAAAAAAGTTATATTTTTAAAAACCCCCGTGTATTACATGGGTTGAATAAATATGATTTTATATACCAAATAACAATAAAAATATATTTAAAAAAATTAACGGATTTTTTTTATATTTAAAGTACGATAAGATTGAATATTAATCTTTATTTATTTAGTTAATATAAGATTGAAAAATCATATGATTGAATAGGTGGGAGGTTGTATTATGATAAATCGGTTAACCGTACTACTACTGAATGATAAAGATAATAGTGATTTTTGAACAAATTAATTAATCGAATTTAACAGAAACATTTGTGATGTTAGGCGGATTTTTTTTTAATTATTTGAAAGTTAATATCAACTTTGGAATTAGTATGAATTCTTATTATATTTGATTAAATATTATTGATAATAAAAATTTGTATTAGATTAGATTTTAGATTTGATTAAACATTATTAATAATAAGAATTTGTATTAATTTAGATTAAATATTATTATTTTTAGTATTGTTAATAATTTTAATCAATTAAATGAGAGAATGACAAGTGTCCCAAAACAGGTTTCTTTTATTATATAGTATAGATTTGTTTAATAAAAGCAATGAACTTTTGTTTTGTATGTATATTTAAATTTATTGTGCTTAAGATGTATGTTTTATATTATTGTATATGATCATGAAAATTCAATGGCTGTTTTATATTATTACATATATATATATATATATATATATATATATATATATATATATATATATATATAACTTTTTTTAGTTATGATATTGCAATATTAGTTCAAAAATTTATTATAATGTTATTGCCTTTTTAAAAAAAAAATAAAATTAACAAATAGGGCTTGAATGATGCATATGATTTTAAGATGAAATTGACATTTGAAAACTGAACCATACATGGGAAAAAAAATCAACTTTAGATTTGATTAAATATTATTGATAATAAAAATTTGTATTTAAATTTTAGATTTGATTAAATATTATTAATAATAAGAATTTGTATTAATTTAGATTAAATATTATTATTTTTAGTATTGTTAATAATTTTAATCAATTAAATGAGAGAATGACAAGTGTCCCAAAACAGGTTATTGTATATGATCATGAAAATTCAATGGTTGTTTTATATTGTTACATATGTGTGTAGAGAAAGTATAATGTACAAAACGCCTTAACGTACATTAACGTACGCGACAACATATATAACTTGCGTGATTTTTTTTTGATCAACTTTAACGTGCGTGATTTGTATCCCATACGTGATTATAGGGCTCCCATGCGTGATTTTGTACCCCCCATGCGTGATTATCACACAACCAACTGATCCATGCGTTATTAAGCCCTGATCTGATGGTTATGCCTGTCGCGTACGTGAAGTACGATAAGGCGTTTTGTATGTTAACCCCTCTCTGTGTGTGTATATATATAACTTTTTTTTAATTATGATATTGCAATATTAGTTCAGAAATTTATTATAATGTTATTGCCTTTTTTTTTAAAAAAAATTAACAAATAGGGCTTGAATGATGCATATGATTTTAAGATGAAATTGACATTTGAAAACTGAACCATACGTGGGGAAAAAAATAACTTTAGATTTGATTAAATATTATTGATAATAAAAATTTATATTAGATTAGATTTTAGATTTGATTAAATATTATTAATAATAAGAATTTGTATTAATTTAGATTAAATATTATTATTTTTAGTATTGTTAATAATTTTAATCAATTAAATGAGAGAATGACAAGTGTCCCAAAACAGGTTATTGTATATGATCATGAAAATTCAATGGTTGTTTTATATTGTTACATATGTGTGTAGAGAAAGTATAATGTACAAAACGCCTTAACGTACATTAACGTACGCGACAACATATATAACTTGCGTGATTTTTTTTTGATCAACTTTAACGTGCGTGATTTGTATCCCATGCGTGATTATAGGGCTCCCATGCGTGATTTTGTACCCCCCATGCGTGATTATCACACAACCAACTGATCCATGCGTTATTAAGCCCTGATCTGATGGTTATGCCTGTCGCGTACGTGAAGTACGATAAGGCGTTTTGTATGTTAACCCCTCTCTGTGTGTGTATATATATAACTTTTTTTTTAATTATGATATTGCAATATTAGTTCAGAAATTATTATAATGTTATTGCCTTTTTTTTAAAAAAAATTAACAAATAGGGCTTGAATGATGCATATGATTTTAAGATGAAATTGACATTTGAAAACTGAACCATACGTGGGGAAAAAAATAACTTTAGATTTGATTAAATATTATTGATAATAAAAATTTATATTAGATTAGATTTTAGATTTGATTAAATATTATTAATAATAAGAATTTGTATTAATTTAGATTAAATATTATTATTTTTAGTATTGTTAATAATTTTAATCAATTAAATGAGAGAATAACAAGTGTCCCAAAACAGGTTTCTTTTATTATATAGTATAGATTGGTTTCTCTCATAGTCTTATAAGTTATAACTTGTAAAAAAAATTAATTGTTTGAAGGTTATATTAGTAAATTCCACCCATTATTTTCAAATTGAATCCAAACCAAATAGAACACCTCAAAATGGTTTCATCCTATATTTTCAAAAGGTTTCTAGAACACGAAGAATGCGATCATATGTGATTTTATTATTAGATATACGCAATTTTGTTGTCCATATTCAAGTTTTTGTTATTTATAAATTCTTATACTTAAAACATATGTGTATATGTATCTATGTTTTTTTGCATAGATCAATGTTTCATTTTTTTTTTTTTTTTGAACAACGTATTTTATACATGTGAGACTTGAACATATGATCTCCAAATCTAGATGTTGTTAAAGACTTTGTCTGGCTAGTCACCAACCACAATGGTTGTTTCATTATTTGGAAACTTTTTTCTTGTACATATATGTATCAACTTACATGTTACATTTTAGTTATTTGTAAGATTTATTTAGTCTTCTCTCGAGCAACTCAAATGTAACTAATCATATTCAGAAAATAGAAGAAACTATAAGGCCTTCCGATATGGGGTCTGTGAAAGGCTCATGGGCATGCCACGTAGAACCATCATCAGCCCTATGACAGATCTAGAAGAAAAGTTGAGCGGTAGCACGGACAAAAAAAATTGCTCAGAAGTAACCAATACATAAAAAGAAGAATGAGAAAAAAAAATTGCACTAAAAATGTAATTCGCCAACAGTGGCGGACACATAATTTTTTTTTCTAGGAGGGTCAGAAACTTTTAAGGGTCGTTTATCTATCATTAAATGTAAAAAAGTTTGGCCAGCTTCAGGTTTAGTCAGGTCAAATCACATACAATATAGATAAAACCCTATCAAGTTTTAAATACATAATGATAATTCGTCAACTTGCAGGACTGAAGTGAATTATTTGTTAAAATTATTCTAACATAAGTTAAACTTTTAAAGCTATGTATACAACATTCTAATACAAATAATTGTTGTTCAGATTTATGATAATATAATTCAATTAAGAGTAAAATGCCCGGATAGTCCCTACGGTTTATCGAAATTTTACCTTTAGTCCCCAACTTTCTGAAATTACACTCATGCTCCCTGTGATTTGACCAGTTGTTACTGGATAGTCCCTGAAGTGGATGGAGGTTAATTTTCTCAGTTAAATGGATGTGAAATTACAAAAATACCCTATCTTTAAAAAAATATTAACCCCATCTTCATCCCAACCCCCACCCACCCAAACCACCTGTGTAGTTACAGTCAATAGCTCCAATGACCGGTAAACCCGCTCTGGCGACTTTGGGTTTAGAGAGAGAAGCACATTTTGTTGCTTGGTTTATGGTCATTCTCTTTACTTTTCAACAATACAGCACCATCACACCACCACTCACAACCGAACACCACCGCTGACCACTTCTACCACCTTCACTACCACCGGAAACCCCACCACCATAACGGTTGCCATCACCGGTGGTAAACGAAGAAACGATCCAACAACTGGAGTGTAATCGAGTGTAAATTAGGTCAAATAAATCAACAATAAACGAAGAAACGATGCAACAAGAGTGTAATCGAGTGAAAATTAGGTCAAACAAATCAATAATAAACGAAGAAACAATGCAACAGGAATGAAATACATACGATGTCGGCACTGTATGAATCAAACTGAAGATCGGAGCTCATTTTGTGCATACTCTGACAGATCCATTGCTAATGAGATTGAGCAGAGATGTAGTGGATTGTGCTCTTTACAAATACCCATAAAGAGAGAGGCCAGAGGTGTATGATGGTCGGGTGGGGGGAGGGGTTAGCGTTTAGGGAGCAAAGATCATCACCGGAAGTTACAGGTTCACCGGGAGTTAGTGTTTAAACTAATGAAATCGAGTGGAAATAGGTTTTGATGGTTCTTGTTTTGCGTTTAAAGCCTCTGGAGCCTTGAGTTCAGATATAGACGGTGTTGTTGGAGGTGTAGAAATGTCGATGGTACTGGTGGGGTGGGGTGGGATGTTAATTGTTTAAAGAAAAGTGGGCCCCACTCATTTTTGTTAAAATTTAATTATATTTCTTTTAATGCTTAATATATTGTTTTTAATGGTAAGGGTAATTTTGTCATTTCACACCTACTTAATTGAGAAAATTAACTCCATCCACTTCAGGGACTATCCGAGTAACAACCAAGCAAACCACAGGAAGCATACATGTAATTTTGGAAAGGTGGGGACTACAGGTGAAACTTTACCAAACCACAGGGACTATCCGCGCATTTTACTCTTCAATTAAAGAAAAACAAAAGAGTAAATTACGATTTGGCCCTTGTGGTTATATCACTTTTACCCTATTAGTTCGAAATAGAATTTTTTTAACATTTGTACCCCCAACGTCTCTGTAACTAACTATTTTGGCCCCTACGTCTAACTCAACCCATAAACCGGGTTAATTAAATGTCACATGCTCCTCACATGATGGGCAAATAAGTAATTTACCTCCCAGATATACTAATAATACTTGCATCCACATTTCAAAAAAGCTGGGTGTAAATGCAACATATCAAAACTAAAATCAATTATCCATCACCAAACAAAAGAGCATACGAACCAGTTGATTTCAATTTAAAGGTTAAACCAAGATACAACCAGTACCATCAACAAAACCATAAATCCATCAACCACATTCATTAACATAGAACACCAAAAACAAAACTAAAACCATCTAAAACAGATCAACACCATTTGCAAAATGGATTAACCATTGATTCAAACAAAAAAAGCAAAACAAACTAACAGTAACCAAATCTCCGATCAACGACCACCACCAGTAGGCCACTCACGAGCAAAATGTCCAACTTCACCACAGTTATAACAACCGCCACCACCACGTCCCTCGCGATAACCACCACCTCCACCTCCACCTCCACCACCGTAACCACCACCGCCCTGACTACAATCCCAAGCCATATGTCCAGACTCACCACACTTAAAACATCCATTAGTCCATCCATCAGATCCAGTCTCCCCACAAACTCCACAGTCTCGCCGTCACCTAAGCTTCGGAAACCGTAGCTTCTGATCGACAATCGGTGAACAATGTCACACCCCAACCGATGGCGGAAACATCGGGATGAGACGAACAAATTGCTCAAAACAACATAACACTAATTGTGACATTATAGATTTAATCAAAATTCATAAATGCTAAAATGTCATACAAGATTCAAACCTCGTATCAAAAATAGTTCAAAACATTGTTATTCTAGATGGGTTTCTAGGTTCATCCTAGCTTGTTTTCTTGATCACTTCATCCATCAGCCTGCAACATGTATTAAAATAACATCAACAAAAAGTTGACGAGTATACAAGTTTAATACATAGCATAAAGTAGAATAAAAGTTTAAATACTCATATCCAACACGAATAACATGATCCAAGTTACTACTTTGCCTTTCCCAATAGACTACCGGGAGGTTAACACATTCAACTTGTTCAATACGTTCAACTTGTTCAATACGTTCAACTTGTTCAATACGTTCAACTTGTTCAATACGTTCAACTTGCATAGCATGTGAGATTAACAAGCAGCAAAATGTTTCGTGTTTAAATGCGGATAGAGTGTGATTAAAAACAAGACTCAAGTTTTGTGTAATTTGAATATGGAATACATGTTGCACCCAAATGTGTTTAAAACGAAAATGGGCTCGAGTATACTCACATTGATTGCGTTGCGCTTCTTGTATTAACGCACGAGTAAAGATGGAGAATAATCCAAGAGAACGAGCACGGCGAATTATCCTAGATAAGGAATAACACAATAAACGATCTAATTAAAAGTTGTAGATTAAATATAGTAGCTAATGTTTATAATTTATAATTATATTAAGGATATAAGAGAATTTAAAAGAACAGTTTTGTGTGTTATTTTTGTTATTAGGGAAATTAGAGTGTTTATTGTTATAACGGAAAATAAATCGTGAAAGAAGATAAATGATAAAAGACATAATTAAGTATCTTTTAATTAACATTAATAAAAATTTTAAGTATAAAACAAGATGTTAAGGGTTTTATTATCCAAGAAACGTGCATTAAAAAAATGGTTAGAATAATAATAAAAAGGAAAACCATATTAGAATAATAATAAAAAGAATGAAAAAAAGGCAGCGAAAATGTCGGGAACAGAGATCGAACCCGCGACCTCTGTGAGCTGTTAAACAACATCAACCACTTGATATGTAATAGTTTTTGTGAAAAGTTAAGGCTAATATTATTTTTAACCATGTTCAGCGGCTATCTTCTTCTTCTCAAAACAAGTTGACAGAAACCGAACAAGGGAAGAAAAACATAGATCCACTGTTATGTTTTATTTCTCACTTTTAGATTTATAGTTGGGTTTGAATGTTTACTAAGATGAGAATAAATATCAGCTTACAAAAGAAGGCAAAAGATCAAATACAAATAATCTTAACATACTAAACATACAAATTGAAGGAAAACCCAAAAAGACAAGGTGACATTTTTGTAATTACCACCAACTATCAAAGTTACAACAAAAAATACCTAAAAAAACACAATTTTTTTTTTAACATTTTTTATTAAAAAATCGCTACATTTCGTTAGCAAAAAAAAAAAAATTTTTTTTTTTGTTGCTGCTACTAAAAGTAGCGATTTTTTAATAAAAAATGTTAAAAAAATAAAATAAAATAATTTGTGTGTTTTTTTTTATTTTTTTAGATTTTTTAGGTTTTTTGGGGGTTTAGTTTTTAGCATTTTAGCTTGGGTGGGGGGGGGGGGGGTTAGGTTTTTTTTAGGTTTTTGGGGGTGGGGGGGGTTAGGTTTTTTGGGGGGTTTAGTTTTTAGCATTTTAGCTTGGATTGGGGGGTGGGGGGGTGGGGGGGGTTAGGTTTTTTTTAGGTTTTTGGGGGTGGGGGGAGGGGTTAGGTTTTTTTTTTAGGGGGGGGGGGTTAGGTTTTTTTTTAGGTTTTTGGGGGGTGGGAGGGGGGGGGGGGTTGGGGGGTTTAGGTTTTTTTTGGGGTGGGGGGAGTGGTTAGGTTTTTTTAGAGGTATTTGTAGAGTAACTTTGATAGTTATTGATAATTACAAAAATGCCACCTTGTTTTTTTGAGTTTTCCTTCAATTTGTATGTTTAGTATGTTAAGATTATTTGTACAAGAACTTTACCCTACAAAAGAATTAACGAGGAACAAAATAAAGAAGGAAGGTATACCGAAAATGGAGTGGAGTGCGTTTTACCGGCGAGAACTCCGGTGAACTTGGTTACTCCTGCGAGTTAACGAAACAGAGAGGCGAAAGGGAGGCGTCGAGTGTGGCGGTGAGACCAGCGAGTAACAGAGATGGAGGTCTCGGATCCGACATAAAACTTCGGCACCATTCCGGTTCCGACGAGCACGGTTCGCGTCATCTTCTTCACAAAACGAAAATGGTGAACCCGTATTGTTTTCCGTTGCGAACTTCTGCGACGTGCAGTTTACTCCGGTGAAGTGTAAAAACGTGTTGTGGGTGAGGTGAAGGTGTCGAGATGGGCTATGAGGGTGTCGTTTATATAGGTGGTTTCGTGATTGACCCGAAAAAGGAAACGCGCGTAATATGGGATCCGGTTAATCAGCGGTCGATCAAGAAAAGGAAACGCGGAAATCATGTATTTCCCGGACAATCAGCGAAACACATTAGAAAGGTGGCTGGTCGTGTGCGGCAAAAAGGAAACACAACTGTCTTTTTGGTTTAGGCGGCAAAAAAAGGTTTCAAAAGAAAATCACATAAAAATCTGAATGAGTTTTATTTAAATGCAACCTTTGCACCAAAGGTAGTTGATCGAGTATGGTCTACATATTTCTTTTTTTTTTTTTTTAACAGCTTACCCTAATTTTACAAAAGGGCCCTTGAACTTTGAGGTTTAATTATTTAGATTAGCTACTTAGTTAACTTATACTACCTTTAAAACTTAACCAAACTAACTAGATTATTGTTATAAAAAGATTAAACTTTAATTTGTAAATTTAATTAATTAAACTAATAAATAAATAGCCATATTGATAATTATAATAAAAATTTGAAAAAAAATCTTTGGACGGTTAATTAATTCGCGGAAAAAAAATTCCGAGGTTTCAAAGGTTAGGATCCGAATTTAAAACGGGTCGGATTTGGAAATCCAATTTGACGGATGTTACAAACAAATAGATCCTCACCGCCGTCATCTGCGGTGATGAAACCGAAGCATTTGGTGTCGTTGAACGACTTGACGGTGCCTGATTGTCGATCGCTATCAGCGGCAGCCATTGTTATGTGATTTTGAAGCTAATGAAACCCTAGAAATTGAGATGGATGAAACCCTGATTTGAGGAGATTTGGATAATCATAAACCCTTAAGAGGGAATGAGTGAAGAAGATGAAGTGATAGAGAAAAAGGCAGGGGTTTTGTTTATAAAGGAAGTAAAGTGGGGAGGTGAAATTACTTATTTGCCCATCATGTGAGGAGCATGTGATATTTAATTAACCTGGGTTATGTGTTGAGTTAGACGCAGGGGCCAAACTAGTTAGTTACAGAGACATTGGGGGTACATATGTTAAAAAAAATTCTATTTTGGGCTAATAGGGTAAAAGTGATATAACCACAGGGGCCAAAATCGTAATTTACTCAAAACAAAATTTATAGTTTCTGTTGTCAGTCAAAGTGTGGTCGCATTGGGTAGACGTTTGACAGACACTACAACGTTTGTTTTTAATTTTAAAGAAACTTTTACACCCTCACACCAACCAATTCAAAATCACATCTTCTTCCTCATTCTTTCACGGAAGTTCCAAACTGTAAAATGCAGACACTTGTTGTATCTCTAGTTAACCGGAAAATCTTTAGTGATATTATATTTAGTTGGGATGGGGACGATAAAGGAGCTTAATCTCACCAGACTACATTGATCTGCCCTGTTCGCCAAAAAGTTGAGGGGTAGCACAGGCTACCCTTTCCACTATGCTAGCTTCGCCCCTGACCCAGCTCAACTCCACCCCCTTCTTCCTAGGGTCATTGTTTTCGTGGGCTGTCCCACAATCACCACAGGCTTCATTTGCATTGGAAATCGTGATGTGATGTGACCGTTCAATTTAAAAAACAGTTTTTTTTTTCAAATTATATAAACCCACAAATTCATAATTATTTTCACACAGTCTCTTCCATCTCCATCTATAAATTCACTACAACCTTATTTTTTCTACAACCCTCAATTCTAAATATTAGAGCCAAAGCCATGGATTCTTCATCATCCTTGGATGACATTAATGAGTTTTTTTTTTTCAAGCGGTGATGGAGATGGCACAAATTATCATGGAGGAAGAAGAAAATACGTTACAACTTATCACAAGGAGGCGTCCTTAAATAAAGATTATTAAGGTAACTAGGTTTATCATTGTCGCCGCGTTGCGGCAAACTTCTTTTGTTATTTAGTCTGTGTTTACATTTGTTTTGAAATCACTACGAGTGTGTTGCGCATGGAACAACTGAAGGAATAAAAAGAAAATGTAGAAAAAAACACTAAAAGATAACTGAAAGAAAATCAACCAAAAAAATTGTATGGTAATGATGTTGTTTGTATGAAACCCGTGGTCAGAGATGAGTAAATGGTACTAGGTACTAGTACCGAATTTCCCGAACCGAAAGATCTTAAGTACCAATTCGGTACCGACTTTTGGCGTTCTTGGTACCGATTTTTACCTTCATATACCGGTACCGAAATCGGTATTTTTGGTACCAGTACCGATTAGGTATCGATTGGCACCGAGCTCATACTTACCCATGAAACAAAAAAAAGAAATCATTAGAAGTTGAAGAAAATCAACAAAAGAAAGTTGTACGATATCATTGTTGTTCGTACGGTACCCGTGATCAGGGATGAGCAATCGTACCGGGTAGTAGTACTGAATTTCCCAAACTAAAAGATTTTCAATATCAATTTGGTACCGACTTTTGGCGTTTTTTTTGTGTAACGCCCTGCTCTTTCGTACTTTCCATAATTAGAAAGTCTTGTTTATATTTCTATTTTTGGAAGTCTTGTGTTCTTGTAATCGTTCTTTCGTTGTAATCTTTGTAAAATCCAAGACTTGGATCATGAATAAAACTTGTATTTTGTTAAATTGGTGTTATACATACTTCATACATATTCATACGCTTGGTTTTGTGAAACATTTGATACATATTCATAATTCTTGGAAACTATGTGCCAAACTTGCAAATACGTGAAACTTATGCATAATACGTCTTTTGAACGAATACGATACTTAAACACGACATTTATATGCTTAATAAACTTGTTTTATGTTCATGATACATGATTGATCCTTATTATATGCCTAATTATCATAAATGACCCTTAAATACACCTAAAAACCCTAAAATACAAACTCCAGAGGCCTAAATGTCATTATTTGAAAGTTGTTCTCAAACCAGGCTTGGCTTGGCGGGTCGCGACTCGCCCAGCCCAGATCCTACGCGGGCCACGGGCCCCTCTTCAGATCAGAAACCTTTTTGGCTCGCGATTTTGAACGGGATTTTCATGTTTAGTTGATTTTAAACTTGGTTTTAGCATTTAATTCTTCACCAAACCCAACCCTAATCCTTCCCTGTAAAACCCAAGTATTGTCCAAGCTATTTTCACTTTGCAAACACCTCTAAATCACTCTCAATCAGCTGAAATTCGTAGCAACATCAGAAGCAAGACAGATTCATACTCTCATTCAAAAGTGAGCATAACTCACTCGTTTCTTGTCCGATTCACTCGATTCTTTTTCCTATTTCTTTGGATTGATCTTAGCAACGTTTCCAAAGGTTTTCTCTGGAAAAACAGAGCCTGGAACATCGCCAAAAAGGCTCCAAAGTTGACTGATTTTTCTGTTCTTTATTCAAACATTGATAAACTTGATTAAACTTGAGGAAACTCATTTCAAACCTATGTCCTTATGCTTATAACCACATCTATGGTTAGTTAGGGTTAAAAACAAGGTTAAGACATGTAAAATCAGAGGTGTAAACCTCACAAATTTTCTGTTTTGTTCAAGGGTTTAACCCACAAGTGATGTTCAAGCTTAAGACTTGATGGTTGTGCGATTTAGGATTAACTTGGGCTATCCTACTTGAAAATCTACACATTGCTTGATGTTTTCTCATAGATTAGTTATTTATATTCTATTATTTTTTGTAAGTTGATGACCCTCCTTGAATGTTCATAATATCAAGTGTAGTGGTGAACATTTAGAGGTACCTAAATGGAAGACTTGTTCTTCCTACCTCCTACATAAATTCTATGATACATAAGAGGTTCCTAAATGGAGGATTTATCATCCTACCTCATGATTGACATATTAACATATATATATATATATATATATATATATATATATACACACACACATTACTTAAGTTACCAACCTCTGATGATGATATAATGGTCACTTGTCAAGATGTTTGGTTACATCATCTAAACACTATGTGTTAAAAGATGATTACTTTCATAAG
Organism: Helianthus annuus; assembly: GCF_002127325.2. Lineage (NCBI taxonomy): Eukaryota > Viridiplantae > Streptophyta > Magnoliopsida > Asterales > Asteraceae > Helianthus > Helianthus annuus. The sequence goes on from NC_035446.2 coordinate 114,809,013, forward strand.
GTTATGTTCATACGTTTTAACCTCCAAATCTTTAATCTGCCGTTATCCTCCAATACTCATACGCCTTTATTTCTTCGTGTAGAAGGACTTGGTGTTCCAACCTCCCACAACAACTCACTCGCGGATTCACAAGTGGAAAGCTTGCAAAACCGTGAGTATACTCGAAACCCTCTTTTTTGTTTACCACTTTTGGGGTGTAACATGTTAAGTTATTAAATTATACTTAAACTTTAATCTTTATACTTGCACGAAACAATCCGAATACATGAATGCTATGTTGTGATACTTGATGCTTATACTTGGGTGATTCTTATGTGATACTATAGTCATTAGCTTTGTATGAGCCTCCATTTAACATGTATCGCGCTATAGGAGTAACGCACCACCCGTGAACAAGAGGTCATGTTAAATTATATCATTTTGCGTAAACAGAGAGTGGACTAGAAATATTGCATGCCTTGTATGATCATCTTGTATAAACTAAGTTGCCATGTGGATTCGTTTTAAAATTTTAAACTTATACTTATACTTATTCTTAAACTTGTATACTCGCCTTTGCTTTTGCATTGAACTTTATATTAAACATGTTACAGGTTGAGGATTGATGATGCTATGAAACGGATTAGCATTGATGCCTCGATACTGTTGGTGCATCCGTCTGTCGTCTTTGTCTTGTATCGAGTCTTGTATTGTATCAGATAGATTAGGGCACGAAAATCGAGAATTAGTGATTTAGAGCTGATTCCGCTTGAAATGACCTTGGGTCAGTTTCAAGCGAAATCACTCAAGATCCTGATTCTGCTCGAAATGTAAATGCTGATTTCGCTTGAATTCTTGTGATGTTATTCCGCTTGAACTGAACATGCATGTTCAAGCGGAATCAAAGGCCTATATATAGGCAGTCTTGAGCGAAATCTCATATCAGTTGTTCCGGTTTTGCCACGAAGTGCTGCCGAAGTGTCGATTCGTTGTAAACGTCATTCAATCAATACAAACGACAGTTTAAAGAGTAATACTTGCTGAATTGAACTCAGTTTCTTAGTTTCCGCCTCTGAAACTGAGATTAGCTCTTCTGATCGACTCGTTCGGGTCTGAAAACGATCCTACAAGTGGTATCAGAGCTCAGGAAGAAGAGTTATATACAATTCAGCTGCAAATTCTGTTTCTACACCATTCTTTTTCGAAATTCAAAACTTTTCACAGTTAAAATTGGCTCAAATTCACACAGTGCACTCGTAATTGCATTTTAACAAAGCTTTAAAAGTTTCAAGTTTAAAATCAATCTAAAATTGATAATTTTCGTGATTCCGCTTGAAAATCAGTGAAAAATGATGACGTCAGCAGTATTTCAGGGCTGATTCCGCTTGAAAAATCAGATCCCGCTTGAAAGTTTCTAATTGATTCCGCTTAAAATCTATCAGTTAGGGTATTCCGCTTGAGAATTTCTGGTGATTCCGCTCAAAATCAGTTTCCGCTTGAAAAGTTCTTAGTGATTCCGCTTGGAATGGTATCTCGCTTGAAAGTGCAGTTTGATTTCGCTCCAGACGGGGTTCCGCTTGAAAAGTGTTGACTGATTCCGCTTCAAATCTGTGATTTCGCTTGAACAGTTGTTGTTTGAACTTGATATTTCGCTTGAACAGGCAATTTTTGAAAACTTTGAAAAACCGAATCATGGACGAGGATTTTTATAATGCCTTTGCTACCCCGATCACAGTTGCTCAGCAAACGATGTTGGAAAACGAAACGGGAACTATGCAAAAACCTCCTAAACTCATGAACATCGAGGAATATAAGAGTTGGGAAGAACGTTTTGAGAACTGGGTGCAAGCTAATTACTTGGATACTTGGGAATGCATTGAAACAAAATACGTTAGACCAATTAATGATGACGAAAATGTGATTCCTATCAAAGATCTTAGTCCCGATGAGAAAAAGAAATACAAAAACGAAAAGATGATGATTAGCTTACTGCAACAAGCAGTCAAAGAGGATATCATGGTTTTACTACAACACACTGGGAGTGCTTATTCGATTTGGAAAGCGTTGGGATCTAAGTTTGTTGGAAGCCAAGAAATGATCAAAAACAAGAAATCACTTTTGAAAAGAGAGTTTGATTTATTTCGTGGTTTGAAAAACGAAAGCACAAAGGAAATAATTGAAAGATACTGCAATTTATTGGTAAACATGAAGAGGGCTAGTATCATCAAAGAGAATGAGGAGTTGATTGAAAAACTGGCCGATGCTTTGCCGCATGAGATTTGGGGCACATACTTGATGATGCTAAGAAACAAAAAGGTTTCAACAATCTAACACTAAGCAAGTTTATTGAAAAGATTGAGGCTCAAGAAATGGAATGGATAACACAAGTTTCTCATCATTTTCATCATTTGATCCGAATGTTTCAACAACAAGAAATGGCAAAAAGCTTCAGTGCAATATTGTGTTGAATATTGAAAATGATCAGGAATATTCTGAAGAGTTAGCTAAAAGCCATATGTCTTTGTTGGGAACTGTTTTAGAATCTTATGGTAGTTTTGTTACAGGTCGGATCGGGAATCCAATGTTGACAAAGGAGGATTATGACCAGATCGATGCTCAAGAGATGGAGCTAATGGATATAAAATGGTGTTTGGCTAGCGTGTTGAGGAGAGCTGAGAAATTTAAGCAGATCACTGGAAGAGATGATCTTCATGAAGCTAATGTTTCTACTTTGGGTTTTGACAAATCGAAAGTCACTTGTTTTCGTTGCAGGGAAAAAGGACACTTCAAGAGGGAGTGCACCAATCGTGAGGCAAGTGGAGCTCAAAATCCTTTCAACAACAACAATGATTACTACCGAAAAGCCATCTACCATCAAGTTGCTCAACAACCAACTCAGCATCAGGCACAAACTGCACATGGAAGAAATGTGATTGAAGATTCTTCAAAAAGAGCTTGTGTGGTTAATCAAGAAGAGAAGAAGCCATCAATAGGGTTCAACTGGGATAAATATATTCCAACTGATGCTAAAGCATGTGTGATTGATCAAGATGATGAAAAGTTACCTGAAGGGTTTAGCTGGGAGAATTTTACTTGGGATGATTATATTCCTGACCAAGCTCCTGTTCACACAGCTTTTGTTGCCCGAGTTGAAGAAGATAGTGATGATGATACAGAGTATTATGCTAGAAGAATGAGGGATCATTTGAAGATGATGGCTAAAAGCGATAGTGAAGATGAAAAAGCCAAGAAGAAAAAGAAAAAGATCAAGACACCAGTAAGCAGTGATGATGAAGCTCCGGTGGTGAAAAGAAAAGTTAAAGAAGTTCCAAAGTTCAACAACATGAACAGGTTGAAGGAATCTTATGATGTGCTGAACAAAGCAATGAACATGTATAATGACACGAGTGAAGAACAGGCATCTGCTATGAAAACTCTTCTAGGAGCATTCATGACGAAGCAAAAAGTTGTGAATAACTACATTGAAAAGTGTGTTGTTCTTGAACAGAAACTGGAGTTGCAAAGAATTGAGACTGAGAGAGTAAATCGTTTGTTGAAAAGTTACTCATGTACATCTTATGTCATTGACAGGATCTATGCTACTGTTGAAGGCATGAAGGCATTTGAAGATGATGAAGTAACTGAAGAAAAGAATGCTGAAAAAGTTTCTGAAGAAAAGACTCCAGAGAAAAAGACTGAGAAGAAGAAAGACACTAAGAAAAAGACAGACAAGAAGATTTCTGGTAAGAAAGAAGGTGTCAGTTACAACAAGTGTCCACCCCCGCTGGATAATGGATATTTGCCCAGAAATCCAAATGATGAAAGAGTCAAAAAAGCTACAAATTTACAGTGGGAGTCGGAGTCGTCAGTCAATTTGCCTGAAAGTATTGATGTCACGTTTACATCGTCTGACACTGATCAACAATCTCAATTGATGAAGAAAGTGGTGGATCATGTGTTAGATAACGATGAAACTGAGGAGTCAAAGTCGGAGTCTATGTCTGAGTCCAAGTCTGAATCCAGCACTCCGGGTCAAAATGAAAAACAGAGCAAAAGAGTTTATAGTAATGAATTCCTGTTATCAAAATCTAATTTGAATGATGAGACATTTAAAGTGGCGTATACTTTGAATGATTCGGACAAATTATATTTTGATGAGGAATTTCCAATAAGAGGTGTCAAAACTGAGATGATAAAGAAGGTTTTCAAACTTACAGAAATTAACATTTCTGAAATAAAAGATTTAAATCTTACTGATAAACCTAAAAAATACACCTCAAGAGTTAAGCAAAGAGAAAACAAGAAAAAAGGTTATGGTTCTGGTTTTCAAAAGAAACCTAACCATGGTAATTTCAAAAAGAAAGGGTTGGGTTTTACTCCAACAGAAAAACAGAAAAATGAAAAATATGTTCGTGATTTTAAATCAAAAATGACATTTGTTTCAGGAACATCATCAGAAGAAGAAGAAAAGAAAGCATTTTGGAGACAGTCAAATAGAGAATTCCTTGCAAAGAAGCAAGAAGAAATGAAGAATGCTAATCAGAGAAAGAAAACTCGAACTTGTTTCAAATGTGGAAGAGTTGGACATCTTGCGATGACTGTTCGCAAGCAATTCAAACTAAACAGGGAGTTTCCAAACTCAAATAGAAAGTGGTTGAGTTTGAACCACCAATTGACAGAACAAAACTATTCAAAAATTCAAAATTTGAAATTGGTGAATGTTCAAACAAATTTTACAACAAAAGAGCTAAATCTGACAACCAGAAATGGGTTGTTAAGAAGTCTGTTGATAGCTCTAGCGATGATTCTGATAAGTAAAAATCAGAGGAGCTATCTTCTGGCGATGAATCTGATTCCACAAAATCAGATGAGCCACAGGTTGCAGAAAATGGTGAAAAATCAGTTTCGACTGTGGATGATGAGAATTTTCCACCACTTCGGGTTGAAAATTTTAAAAAGAAAATTGGTAAAGTTGAGATATCAAACCAATTTTATGATGATAAAAAGGTTTTTGATGTTGAAAAGGCCTTTAACCCTAAGGTAAAACATATCTTTGGTAAGATGATTGATCGAAAAGTCAAAGGGGTTAAAGGGTTCTATGAGATGAAGAGGGGAGGTAAGAAATCGAGTGTTGATGACTCGGTAACACCCAAGGCTGGTCAGGCTTGGGTGGATATATTCTTTGAATAGAAAAACCTGACATGCCGGAGATCCCAAGTTGGTAATCGTGGATCATGAATCGGCATCATTCTTTAGATTTGGTTATGTTTGTTATTCAAGTGGTACAGAGGTTGGTTCTTATAAAGTGATTAGTCAAGGTCATTAATTTGAACTTGATGATATCTAATACAATTGGTTGAAGACAATATGATGAACCACATCCCCATCCCTACAAATGGTAAAATCAACAAAACTTATTTTCCGAAAAAACCATTTTGATTGAAACAAACTTAAGTGTTTTGAAATCTAAATGGGAAAACAGTTTGTTGATAGGGGGAGTTCTGATTGTTTATGCCTAGTGGATGGCGAATTGAAGTGATTCGACATCAGTTTGTCATTTTATTTGTATAGTTTGTTTTCAAATTTTTTTTAGTGGGACAAGAGCTTAGTTTGTTTTTCAAACTGTCTTTAAAATGTGTTTGCATTTTAGGGGGAGTATAAATTTCAGAAAATCCAAAAACATTAGAATATTTGAAAAAGCCAAAAACATGATAAAAAATCCAAAAACGAGTTTTGTTGTCAAAAAGAGGAAATGATAGTACATCAGTAGACTGTCACAACATGCTAAAGAATTGGAAAGTTAAAATGTGGTAAACAATCTCACTGCGGATATGCCAATAGGTTTTTACACATTTAGTAAATTGTGTCGAGATATAAACCTAAACTCAAACTTGCTTATTTTGTGGATAACAATTTCTTGGATATATGGGTAACCCGCGAAATCTTGTTTGAAAGGTCCCTCTTTCTGAGATACTAGGTCTTTATACTCAGTGATATCTGGGGTATTATCCCGGGACTTGTGCTGAATGGAAATTCTGACCTAGTCCCCGTATAATACTTTCCGCAAATGCTTGAAAAAGCACTGCCCTCAGCAAATTGATGAAACAATAAAATTGATAGTCATTGCTATTGAAACAAAAGATCCTCTAAAGGGGACACACCAAAAGTCGAGCCGTCATCTCTCTGCTGAACGGAAGTTCTGACCTGAGCTCTCACGGTTTCGCATTTTACCCCTTTACAGATATCATCTAGGTATACTCACCTGTAAGACTGAATATTGGGATCTGGATACGGGAGTATATTCAAGTAGTGGGACACGCGAATAAGTTTAAGTCACTAAAACATTAATCTCGTATCTCGAAACAGTTGAACTTTGTGTGAAAATTTAAATTGGACCAGTATACTGACAATCTAGGTGAGTTGTTTAGAATTTAAAATGAAATCAAGCTTAACGGTGTTGGTGATATGTCTCATAAACTGATATGATCCTCTTACACAAACTCATAAAAATATTGTTTGTAAATATTTCTTTACTACATTCCTTATATTCAAAAATCTCAAAAAGATTTTAGTGTGTTTTAGCATAAATTTTAAAAAAAAAATCCAAAAAGATTTTCGACAACTAGTGTTGAAGAGCTGATTTTCAAAATTCCAAGTGCTAAACATGACGACAATTGGTTTGGGAGAGTGTGTTTAAGAGTTTATATCTTTCAAGTGTTCATCAGATAGTTTTGTAAAGAAAATGTTTTTGCAAGAGATAAAATCTATATTCGTACAAGTGATTCATCATAAACTAAATGTTAGATCATTTTATGACTTTCACAAGTGGTGTCCGAGTGAATTAAATGTTCATATTAGAAAACTTATGTTTGAGGTAGAGATTGTGCAGATAACCTGAGCTGAAGGAGGATCAGGTCATGATCTTGGAATGGATTTTGAACCTGTGAAAGCCAGACTGCAATCCCAGCTTACTGAGAGGGGGAGTCTGAATGACAAAGAGCTGAGCCAGGTTTCTGATCCTGAGATTGTTGATGCTGATGACTTCAAAAGATTCAACATTTGAGGGAGAGTGTTTATTGGTGCTGATGAACAGAGAAGAAGTCAACATCCGAGAGAAGATTGAAAGAGAAGAGAAGATAGAGATTGAGAATGCTTACAGCGTCAGATACTTCAAAGAGTTCAAAGAGAAGCCCTTAGGCTGATAAAGACTGAAGGTGCGAAGACTCGACACTGAAGATTCCGTCAACATCCGAGGGGGAGTTTGTTGGTGCATCCGTCTGTCGTCTTCGTCTTGTATCGAGTCTTGTATTGTATCAGATAGATTAGGGCACGAAAATCGAGAATTAGTGATTTAGAGCTGATTCCGCTTGAAATGACCTTGGGTCAGTTTCAAGCGAAATCACTCAAGATCCTGATTCCGCTTGAAATGTAAATGCTGATTTCTCTTAAATTGTTGTGATGTTATTCCGCTTGAACTGAACATGCATGTTCAAGCGGAATCAAAGGCCTATATATAGGCAGTCTCGAGCGAAATCTCATATCAGTTGTTCCGGTTTTGCCACGAAGTGCTGCCGAAGTGTCGATTCGTTGTAAACGTCATTCAATCAATACAAACGACAGTTTAAAGAGTAATACTTGCTAAATTGAACTCAGTTTCTTAGTTTCCGCCTCTGAAACTGAGATTAGCTCTTCTGATCGACTCGTTCGGGTCTAAAAACGATCCTACAGATACTCACTTAGACGTTTAGGTTTAAAGTGTTGTATCAGTTTTGTTATTATTATGTTATGAACATGTTGTTATTTGAATTTTCCTTGTAATGTTTGAGATTTTAATTATGAAATGAAAATGGCTGATTTAAATATTGTCACAAATAGTGTTATGAAGTCTCTTGCAATCTCGAACTAGTCCCACTCCGATGATTCAGCCATTGGTTGGGGGTGTGACAGATTGGTATCAGAGCCATAACTATAGGGAATTAGGTAGAATTTCCATGTTCGACCTAGTCTGTAGTAGGAACCATATTTTTGACCATTCTTGTTTTATGCTTAAAATGTTATTCTTCCGAACCGAAAGATCTTAAGTACCAATTCGGTACCGACTTTTGGCGTTCCTGGTACCGATATTTACCTTCATACACCTGTACGTAACCGGTATTTTTGGTACCAGTACTGATTAGGTATCGATTGGCACCGAGCTCATCCTTACCCCTGATGTAACGTCCTGCTCTTTCGTACTTTCCATAATTAGAAAGTCTTGCTTGTATTTCTATTTTTGGAAGCCTTGTGTTCTTGTAATCGTTCCTTCGTTGTAATCGTGGTAAAATCCGAGACTTGGATCATAAATAAAGTTCGTATTTCTTTAATTTCGTGTTAGATATACTTAATACATGCTCATACATTTAATTTCGTGAAACGATTGATGCTTATTCGTAATTCTTGGAAACTATGTGTTAAACTTGCAAATACGTGAAACTTATGCATGATACGTATTTTGAGCAAATACAATACTTAAATACGACACTCATACACTTAGTTATACTTGTTTTATGTTCATGAACAAAAAATATGAATAATGAAACATGAGGAAGAGTATACCCTGTAGTGACATAGCAGTTCTCCTAATCGACTACTTATCATAATGAACATTCAAAAAAAGCCCTTTCTCGGATTTGAAGCGATGACTTATACTTGATTTACCCTTATACTTTGCGTATATGTCACAAATAACACCTAAAACACCTTAAAACCCTAAAAAAACTAGAGGGGCCTAAAGTGTAATAAACCAAAACTTGTCTTGAGGAAAGTCGCAGGCCGTGAAGCACCCCCCCCCAGACCTTATGTTGGCCGCGAGCCACTCCCCAGATCAGAAGCCTCATTTCAGCTCGCGAATTTGAGCGGGATTAGTGTTTAATTGAAGTTTAAACTCGTTTTTGGCATTAAATACCCAACTACAACCTACCCTAACCTTCTCCTATAAATACCAAGCCATCTCCAAGCCATTTTCACTTTTCTAAACACTTACAACACTCCCAAATTAGCCAGTCCCTGGAACGTTGCCAAAAGGGCTCCAAAGTTCACTGATTGTCTCTGTTTGGTTCAAACTTTACTAAACATGATTCAACTTGAGTCTAACTCATCTCAAACCTATGTCCTTATGCTTATAACCACTTCTATGGTTAGTTAGGCTTAAAAACAAGGTTAAGACATTCAAAATCAGAGGTATAATGATGTCTGTTGTTAGTGACATGCAAAAACCTATTTAAACTACTAGTATAGAATAAGCAGGGTATCAAACCAAGGGAGGACTGTGGAAAATGTCTTAATGAAAAGCACTGATTAAATATTACTGAATGAGAAAAGTCGGTTTGTTTGATTATGAGAAATAGCTAAATTAACAAATAAAAATTGTGATTTAAATCAATAGGAGAAAAGACGGTTCCTCTAGATTTCAGGTTTTTGCAGTTAACTTCAATTATGTGTATAATCGTTACCTACATAGACATAGGTGTTAATTTCGATTAATTAATTGTGATAACCAACGACTAAGTACTCTGGTCAATACATAACGGGAGGTTATCGAATGATTATCAATTACAATTTACAAACCCTAACCCCATGTCAAATATATCCCAATTACTAGAACTCTCGGGAACTGAATGCTTAGAAATTAAGGTTTAAATAAATGCAATTGTTTACAACCAATAAATCAAATCAAGGTGAAAAGCATTGAATGCTTAGATCACCGAGTTATACGATTGTCACAAACACATAAAATTATCCAACTTACAAAAACCCTCCATCCGGAGGAAACCACAGAAAGTTTAGCCGCTCATGTGGATTGGTTGATCTTCGAAAGCTTGCACCATAATTAAAATCACCATCTTTATTATACTATAATATAAAGAAAAGATGACAAAATTAAGGAACATCAAATCTTTAATTCCTTCCCCCAATGTCACGTGATCTCTGATGGTGTGATGATGATGTGTGGTGTTGATTGATTATGATGATCTTGTTGAAACACCAAACTCCCCAAGTCTTGCCGCCAAACTTATGATGATATTATGTGAGAGGATGATTTGATGTTCTTGTCTTCCGTGAAAGAAGGCTGCCGTCCAAAAAAACAAGTCCTTATGATGGATGATATATGAAAACATAAAAACAAAACCCTCACATACATCCCCTCCTTTTTTAATTGGCGGCTCAATTAGTGTTCCAAAGTAACACTCGTAAGCTACGAACAGAAACCGTAGCTTACGGTTTGCGATATCTGTCCCTTTTCTTTCTACATACTCCCACTCGTAAGCTACGGTATATTACCCGTAGCCTACGATTTAAAAATTCTATCCCAACTTGTTTTCACACACCACCAACTCGTAAGCTACGAGTTGGTGTTCATAAGCTACGATCGAGATAAGCCCCATCTTTCCTCCTCACTTTCAAACTTTCAACAATTTACAAACTAGTCCCTGTACTTTGTTTCTTCCATCTTTCTCATTTGTAGACACCACTAACTTTCCATTAACTATCCAAATGGCCCCCAAACTTCACTTTTCTACATTTCTTCCACTCGCGAGCCTTTATATCACCCGAACAAGCTTTAAAACTCATTCTTGAGCTGCAACATCACATCCTATGCTCACAACTTCATCTTTAACCATCGTAAATGCACCGAATTCCGTACTTTACCTGCAAAACACCAAATTCTCGTAGTCACTTCATTCCAAGCTAATAAACACATCAAATACACATAAATCATTATATTTAGACACTCTAAAGCTCGGGTTTCACCCTCTCCATCACATTCCCACACCTGACTTTGCTTGTCCCCAAGCAAACCAACTAGAACTAGTCACCATAGCAACAACACCTTTAAACTCCCTAACCGGTTCAACCTGTTCAGTCCCAAGTCATACCCATCCCATAGACTGACACACTCGAGATTGATAGTCTGACAAGTAAATGATGCAATTTCAAAAACTTAAGACTTGCCTATCTAAAACTAACATGTTTACAATTAATAACATGCTACACACCCCTCACAATGTGCTCTCCTCTCAGATTAATATCTGGACTAGCGTGTAATGTGCTAGTATATAAACACTCAAAAAGAAAACATGAAATCCTGTAATCATAGACTTGTATGACAATCACACCTCCACTGTATCATCTAACCTGGCACATATCAAAAGGACTTTCGGGTTTTGGGCTTAGGGTAAAGGTAGGAAAATATTTTTAGGTTCTTTTTCTTTTATAATTGGCTCATAAACAATAACTAAACCATGATAACTTTATTCAAACAATAATTACTAAAACTATTGGGTTGGTTTCTACCCAAGAACAGATACGATATTCACAATACTTCTATTTTTGTTCCTTTCTTTTTCATTTTTCTTCACATATTTTTCTATTTTTCTTTTTTTTTTCTTTTTCAATTTTTTTTCTTTTTCATAGCAATATCATCACGGTCGGTTTATCACAATAGACAATGGGGGAACAAACGAAAGGTAGTTAGGCTCAACAAGGCTACTAAGGGAAATTTGGTGAATAACACGAAAGAGACACAAACACAAAGGGTATAACAGGGAATCCTAATGCCTTTATCATCTATGTGCCCTTGTTAAATCCACAGTCTCAGCATGCATCGAATCATACAAGTTCTAACACAGAGTAACACGTAGCCTGCACTCAACAAATGAATTCATCATATAATGTATCCTATCCGTCTACAGGCTCAAGATCTCACCAAGAAAAGGTAAAAAGGTTGACGACATGTAGCATATGCAATTAAAAACATGTTACTCCTAGATAGACATCTCTTTTCAACTCATTTCCTATAAAACACTTGTCAAACCTACTCTCATGAAACTTAAAGGGATAACCATGACAAGGGACTAATCTAGTCTACTACCTGTAAGAAGCCTATTAGTGATTGAAACTTTAGGTTTTCGTATCCAATTAGCTTGTTTAAGGCGATGAAATTTTTCAAAATTTTCAATTTTTTTTTCAATTTTTTCATTTTCATCGATTTCAACCACTTTTCAATCTCTTCAAGCTTTAACCACAAATCCCTTCCCGGGCTCCCCCATCCCTACACTTAGAATACATTGTCCCCAATGTATGGTGCTTTTAAAATGTACCTGGAATCCAACCAAATAAACCAAACGGCTAACTCTTAAAGCAAATAACTAAACACACTCCCATAACACACTAAAGTTTTAACACCACCAACAACAAAAACACACCGAAACAGGATAGAGAAACACATGCACCTGATCAGAAACAAGTGAGCGTCTGTAGCGTTGTAACTGCTGCAATCAAGACCGGAAAATACGCAATAAATATAGGATTTTATGATGTCTCATCGGGGATGTTGCAAAACATCCCCACACTTGAATCATTTAGGGATGGCAATGGGTCGGGTTTGGGACGGGTTTAGGTAATCCCAAACCCAAACCCGGTT